>NC_085140.1:426555837-426872386 GCF_024139115.2 Armigeres subalbatus | reverse complement strand
TCCACCGGAAGTTCCTCCAGGAATTCCACCGGAAGTTCCTCCAGGAATTCCACCGGAAGTTCCTCCAGGAATTCCACCGGAAGTTCCTCCAGGAATTCCACCGGAAGTTCCTCCAGGAATTCCACCGGAAGTTCCTCCAGGAATTCCACCGGAAGTTCCTCCAGGAATTCCTCCGGAAGTTCCTCCAGGAATTCCTCCGGAAGTTCCTCCAGGAATTCCTCCGGAAGTTCCTCCAGGAATTCCTCCGGAAGTTCCTCCAGGAATTCCTCCGGAAGTTCCTCCAGGAATTCCTCCGGAAGTTTCTCCAGGAATTCCTCCGGAAGTTCCTCCAGGAATTCCTCCGGAAGTTCCTCTAGGAATTCCTCCGGAAGTTCCTCCGGAAGTTCCTCCAGGAATTCCTCCGGAAGTTCCTCCAGGAATTCCTCCGGAAGTTCCTCCAGGAATTCCTCCGGAAGTTCCTCCAGGAATTCCACCGGAAGTTCCTCCAGGAATTCCTCCGGAAGTTCCTCCAGGAATTCCTCCGGAAGTTCCTCCAGGAATTCCTCCGGAAGTTCCTCCAGGAATTCCTCCGGAAGTTCCTCCAGGAATTCCTCCGGAAGTTTCTCCAGGAATTCCTCCGGAAGTTCCTCTAGGAATTCCTCCGGAAGTTCCTCCAGGAATTCCTCCGGAAGTTCCTCCAGGAATTCCTCCGGAAGTTCCTCCAGGAATTCCTCCGGAAGTTCCTCCGGAAGTTCCTCCAGGAATTCCTCCGGAAGTTCCTCCAGGAATTCCTCCGGAAGTTCCTCCAGGAATTCCTCCGGAAGTTCCTCCAGGAATTCCTCCGGAAGTTCCTCCAGGAATTCCTCCGGAAGTTCCTCCAGGAATTCCTCCGGAAGTTCCTCCAGGAATTCCTCCGGAAGTTCCTCCAGGAATTCCTCCGGAAGTTCCTCCAGGAATTCCTCCGGAAGTTCCTCCAGGAATTCCTCGGAAGTTCCTCCAGGAATTCCTCCGGAAGTTCCTCCAGGAATTCCTCCGGAAGTTCCTCCAGGAATTCCTCCGGAAGTTCCTCCAGGAATTCCTCCGGAAGTTCCTCCAGGAATTCCTCCGGAAGTTCCTCCAGGAATTCCTCCGGAAGTTCCTCCAGGAATTCCTCCGGAAGTTCCTCCAGGAATTCCTCCGGAAGTTCCTCCAGGAATTCCTCCGGAAGTTCCTCCAGGAATTCCTCCGGAAGTTCCTCCAGGAATTCCTCCGGAAGTTCCTCCAGGAATTCCTCCGAAGTTCCTCCAGGAATTCCTCCGGAAGTTCCTCCAGGAATTCCTCCGGAAGTTCCTCCAGGAATTCCTCCGGAAGTTCCTCCAGGAATTCCTCCGGAAGTTCCTCCAGGAATTCCTCCGGAAGTTCCTCCAGGAATTCCTCCGGAAGTTCCTCCAGGAATTCCTCCGGAAGTTCCTCCAGGAATTCCTCCGGAAGTTCCTCCAGGAATTCCTCCGGAAGTTCCTCCAGGAATTCCTCCGGAAGTTCCTCCAGGAATTCCTCCGGAAGTTCCTCCAGGAATTCCTCCGGAAGTTCCTCCAGGAATTCCTCCGGAAGTTCCTCCAGGAATTCCTCCGGAAGTTCCTCCAGGAATTCCTCTGGAAGTTCCTCCAGGAATTCCTCCGGAAGTTCCTCCAGGAATTCCTCCGGAAGTTCCTCCAGGAATTCCTCCGGAAGTTCCTCCAGGAATTCCTCCGGAAGTTCCTCCAGGAATTCCTCCGGAAGTTCCTCCAGGAATTCCTCCGGAAGTTCCTCCAAGAATTCCTCCGGAAGTTCCTCCAGGAATTCCTCCGGAAGTTCCTCCAGGAATTCCTCCGGAAGTTCCTCCAGGAATTCCTCCGGAAGTTCCTCCAGGAGTTCCTCCGGAAGTTCCTCCAGGAATTCCACCGGAAGTTCCTCCAGGAATTCCACCGGAAATTCATCCAGGGATTCACCCAAAAGTTCCTCCAGGCATTCCACCGGAAGCACGTCCAGGAATTCCACCGGAAGTTCCTCCAGGAATTCCACCGGAAGTTCCTCCAGGAATTCCACCGGAAGTTCCTCCACGAATTCCACCGGAAGTTCCTCCAGGAATTCCACTGAAGTTCCTCCAGGAATTCCACCGGAAGTTCCTCCAGGAATTCCACCGGAAGTTCCTCCAGAAATTCCACCGGAAGTTCCTCCAGGAATTCCACTGGAAGTTCCTCCAGGAATTCCACCGGAAGTTCCTCCAGGAATTCCACCGGAAGTTCCTCCAGGAATTCCACCGGAAGTTCCTCCAGGAATTCCACCGGAAGTTCCTCCAGGAATTCCACCGGAAGTTCCTCCAGGAATTCCTACGGAAGTTCCTCCAGGAATTCCTACGGAAGTTCCTCCAGGAATTCCTCCGGAAGTTCCTCCAGGAATTCCTCCGGAAGTTCCTCCAGGAATTCCTCCAGAAGGTCCGCCAGGAATTCCGACATACGTTCCTCTAGGAATTCCTCGGAAGTTCCTCCAGGAATTCCTCCGGAAGTTCCTCCAGGAATTCCTCCGGAAGTTCCTCCAGGAATTCCTCCGGAAGTTCCTCCAGGAATTCCTCCGGAAGTTTCTCCAGGAATTCCTCCGGAAGTTCCTTCAGGAATTCCTCCGGAAGTTTCTTCAGGAATTCCTCCGGAAGTTCCTCCAGGAATTCCTCCGGAAGTTCCTCCAGGAATTCCTCCGGAAGTTCCTCCAGGAATTCCTCCGGAAGTTCCTCCAGGAATTCCTCCGGAAGTTCCTCCAGGAATTCCTCCGGAAGTTCCTCCAGGAATTCCTCCGGAAGTTCCTCCAGGAATTCCTCCGGAAGTTCCTCCAGGAATTCCTCCGGAAGTTCCTCCAGGAATTCCTCCGGAAGTTCCTCCAGGAATTCCTCCGGAAGTTCCTCCAGGAATTCCTCCGGAAGTTCCTCCAGGAATTCCTCCGGAAGTTCCTCCAGGAATTCCTCCGAAGTTCCTCCAGGAATTCCTCCGGAAGTTCCTCCAGGAATTCCTCCGGAAGTTCCTCCAGGAATTCCTCCGGAAGTTCCTCCAGGAATTCCTCCGGAAGTTCCTCCAGGAATTCCTCCGGAAGTTCCTCCAGGAATTCCTCCGGAAGTTCCTCCAGGAATTCCTCCGGAAGTTCCTCCAGGAATTCCTCCGGAAGTTCCTCCAGGAATTCCTCCGGAAGTTCCTCCAGGAATTCCTCCGAAGTTCCTCCAGGAATTCCTCCGGAAGTTCCTCCAGGAATTCCTCCGGAAGTTCCTCCAGGAATTCCTCCGGAAGTTCATCCAGGAATTCCTCCAGAAGTTCTTTCAGGATTTCATCCGGAAGTTCTTCCAGGAATTCCTCTGGAAGTTCCTCCGGGAATTCCTCCGGAAGTTCCTCGAGATTTCCTCCTTGAATTGCTCCAGGAATTCCTCCGGAAGTTCCTCCAGGAATTCCTCTGGAAGTTGCTCCAGGAATTCCTCCAGGAAGTTCCTCCAGGAATTCCTCCGGAAGTTCCCCCAGGAATTCCTCCGGAAGTTCCTCCAGGAATTCCCCCGGGAGTCCCTCCAGGAATTCCTCCGGAAGTTCCTCCAGGAATTCCTCCGGAAGTTCCTCCAGGAATTCCTCCGGAAGTTCCTCCAGGAATTCCTCCGGAAGTTCCTCCAGGAATTCCTCCGGAAGTTCCTCCAGGAATTCCTCCGGAAGTTCCTCCAGGAATTCCTCCGGAAGTTCCCCCCGGATTTCCGCCGGTGTCTCCCCCAGGAATTCCTCCGGAAGTTCCTCCAGGAATTCCTCCGGAAGTTCCTCCAGGAATTCCTCCGGCAGTTCCTCCAGGAGTTCCTCCGGAAGTTCCTCCAGGAATTCCACCGGAAGTTCCTCCAGGAATTCCACCGGAAGTTCCTCCAGGAATTCCACCGGAAGTTCCTCCAGGAATTCCTCCGGAAGTTCCTCCAGGAATTCCTCCGGCAGTTCCTCCAGGAGTTCCTCCGGAAGTTCCTCCAGGAATTCCACCGGAAGTTCCTCCAGGAATTCCACCGGAAGTTCCTCCAGGAATTCCTCCGGAAGTTCCTCCAGGAATTCCTCCGGAAGTTCCTCCAGGAATTCCTCCGGAAGTTCCTCCAGGAATTCCTCCGGAAGTTCCTCCAGGAATTCCTCCGGAAGTTCCTCCAAGAATTCCTCCGGAAGTTCCTCCAGGAATTCCTCCGGAAGTTCCTCCAGGAATTCCCCCGGAAGTTCCTCCAGGAATTCCTCCGGAAGTTCCTCCAGGAATTCCTCCGGAAGTTCCTCCAGGAATTCCTCCGGAAGTTCCTCCAGGAATTCCTCCGGAAGTTCCTCCAGGAATTCCTCCGGAAGTTCCTCCAGGAATTCCTCCGGAAGTTCCTCCAGGAATTCCTCCGGAAGTTCCTCCAGGAATTCCTCCGGAAGTTCCTCCAGGAATTCCTCCGGAAGTTCCTCCAGGAATTCCTCCGGAAGTTCCTCCAGGAATTCCTCCGGAAGTTCCTCCAGGAATTCCTCTGGAAGTTCTTCCAGGAATTCCTCCGGAAGTTCCTCCAGGAATTCCTCCGGAAGTTCCTCCAGGAATTCCTCCGGAAGTTCCTCCAGGAATTCCTCCGGAAGTTCCTCCAGGAATTCCTCCGGAAGTTCCTCCAGGAATTCCTCCGGAAGTTCCTCCAGGAATTCCTCCGGAAGTTCCTCCAGGAATTCCTCCGGAAGTTCCTCCAGGAATTCCTCCGGAAGTTCCTCCAGGAATTCCTCCGGAAGTTCCTCCAGGAATTCCTCCGGAAGTTCTTCCAGGAATTCCTCCGGAAGTTCCTCCAGGAATTCCTCCGGAAGTTCCTCCAGGAATTCCTCCGGAAGTTCCTCCAGGAATTCCTCCGGAAGTTCCTCCAGGAATTCCTCCGGAAGTTCCTCCAGGAATTCCTCCGGAAGTTCCTCCAGGAATTCCTCCGGAAGTTCCTCCAGGAATTCCTCCGGAAGTTCCTCCAGGAATTCCTCCGGCAGTTCCTCCAGGAATTCCTCCGGAAGTTCCTCCAGGAATTCCTCCCGAAGTTCCTCCCGAAATTCCTCCGGAAGTTCCTCCAGGAATTCCTCCGGAAGTTCCTCCAGGAATTCCTCCGGAAGTTCCTCCAGGAATTCCTCCGGAAGTTCCTCCAGGAATTCCTCCGGAAGTTCCTCCAGGAATTCCTCCGGAAGTTCCTCCAGGAATTCCTCCGGAAGTTCCTCCAGGAATTCCTCCGGAAGTTCCTCCAGGAATTCCTCCGGAAGTTCCTCCAGGAATTCCTCCGGAAGCTCCTCCAGGAATTCCTCCGGAAGTTCCTCCAGGAATTCCTCCGGAAGTTCCTCCAGGAATTCCTCCGGAAGTTCCTCCAGGAATTCCTCCGAAAGTTCCTCCAGGAATTCCTCCGGAAGTTCCTCCAAGAATTCCTCCGGAAGTTCCTCCAGGAATTCCTCCGGAAGTTCCTCCAGGAATTCCTCCGGAAGTTCCTCCAGGAATTCCTCCGGAAGTTCCTCCAGGAATTCCTCCGGAAGTTCCTCCAGGAATTCTTCCGGAAGTTCCTCCAGGAATTCCTCCGGAAGTTCCTCCAGGAATTCCTCCGGAAGTTCCTCCAGGAATGCCTCCGGAAGTTCCTCCAGGAATTTCTCCGGAAGTTCCTCCAGGAATTCCTCCGGAAGTTCCTCCAGGAATTCCTCCGGAAGTTCCTCCAGGAATTCCTCCGGAAGTTCCTCCAGGAATTCCCCCGGAAGTTCCTCCAAGAATTCCTCCGGAAGTTCCTCCAGGAATTACTCCGGATGTTCCTCCAGGTATTCTACCGGAAGTTCCTCCAGGAATTCCACCGGTAATTCCTCCAGAAATTCTACCAGAGGTTCCTCCAGGAATTCCACCAGAGGCTCCTCCAGGAATTCCATCGGAAGGTTCTCCAGGAATTCAATCGGAAGTTCCTCTTGGAATTCCTCCGGAAGTTCCTCCAGGAATTCCCTCGAAAGTTCCTCTAGGAATTCCTCCGGAAGTTTCTCTAGGGATTCCTCCGGAAGTTCCTCTTGGATGTTCCTCCGGAAGTTACTACTGGAGAAATTCCTACAGAAACTTACGCAGGGATTGCTACAGAACTTTCCGGAAGAATTCCTAGAGAATTTAGAAGAAAATCCGGAAGAATTCCTGTATAAGTTTTTGGATTAACTTCCGGAGGAATTCCTGGAGGAACTTCCGATGGAATTCCTGGAGGAACTTCCGGTGGAATTCATGGAGGAACTTCCGAAGGAATTCCTGGAGGAACTTCTCAAGGAATTCCTAGAGGAACTTCCGAAAGAATTCCTAGAGGAATCCCTAGAGGAACTTCCGGAGGAATTCCTAGAGGAAGTTCCGTAGAAATTCCTAGAGGGACTTCCGTAGGAATTCCTAGAGGAACTTTCGGAGGAATTCCTACAGGAACTTCCGGAGGAATTCCTAGAGGAACTTCCGGAGAAATTCCTAGAGGAACTTCCGGAGGAATTCCTAGAGGAACTTCCGGAAGAATTCCTACAGGACCTTCCGGAGGAATCCCTACAGGAACTTCCGGAGAAATTCCTAGAAGAACTTCCGGAGGAATTCCTAGAGGAACTTCCGGAGGAGCTCCTAGAGGAACTTCCGGAGGAATTCTTTGAGGAACTTCGGGAGGAATTCCTAGAGGAACTTCCAGAGGAATTCCTAGAGGAACTTCCGCAGGAATTCCTAGTTGGAACTTCCGCAGGAATTCCTAGAGGAACTTCCGCAGGAATTCCTAGAGGAACTCCGCAGGAATCCCTAGAGAAACTTCCGCAGGAATTCTTAAAGGAACTTCCGGAGGAATTCCTAGAGGAACTTTCGGAGGAATTCCTAGAGAAAATTCCGGAGGAATTCCTAGAGTATCTTCCGGAGGAATTTCCAGAAGATCGTCTAAAAGAATTCCTAGAGGAACTTCTGGAGGAATTCTTAGAGGAACTTCCGGAGGAATTCCTAGAGGAACTTTCGGAGGAAGCGCTGGATAAATTCCTGCGGAAACTTCTGGACGAATTACAGGAGCAATTTTCAGAGGAATTTCTAGAAGAACTTGCGGTGGACTTTCTAGATGAACTTCTGGAGGAACTTCCGGTTGAATTCTTGGAGAAACTTCCGGAGGAGTTTTTGGAGGAACTTCCGGAGGAATTCCTGGGGGATCTTATGGAACTCCTGGCAGTGCTTACGGGGAGGGTCCTAAGTAAGTTTCCGAAGATTTTGGCAGATGTTTTATGTGTAAAATTATCCCACGTCGATCCACGCCGCCGAATACCAACGGCGTGACGCCGCCACGCCGCTGCCGCTGGCTGGAAATGATCTATAAAAATAAATAAAAATCACATGAGACTGCCATGCTGCCGCGGCGCTACGGCCATGGCGTGCCAAATGAAAATGATCTATCATGCTGTCGCGGACAATAATTAAATCAGCCCACAGGTCTACTAGTATTCAAAAGTGTGAAAATATGACTAAAAATCCTAACACATTAAAATATCAAACTCTAAAGAACAATGAAAACTATTGAAAGCCAAAAAAATTAAAACATTTATATTAAAAGCAATTTTTAAAGCTAACGTTTTTCGACCATCAATATTTTTTATTATACTTTATGTTTATGTACAACATTTTTGGAAATAAAATAAAATAATGCAATACTTTCATCAACATAAATTTCGAATACATGAAAGAAAATTCCCGAACATCCCTATAACCCAGCTGCCGAAAGCACCCCCCTGGCGTCCTATACTATCACAAGGGGTTTGACAATAGCCACCATGTCCACGGACGGTAGCTCATTACCGTCCGTTGTTATTGTACGAAAATAAACATCATGTGTTTTGTTTACTATTTGTTTTGGTTAAATCTGAAAATTGTTTTCAAAATAATTTGCAAGATTTACATCTTGGACCATGGGAATTATGTTATTTGATGATAAAATATAATAAACTTACGAATTGGAGTGAATCGATAGGTGAAATCAAGCGCTATACGAAATCATATTTTGTAACTTGTTCTCACGCTCCGATTCAAACAAAAGATATTATTATTGTTTATACCGTGGTGAGCATCACAGTTGAAATGGTCCGGGCTAGCAACCCTATAACCAGAGACCGGCGGAGTGAAAAACTGACGAAATGGCAACGTATGAAAATGCATGAAATCGTTTAAATTATACTGGCAGCACTTGAAATTTTTGCTTGCTTCTTATGGAAGCAAAAAGTAAACAAGTCGAATTGGAACCGCTTTTGACGGTTCGATTGGAAACAAGATGGCGTCTTCGCTGATCTCTTATTCTAGTATTTCTAGTCCGGGCATGCAAATCGAACAACATTCATTAGTGAAATTAAAATGAAATAAATGGTGTGCAGAAAGATGTTCTATGATTATATTTACATGCCCATAATAGCTGGTATTATTTTTAAACAAATTGAAAATGTGTAGCCAACAATATTTTGAATAAAATCTAGTTGCTTGTGAACGCACGATTCGGGAGAAGTACTTTTCAAAATGTATGCTGGACATATTCATGGAGATGTTCGCTACGCTGAGAAGCATCTCTTGCCACGGGGTTGGCCGAAAGCGATATTTCTTCTGACAGGTTTTTACGTCGTTTTTGTTATTACGTCGAAAATATTACGTCGCAAATCGCATTATTTTGAGGAGAAAATTTCAATTACGTCACTTTTTGTAACACAAAACTGATGTAATATCACATACGATTTGCGACGGCGATGATGTGCATCGAATCTGAGGTGATATTACAAATTTTTTTTTGCTGTGTGGCTCATTTCTCCGAGACCATGGCGTCCCATAATGCGCTCATGGTTCGAGTTGTCGGATCCGATCTTCGCATTGAAGTCGCCCAAACAGATCTTGATATCACCCTTCGGAATTCTATCTACGACGGCATTGAGTTGACTGTAGAAGTTCTCTTTGTCTTGCAGATCGGCAGCATTGGTTGGCGCATAACATTGGATTATAGTAAAGTTTCGGACCCGAAGCTTGGCAAACGGGCTTCACTCAGTAACAGGATCTCTAGATTCATGCGGCTTGATTCTCGAACAAATTTATGTTTCGGGAACAGTAGGTTGTTGGTTCAAGGGATGCGGCTGCCATCTTTGGTACAGCTTCCAGGGAATAGCATTTCATACTCAGCCGCTAGATGCCAGAACAGACGCTGTTGGAGCCGCACCTCCTTGGTGAACAAACGCTCGATAAGTCGAGTCAAATTTGTTTAAAGTTCCACCCAACACCAGGACTAGGCTAGTGCGCTAGTATCAAACATATTTCAGCTTCATTACGCTAGATTCGTGCTTTTCTTCAACTTCAAGCAATAAACTTGTGAAAAATCACTTTGACTCGGTTTTCTAGCAGCCATGTTTCGTTGACTTCGCCAGGCAGGATGAGCAAGAGTTTTTTTCTTTTATCAGGAAAAAGTATCTAAATGTACCTACAAGCTTTCGCACATGAATTTAACCACGAGCGTCTTCTTTTTCCATGATTCTTTTCCTTATCAGTCGAAAAAATTAAACCCGTTGCTGGCCAATGAATATTTAAGTGAACTCGGAGCATTCTAGTTCACTGGATGTTCATGGGGAGGTTAATTTTTTGAAAACAATACCCGCAGCCAGAGATCGTATTCCTCACTCATTCTCACTCACTCAGATTTTCCCTGAGGAATTGATTTTCAGGAAAGAAAAAAAAAGTCTGATGAGAGACAAACAGATTTACCCTCACTAACCAAGTCGCGATGAATTGATTTGCTTATTTCTCACTTCTTTCATCCTATTCGCACCAACACAGATTGCAAAAAGAGTAGCCATTAGGGAACAAATAACCTGACTTCTACATGCTATCGACGTGGTGGTATGGCTAGAATGAACGCATCTCAACGCTATTTTTGTCGATAGTCTAGGTCAGAATCCCGTTCCGGTCATAAAATGTTTGATGTAGGACTACGTCTGTCTTTTCTATACTGGGGTCCAGTTTGCGATTGCGAAAATCGGAGACCGCCACGAAAGTTTAATCTCAGCCGTCTCTAGATCAAGGATGAGTCAACCCTTCATTGTATAGTTCTAAAAATAAAGATTTTCAACTATTTATTATTGAAAATTGGCAAACAATTTAGAAATAGTAAAACAACCAATCCCGTGCATGCATCGCAAGCACAGACATCAAAATCAAGCAACTTGCGGGTTTGGATCTAATCCTCAGTTCGAACAAGATTTCACGCAGAGCGGAAACAGCAGCACGATGGCACTGGTAGGATTTTCAACGGCAATCCATCGCATTCGTCGGCGTCGGTGGTCATCATTCAACCTCAACGAACCAACATTTTATGTGAAGAAAGGGTTGATTACAAAAATGTCGTCTGCTACAATGCCGCGTGATGCAGTGGCGTCTTACCGAAAAGCCATCTAGTTTTGTTGATTGTAAAAATGGACTATTTCGTTTTGGCTTATTTGCTGTTAGTGATTCCATCCATTCGAACAAATTTATTGCCTCATCTCTCTCCGACGCGCTTGTGATTCTGCTACCGATTGGCAACTTACTGTCGTCGTCAAACGATTAAGTTTTGTACTTTGAAGAAAATTCATCTCGGATCAACCTTTTTGCCTTTCTCGTATACTGCCGCTAACTGCAAGTCGAGCACATCTGTATATGGAGACCCATATACAGATGTGTTCGACTTGCGGTTAGCGGCAGTATACAAAGTATATATTTTTTACAAAAAAAAAAATCTCACTCATTTTAGGCACTTACCCTCAGCCGATTAGCTCGCAACAAGTTGCATTCGACGCAGTCTGGTCCCATTGTTTCTTATTGAAAATTAGCCGGATCAGACTATGGGCTCAGAAGTTATGGCCAAAATACTTTTTTTTCACCAAAAGTGCGTAAAAATTACTCACTCGAAAAAAACGAGAAAGACACCATCACCGCTAGGTGGATTAATCTGGGTTTTTAGTATAAAATGGTGGATCGGATTGGGGCCCTCCTTAGCCGTGTGGTAAAACGCGCGGCTACAAAGCAAGACCATGCTGAGGGTGGCTGGGTTCGATTCCCGGTGCCGGTCTAGGCAATTTTCGGATTGGAAATTGTCTCGACTTCCCTGGGCATAAAAGTATCATCGTGTTAGCCTCATGATATACGAATGCAAAAATGGTAACTTGGCTTAGAAACCTCGCAGTTAATAACTGTGGAAGTGCTTAATGAACACTAAGCTGCGAGGCGGCTCGGTCCCAGTGTGGGGATGTAATGCCAATAAGAAGAAGAAGAAGAAGGTGGATCGGAAAAAAATGATTTCATTTTCAATGATTAACAGAAACAAAACGAAAGATTTTGCCAAAAAGTTCACTTTCTGCCGACGACAGCTAAATCGATAAAGACGCTTCTTCAGAGTTTGGCGAACGTCACTCAGACCGACTGACGCCAAGCGAATATATTTTGTTTTAGGAAGAGATTTCGTCTTGGGTCAAATTTATTATGCTACTTTATAGAACAAAACGTATTTTTAATCAATAACAGCTCATAATTAAATTCAGAATCTTGCGAGAAAATATCACAGGATGCTTAGAATTTCCAGTCACACATGCTCTGTGAGCGCTCTCTGCAAAATACCGATCAAAATGTCTCGCGCGTGCCGGAGTTAACGGAAGACCTAGGGTCTCTTCAAAAAATAATAAAGCCGAAACGAATTATATGATGGTTAGAACTAAACTGATTTATTATATCGATTCTAATAATAAAGAAACCTATTTGTCCCTAGCTAAACGTTGACAGTCCCACGGTCGTGGTGTCGACTCAGCATCACGGGGTCCCACGGTTAGATGTTTACGAAAAAGTCACGTTACTGTCTTCCCACGGAAGACGGGTGTTAACTAGACCCCCCTTAGAAATGAGGCTCCGTACGAATGGTCTCCTCGAGTACGTTGATCTCGGTTTCGTCCTTCTTGGTCTTTTCCTCTGGCTTTATCCGGATGTCTACCTTAGATCCTCTAAGACAAAGAAATGAAAAGAAAACAACACTTATGATGATAGGAGTGACCGACAGTCCTCGAATATTGTCCAATGTGGCCATTGGAAGCTTGTGGCGTTTAAACGAATGGGTTCCATCTGCTTTCTAGTCTCCAAATGTAGATTATGAAGATGGTCCAAGCGGAAGTTGACAACTGTTCGTTGCTTTTCAATAGGAATTCCATACAACGGTAAGTAAATTGGTTTACCTGTTGTATTTCTAATTTGATGTGAAAAGGTTCTGTTATTAATGGTTACCTCGCAGTTGGAGAATGATATAAGGTATGTTCCTGAGAGGTTCCTTGTCGGTAAACCACAGTTGGTGTGTAGAGTGAAATTCTCTTGAAGATTGATGAGGATATGTTGATTGTCGATTGAAACGACTTCTTCCATCAGGTTGGCAAGGTATACGCATTTGGCAGATTTTCCATTCAGAAGGTTGGGCACACATGCGGTATTATCTGGTGTTATGTCTGTTGTCTCGAAGATCTTTGGTTCCAGGCTGTGAACGATATAATACTCATTTCCATGGTTAAGGTAGTAGCTATTAGGAACATGGATTTGTTGATGATTAAACCATGTTGGAAGAACGAAAATCTTTCTAAAAATCCTTGGATCCAACTTTGGTAGCTTTATCAGTAGAGCGATATCGAGGGCGTTGGTAACTATTGAGGTGGTGGCATAGGTCAGTGCTTCAGCGATGTTCCAGACTGTTATGTTTTCCCTAGCTAAATCATTTATAAGCAAATCAATCTCAGATGGACTCAAAACCCTATCATTAAGAGCTCCTATTTTCGCTAACATTATTGTCTCTCTTATCTGGGATAGTTTTTCATACAAAAAATCAAGATTTAAATATATGTTCAGAGAATATAATTCAGAGGATTTAGAATTGAACAATTTGATGGATTCCTTTGTTTTGAAAAGAGCTTCTTTCATCTGTAGTGATATTTCTCTGTTTATTCTAACTTGTTGATTGTTGTTGACAATAAGGCTATTAATGGAGTTATTTATAATTTTTAAGCCATTTGCATCCGGACTTCCTGCCAAAAACTTCCATGCCGTACCTAGACTATTCCATCTCTTTACTCTCTTTACAGGTAACTATCTTTTTAGGTTGGCATCAATATCATTAAATTTTGTCAGAAATGAAGTGGTAAATTGATTGACTTCTATCTGTTTGAATTCTGATTTGAGATTTTGTATTTGTAATTGAAATGATCTTAAATTAAAATGGTGTATGTAATAGTGATGGCGCTTACCCCTACGTTGTGGTTCTTTTTCGTTCAATTAATTTATTGCAAACCGACGATTTCACATAAATAGTAATTTATTACTTTCACCTTAATGACACATGGAAAAACTAATCTAATTGGAAGAGGTGCTTTCTCACTTGGTGTCTGCGAACGAATGAGTGGGGTGTCAGGTCAGGAGGATTTGTTGGTTCGGTGTCGACGTCGCCGTCGTTAGTTGTGTTGCCAGAAAGGTCCAAAAGTTCTACATATTCGGTGCCCGATAGCACCATTCGTGGCATATTCTCACACAGTGCGGCCAAATCAAATAAATAAACCAACATACCCGCCGCCTTGAACGACTGTGTTAGTGTGTTCAACATAGGAAGGTAAACAAACAACTCTAAACTAGCTACAAGCATTACATTATTTTTTCTGCTTAAATCAAACATTAATTTACGGTTTTCAGCTTATTCTAATCAACAATTTAGCGATTGGTAAGCCTCTTGTTCTTCGTTGAATTGTTCCAGTTCGTTTACGGGATTCGAAGCCGCTACGGAGGATGGTAGAAGGCAAATTTTGCTAATTGGACGCACAATGATGCCCCGTGCAGTTCGAAGAGAAACCACCCGAGTGATATTGTCCTTCCCCGGCTTGATTGCTTCGATGCGAGCTAGAGGCCACCGGATCGCTGGTTGCATTTCATCGACGAGAATGACCATCCGGCCAGGAACAATGCCGTCGTTAAGCGTCCATCCACGAGTATCTTTTAACAGTTCCTGCAGGTAGTCCTGTCGCCAGTGTATCCAGAATCGTTGCACAAATTGTTGCAATTGTTGATAGTGCTGAAGTCTGCTGGTTGGTATGCTGTGAACGTCTGGGTCGGGCAGGGCATGCAACGTGGAACCGATTAAGAAGTGGGCAGGAGTTAATACGGCCATGTCATTTGGATCTTCAGTCATCGGAAGTAGTGGACGACTATTCATAATTGCCTCGATTTGCGTTAAAACGGTACACATGTCTTCGAATGAAAGACGCGACGACCCTAATTGACGGAAGATGTGTTTCTTTGCAACTTTGACGGCCGCCTCCCATAGGCCGCCGAAGTGTGGGGCCTTGGGTGGGACCAAGTGCCAAGTGATGCCTTCATCTGAGCAAGCAGACATTATCTGATTTTGTTGGGATTCGTCATAAAATCTGGCAAAAAGCTCAGCCAAATCATTTTTCGCTCCTACAAAATTTTTCCCATTGTCAGAATGGATATGAGCTGGTCTTCCGCGACGTGAGATGAAGCGCCGGAGACAACACAGAAAGGCTTGAGTAGTCAGGTCGCCAACCAGCTCAAGATGCACGGCTTTGGTCGAAAAACATACGAAAACACACAGGTATGCTTTAGCAGGTGAGGCGCGCTTATGGATTGGACGAAGATAGAGGGGTCCAGCGTAATCAACGCCTGTGACGCGAAAAGGACGGCTCGGAATGACACGTTGAGCAGGCAGCTGTCCGATTTGCTGCTGGGTAGGTATTGGGTTCGAGCGAATGCAGCGAAAACATTTCCGAACAACGTTTTGGACTAACTTTCGACCCTGTGGCGGCCAGAATTCCTCCCGGATCGCGGTCAGCAACTGGCGCCCGCCGCCATGAAGTAATTTCCGATGAAAGTATTCAGCGATGAGACGTGTTAAAGGGTGCTTCGACGATAGTAGAGCAGGGTGTTTTGATTGGTAGGGCATTTGAGCAAAACATAGACGACCTCCAACCCTCAATACTCCCTCTGGGTCAAGAAATGGGCTCATGTTGCGGATGTTTGACTTTTTCGAGATGACCGTTTCCTTCTTTAACTGTTTTATTTCCGCAGCATAACAATCGTTTTGGGCTAATCGAACGAGAATGGTTTTGGCGTTGGCAATTTCTATTGTCGACAAAGACTTACTGACGGGCGTGGTTGCTTGTGATGGATGCGTACGATATTTTGAACGGGTGTTTGCGACGAATCGCAAGACATATGCGGTGACGTGGAGCAGACGGTTATAGGAGGACCAGCGGAGAAATATCGGATGGATGGAACTTGATGTTTGAACGATTGCTGTTGTGGTTTTGATCTCCAATTCTTCTTCTGCAACTCCAGGGGGGATCGATACCGGCCATTGCTGCGGCGGTTGGACCAACCAACTCGGTCCCAGTCGCCATAAATCGCTTTCGATGAATTCCTTGACAGACATGCCGCGTGAGACCAAGTCGGCAGGGTTTTCCACTCCTGGAACGTGCTTCCACTGGCAGCCATGCGTAAATTGTTGAATTACGGAAACACGATTGGCCACGAAGGTTGGCCAGGTATTTGGAGGTGATCGAAGCCATTGGAGAGTCACTGCCGAATCCGACCAGAAGTACGAAGCGGCAATGCTGACGTTGATTGCTTTCTTGATGCGGTCGTGTAAATGTGCGGCAACCACTGCTGCACACAGCTCTAATCTTGCGATCGTGATTCGTTTCAATGGTGCCACACGAGACTTTGATGCTAGAAGTTGAACACCGATTCTTCCACGGCTGTCTTCACAGCGGACGTAAGTACATGCACCATACGCTGCCTGGGACGCATCTGCGAAGGTGTGTAGTTGAACCACGGAGCAGGGAAGTAACGCATATCGATCAACGCGATGCTGGGAGATTGTTGACAATTGCTGGCGGTAGATTTCCCATTTTGATGCCAGAGGTTCGGGAACTGGATCATCCCAGCCGCAAGAAAGCAGCCATAGCTCCTGCATTATTATTTTAGCTCTAACAATTACGGGAGATATTAGACCGAGAGGGTCGAAAAGTTTGGAAATATTCGAGAGAATCGATCGCTTTGTCGGAGGTTCATCGTTGTCTCGAATATGGGAATCGAATCGTAGCATGTCAGCTTCAGGTTCCCAGCTGATTCCTAGCGCCTTGATAGTTTCATATGGATTGAATTGAAGAGTAGATTGTGTGCCAATTTGCTCACGGCTAAGGCCTCGTAATACATCCAACCTATTTGATGTCCATTTTCGCAGCTCAAACCCACCTTTCTGCAGCAATGTGCTAAGCTCTGTGCGCAGACGAATCGCTTCTTCGACGGATTGCGCACCACCTATGAAATCGTCAACGTAGAACCCCTTTTTCAAAGCCGGGCCACCTTTGGGGAAAGCTTCACCTTCATCTGCTGCCAATTGCTGGAGCGTTCGTGTGGCCAAGAAGGATGATGGAGCCAAACCGTAAGTGACGGTGAGTAACTCGTAGGTTTACACCGAAGACTGTTCTGGAAATCGCCACAGAACACGTTGCAGCGGGGTATCGTCAGGGTGAATGAGTACCTGTCTATACATCTTAGCAATATCGCCGACAAGGGCGACCGGGAATGTTCGAAACCGCAGAATAATATCGATGAGCTCGTCCTGTACCACCGGACCCACGCAAAGAGCTTCGTTGAGGGAGAAGCCAGTGGAGGTCTTTGCAGAGCCGTCAAATACAACACGGACCTTCGTCGTCGTACTTGACTCCTTAATTACGGGGTGGTGGGGTAGGTAATAGGCTGTAGAGTTTACTTCATCGTCCGCTTCGACCAAGCGCATGTGGCCGAGGGAGAGATACTCTCTCATGAAATCGTGATATTCCTTTTGTAATTCCGGGTTTCTTTCCAGGCGCTTCTCCAAAAAATGGAATCGTCGTCGAGCACTTTCCTTGGAACTGCCAAGCTTCTCATCGAAATCTTCCTTCCGAGGGTACCGCACGATGTATCTGCCCTCTGTGTTCCGAGAAAACGTTGTCTTGTATATGGATTCGCAGCGTCGTTCTTCTACAGAGTAATTGTCGAAAGTAATCAATTCTTCCGTCTTCCAGAATCGCTCCACACTATCTTCTAGCGAAAGCATTGAAACAGTGACTACCTCGGAAGCAACGGTTTGTGATTTTCCCGACGAAATGGAACTTGCTGAGCCAACGACAATCCAGCCAAAGACGCTGTCGATCAAGAGAGGTAGGTTCTTGTCGAGCTGAATGCGCGCAGAGCTGGGGAAGAACGAGTAGAAGTGTTTTGCGCCAAGAAGTATGTCGATTGGTTGACTTTCGTTAAAGGAAGGATCGGCGAGGAACAAATCCTTCGGAATTTTCCACCCAGCAATGGAAATGTTTTGTGAGGGGAGATTGGCCGTCAGCTTATCCATCACCAAGAAATTAACATCACACGAGAAGCCTCCTTTTCTTGACTGGACCTGAACGGAAACTGATTCACGTACTGAACTCGAAAGTTTACCGGCACCCTGTACTGTCACATCAACCTTCTGCCTCCGCAATCGTAGAATCTTCGCCATCCGATCCGAGATTAAGTTTGGCTGTGAGGCACTATCCAGAAGTGCGCGAACAAGATGATCTATACCATAAGCGTCGGTGATCTTTACAATAACGGTGAGCAGGAACACATTTTCCGAGGATGTTGCAGAGCGGTAATGATTTCGATTACTGAGACTGATTCTGATGCAGCAACCAATAATTGCGTAAGCGGTGCTACAGTAGGTGGAACATTAGGCGCGGCGGAGGAAATGGGTGCCGCCGGACTAGGTGGAGAGCTATGATTGGTGGTTCTTCGAGTTCCCTCGAACTGTTTAGGATGGAACGTATGATGACGTTTGTTGCACCTCCGGCACGTGAAGGTAGAACAGTTACGGACGAAGTTGTCCTCCTTACTGACAATTGTAGCACAAGCGCTTCTAGCTCACAAGGTGCTAACGGAAGACGATTGAAATTCGGACACCTCATCACAAGATGTGATTGACCACAAACGATGCATTTTTCCTCCATGTTCGTAGTCGTTGCACACGAAGAAAATCGGAGCTGGAAATGGCGAATAAGGGGATGAGTCGAAACCGTAGAATTCGAGGCCGATTCCGGTGCATGATGGTTTACGGATATAGATTTCAAATCTCGCGTTCGTCGTTGAAGAAAATCGATTATACAGGCGTAATTCGGGTTCTTCACCGTGGATGCATGGCCCTCCCAAGCCCCAACTTTGTCATTGTGCAGACAGGTGCACACCAAATGTTCCAAAATGGTGCTGCACAAATCAGTCGGATCTCCCAATTGACTTAGAATCTTCGTATGCCGCACGAACTGGTTCACCAAACTATGCAGCGACGCAGCGGACTCCCTCTTCATACATGGGACGTCGAAGAGTGCCTGTAGGTGTCGCTTCTTCAGAAGGTAGTCGTTGGAATACCGATTCTCCAACGTCATCCAAGCCAAATTGTAGTTTGCCGAACTAATACCAATGGATTCGATCAGTTGAGCAGCTTCCCCCTTAACAGCTGCTCGCAGATAGTGGAATTTCTGTATATCCGGCACATCCGGATTAGAGTGAATGAGCGCCAGGAAGGTGTCGTGAAATGCAAGCCATTGCATATAATCCCCATCAAATTCAGGCAATGAAATGGTAGGCAACTTGATCCCAGAGAGAGTGGAGGACACTTGAGGGGTTTGAGGGATTCCAGCCGAAATAATGGGAGGTGAAGGTAATTTAGAAAGCAATTTGGCTTTTATTGAGAACAGGCGTGGTTCCAATTCTGCCCGAAATGTGTCATGCTCTGCCCTACCTTCTTCTGTTGTTTCACCGTCTTCCAGCTGCGACTGAACCGTCTCCAAACTGTTCCACATTTTGTTGAGGTAGTCTAACCTCAATGGCAGCTGCGCTTGATCACGTTCGACATCGTAGTCAGCAACAAATGCCTCTGCCCGACCCAATCCAGACAGCAATGTGCTCCTTCTCGCTAGCAGCTGGCTTTTCGACGGAGATTCCATCACGTTGATCGGCGGAACCAAAAATCGGGAACACGGATGTCCAAGGAACAGTTACCTGTAGACCAAAGGACCAAGAGTAGACCCACGCAGGAAACGATAAAGTACTTGGAAAGGTGCTCACCTGTTCCAAGGCAAAATGTGCCTTGTATTAAATTCAGCCAACTGGAACTATGTGCAGTATCGCCCGTACTGACCAGCAAAATCGTCGGGAATGAAGACCAGTGTCCAGTGGGACTACACGTAAGATCTGGAACTCGTCAAACCCTACGCAGTGCCGGGGCTAGGAACGCCACAGTAGTCAAAATGCACAAAAAACCTCGTATTGTTCTAGACGGAAATCTCCTCCGTAGTCAGGATTGGCTTCAAATGCCACGATACCGATTAACTTCGATGTTCACCACGGCTGGGGACGCCACAGTTAATGAAAGCTTGATGATAGCGTCCGATGTGATGTGAATTCGTCGATTATAATCTTTATAACGATTATAACGATGACAATTGTTGAGCAGGAGCAAACAACGCATGCAAGAAGAGAGAAAAGCATCTAAAGGGTACCTGTGGTAACCGCAAAATCGAACTGGACAGGTTTTTACCTTCCGCTCGATAATTCGAGCCTTGTAGTTGAATTAATCAGCAGCACCAACGTCAACGTCCAACGAGCCGGTATCCAAAATGGCAGCGCCCAGTAGACAGCTTACCACGCGGTCCGGTTAATATCCTGGTCACGGCACCAAAACTATGATGGCGCTTACCCCTACGTTGTGGTTCTTTTTCGTTCAATTAATTTATTGCAAACCGACGATTTCACATAAATAGTAATTTATTACTTTCACCTTAATGACACATGGAAAAACTAATCTAATTGGAAGAGGTGCTTTCTCACTTGGTGTCTGCGAACGAATGAGTGGGGTGTCAGGTCAGGAGGATTTGTTGGTTCGGTGTCGACGTCGCCGTCGTTAGTTGTGTTGCCAGAAAGGTCCAAAAGTTCTACATATTCGGTGCCCGATAGCACCATTCGTGGCATATTCTCACACAGTGCGGCCAAATCAAATAAATAAACCAACAAATAGTAATAGTCGATTTGCATTCTTCCATATCCTTGATGATAGATAAATAATGGTTGGTTGTCCGTCTTTTGTACTGAAATCGTCTGCGTATTG
The DNA here is from genome assembly GCF_024139115.2 of Armigeres subalbatus. Taxonomy (NCBI): domain Eukaryota; kingdom Metazoa; phylum Arthropoda; class Insecta; order Diptera; family Culicidae; genus Armigeres; species Armigeres subalbatus. The sequence goes on along the minus strand of NC_085140.1, from coordinate 426,852,183 downwards.
CTGAGTCCAACGACGTATAGTACCAGAAGTATCCTGAATAAAAACAAATACGAGTTAGCCCTATCGAATTTTTAAGTCATTTTTGTGTACTCGTCTGTTGTCTGATGTTATTATAGTACTTTTGTTAACGTTTTTGATTCTAACTTTTTGTATCGGGGTACTGTCTTCAATCTTCGTCTCGTTTTTTCAAATATAGCCTTGTCTGAGGGAATGTCACATGGATGAAGTTTTCTATTATGATGTTCCAAGTCTGTTTCCTTTTCAAATTTTTGTATACTGTCTCGATTATGGTTGAGGATTTAGAGCTTGGGATGATAATTTCGAATGGGGTGTATTTTGTGCAAGAATGGATGGTGGAGTTGTATTTGATAACAGACATCTCAATTAGTTGGTGGGGTTTTGTTTGAGGATTTTCTGCTTTTGTTATTCGATAAATTTCCTGTAATGTGGAATGAAATCTTTCCACAACACCGTTCATTTCGCTTCGACCGGTTGCTACTACATAAGGAGTAATTTTATTTTGGTTGAAAAAGTTCACCAGTTCGCCAGACAGGAAAGATTTTCGTTGTCCATTACAACGATTTCTGGTAACTTGAATTTTGACAGTACTCCTTTAATAGCAGGTACAAGATCTATAACGGCTCTTGATTCCACAGGATGAACTTGTGCATATTTAGAAAATTTATCGACGTAAGTGAGAAATATCAATTTTCGATAAACATTATATCGATGTGGACAATTTGGCAAGGTGCATTTGGAATGGGTGTTTTCTGAAGAGGAAAGCGAATAGGTTTTCTATCATATTTGTTTTCTTGGCACAATTGGCAATTATTAAGAAATTCGCGAAGTTTTTTGCTCAATTGTGGAAAATAAAATTTCCTTAAAATTTTAATTTTATTTTCCTCTAGGCCACGATGAGCTCGGTAATGCTCTGTTTTTATAATATCCCATTGTGTATGGTCATCCGGGACGTCGATCAGCAAACCTTGAGTAAAACGAATTTTTAACAGATTTTCCCGACCGAAATGTTTTTATATACTTCTTGAATTTTTCCCATTATATTTTCATCTGTTAATAAACCGTTTAATTTACTTGGGTTGACGTGAGTCTTCAGAACCTGTAAAATAGAATTGTCATTAATATTTTGCATAAAATTGTAACTCTGGTATAATTTGGAAAAGGATGAGATATTTCTATCTTATCAGCACCTTGTTTAATGATAAGCTGATGTTGGAAAACATTTAAAGGTGATTCTGTGGAGATGATATACATATCATCACTAGTGTCTGCTGAATGTTGGGTTCCGGTCATTGACAATACAATTCGACTAAGTGCGTCGGCCACAACATTAGATTTACCAGGTTTGTATTCAATTGTGTAGTCATGTTCTTCTAAATATGACTTCCAACGCTTTAATTTGGCATTTGTATTTTTTGGCGAGAGAGAGAACGTTAAAGGTTGGTGATCTGTCAAGATTTTAAAACTTGTCCCGTACAAATAATTCCGGAATGTTTGTAAAGCCCAATAGATTGCCAACATCTCTTTTTCTGGCACAGAGTACTTCTCTTCTGATTTCGAAAGGCTTCTAGATGCGAAGTGAATAGGTTTATCATTTCCATTCTCCACCTGGGATAATACAGCTCCTATGGCATAATCAGAAGCGTCAGTTGTCAAAATAAATGGTTTGCTGTAGTCTGGATATATTAGAATATCCGAAGAGGACAGCAAGCTTTTCATTTTCATGAAGCAATTATGTTCGCATTCAGTTAACTCAAGTTTTTTCTTCGAGTGGCATCCTTCCCCTCTCAAAAGGTTTGTAAGAGGTTTTGCGATTTTCGCGAAGTCTTTACCAACCCTCTATAGTCTCCCATCCTTCCTAGGAATTATCTCAGATCCTTAATAGTTTTTGGTTCAGGAAACCGTTTCGATAGCATCAATTTTCTTTTGGTTGGGCATCAATCCATTGGATGTGATAATGTAACCCAAAAATTCAATCTCCTTATGTAAAAATTCAGATTTGTCCAGCTGAATTTTTAAATTTGCATTATTTAGGGCTGTTAAAGTTATTTCAAGATTCTGAAGTACTTCTTCTAATGTCTTTCCAAATATGATAACGTCATCAATGTAGACGTAACATATTTTGCCAATGTGATTTCGCAATACGTCATCGATTGCTCTTTGAAATATTGCGGGAGAATTTTTCAAACCAAACGGCATACGAGTGAACTCATATTTGCCATTGTTGATAGAAAATGCAGTTTTATTAATATCACTCTCCTTCATCTTTATCTGGTGAAAACCAGAGGCTAAATGGAGGGTGATGAAATATTTCTGACCCTTCAGCTGATCAATTACATAATTGATTTCTGGCATCGGGTACCTATCTGAAATGGTTTTCTCGTTAAGTTTCCGGTAATCAATTACCATACGAAACTTTTTTTCTCCAGAAGCATCAGATTTCTTCGGGACTATCCAGACTGGAGATGTCCACGCTGACCGCGATGGCCTTATTATTCCATCATGGAGAAGTTTTTCAATTTGTTTATTTACTTTTGCAGCGTAAGCAGCGGGGTATGGGTATATTTTCTGATGGATGGGGTATCGTCAACCGTATTTATACAGCATTCGACTACTGTGCTACACGTGAGCTTGGAGTCAGGTTTATGGAATGCCTCTTTGTGTCGGTTCAACACACTTAGCAACTGTTCCTTCTCAAGTGATGAAAGATGAGATGTTCTGAACGTGTGCTCTGTATGATCTAATCGACAGGCTGTCTGAGTCTCGTGTTGTGGATTATGTTGGGACAGGTTATTTATTGTATTTGTGCATGTTTGCTGAGGCGAATACTGAAGGAGTGGAATGTTTAATGTTTCGTTATCTTTACTCAAATGCAACATACTTTTTCCAAGGTCAATTTTCGCATTCAAAGCATTTAGTATTCCCGTTCCAATGATTCCATGAAAAAATGAATGGAAATTATGGAGGAGGAACTGAGCAGAATGATCAATTTTGGGATGGAAAAAAGTAATGTCAATTGCTTTGTCAGCATTGAACTTGCCATTGGCACTGCCAATATCGTTTGCATTAAAGCGATATGGTTTCGCAAGAGAATAATGATTTGCCAACATTGGGTGAATAAGATTTATATTTGCACCCGTATCGACTAAAAAAGGGAACTCCCCAATATTTGTTTTTAACATAATGTAGGGCATCGTTGGAACTACCATTTTGGGTGCCATTCTAAAAAATTGGCTCCCTGAGATTCGGAGTTTGATTCTGGATGATCAGTTACAGATACTTCTTCTTCTTCATATTCTAATTGAGGAGGCTCATAACAAAAGGAATCATCATAACAAAACAATTGGTCGTCGTACCAATCGTAGCATTCAGGGTTTATATGTGATGTTTCGAGTGGATGCGCTTGCCTTTTGGCGTTGGGGTTATATTGTTGAGACGGGGGATATGGACGTTTTAAATTAAGCGGAGGGCGGTTGCTGTAATTCAAGGCTCCTGTTTTTAAACTTTGATCAACTTCCATTGGTTGAGCTGGCTTAGGCGGGTAATTTGATCTAAATTGATTTGGCTGAAATGATTTTGCTCTAAATTGATTCGGTTGGAACGTTTTTGTGCAAATGGATTTTGTTGAAACGGATTCTGTGCGAATGGATTGGTTTGTGAGAAATTTTGTCTAGCTGGGTATGTATTTTGGAATGGATTTAGAAGAGTTGCTCTCGGAGGAGGTGGGGAGGTGGAGGCAAAAATATTTTGGTTGAGTCGTGTACATTCTGGGAGGCAATATGGGTGGATCGCGGGGTTTCGGGACTGGCTGTCCACCGAATTCATTTTTATACGGTGCCGATCGAATATCCATATTGTGATACTCTAGGCAAAATTATAAGCTTGACTTAAAGTGCTTGGATTACTGCTTTTGAGTAGTATACTCAAAGGCTTTTCTAATACACGGATAAAGGAGTCGATTGACTTCTCCCGGAAGTATGTGATATGAGCAGCTGCGCTTAGTTTAATTTTATTATCTGTTTGGATTTGTGCTATAATCAGGAAACGTAACTCATTCACTCGACTGTAGTAAGAATTTAGACTCTCATTGTTAAGCTTCCTAATAGAAGTTAATTGAAAGTCAAGGGTCTTAATGTCCCTTTGGTCTTTGTAATATAGGATTAAAGTATCCTTTATTTCCGACCAGGATGTGAGAACGTTATTCGCATTAAGAATATTGGCCGCCTCACCATCGACCTTTCTTCGAATAGTTCTCTCTAATACACTTAGCTGAGCTGCAGTTGCTCCTTTATCTCTATATGCCCGAAGAATGGATTCCACATCTGAAATCCAGTCAACTAATTTTGTCGGATCACCATAAAATGGTCTGATATCCCTTACCAGATCAGGGATTTTTCCGAAATTTATAAATTCTTCAGGAGTCATTGGAGATGTGCTACTAAGAGCCATTATTTTGCCAAAATAAATGTCAAACCTAGATTTTTTCCTTGAAATTATCTCCAGGTTAAATAAATCAAAACCACTGATCGTTTAATAACTTACTGATCGTTTAATAACTTTACAACTTTATGAAAATAAGTTAAATTATTCAAAACCACTGGTCACTTTATTATTTTAAAAACTTTTGATTTCAAAATTACTTATTGCCTAATCACTTTAGAATTTTTTTTAAAAAGTAAAGAAATCGGGGTACTTACATTAAATTTAGCAGGTGCATCGCTGCTGGTTCCAGTTCGTGGACCTTCGTCTTCGGTGGGGGAAACGGGAGCAGGCACTTTGGGGTGATCCTTTTTGCCAGAAGCTACTAAGGACCCTAATGCCGATTGAGGTGAATCCTCGGTGTCTCAAGTTTCGCTTTGCTGGTGTCGATGCTGGCTCTTTGAACCAGAATTTGATCAATTCACAGTACGGCTCTTTGAACCGTTGGCGGAGTTATTTGTAATTAACTCACTTTAAGATTTTCACTATTCACTGATCACCTTGATTTGCAGCACGGCTCTTTCTACCGTTGACTATTTTCAGATCACAGTACGGCTCTTTGAACCGTTGGCGGAGCTAATTGGAATAAACTCACTTAAAGATTTTCACTGATCACTACTTTTTATGAAGACTTTTGCAGCAAACACTTTTTGAAGATTTTTCACCGACACTTGAACTTATACTCTTCCCACTCGCGACTACGGGTCCCTATTCGGGCGCCAGTTAACGGAAGACCTAGGGTCTCTTCAAAAAATAATAAAGCCGAAACGAATTATATGATGGTTAGAACTAAACTGATTTATTATATCGATTCTAATAATAAAGAAACCTATTTGTCCCTAGCTAAACGTTGACAGTCCCACGGTCGTGGTGTCGACTCAGCATCACGGGGTCCCACGGTTAGATGTTTACGAAAAAGTCACGTTACTGTCTTCCCACGGAAGACGGGTGTTAACTCCGGCAAGCAGTTTTCTTGGGGGCCATCCACAAAGTACGTCACGCTCCTAGGGGGGAGGGGGGGTTCCGAGCAGCGTGACGACTCATACAAAAATGTTAGAGCTTTAATACAAAAAGTGTGACAAAGGGGGAGGGGGGGGTGTTGAAAATCGCCAATTTTTGCGTGACGTACTTTATGGATCTTCCCTTGTATCTATTGAATTAATGCTTTAAGCTCCGCCCTTCGTTAATCGTTATGAGTGCACATCATCATATCGGATCATAGAGAGGCTGGGCTAATGGGCTTACTTTATTAAAAACAAGAAATCTGCTTTCCGGCGTGCGCGAGTTATTTTGATCGGGATTCCACAGAGAGCGGTCGAACAAGATTTCAAGCAGAGCGGACTCAACAGCACGAAGGCTCTGGTAGCAGTTTCAACGGAAAGCCATCGCTTTGGTGGTGGCGTCTATAGTGATCCCAGTGGCGATGCTAAAAATTTATTCCAAATGGTGGCGTCCTAGCGAAAACTCATCGTGGCCGCCAGATAATAACAGCCCGAAGTAAAATTCCAACGCCAAGTTCTGACAAGCGCTTGAAATTCCTCTCCCTTCGCTAACGATACACATACGCTAACGATACACATTATCTCCCATATAAATATTTCATATATTCTTTAAACATGCCTGAATTTGCCTTACAATATTACTGATTTGACTGTAAATATATGATATGGAGTTGGGAGGTCGCATCTGGGCATCAATGAAGTTACAACTGGACAATGAAGTGGTAACCAATCGGAGTCAAGCAAGAAAAGTACTAGTCGTTCACGTCTATTACTTTTATCTCCAACAGTTGTTAACCAGTTGACAAACCATCCCGTGGAAAGTTTGACAAGTATTGCAAATTTCGTTATTCTTTTTGTTGGATCACTCTGCTGGAAGGAGATTCTCATTTTCCCGTTGGTTTCGTGTAAGTGTCTCTGGTTACAGGTCCACCACCCCCATTTTTGGCCCTCCATACAGCAGTATGTTGAATTCAAAATCATATTGAAATTTGGCCTTATTGTCAAGTGGAACCGGATGCAGAGCAAGACTCTAGCCAGGATGGTGGCTAACTACATACATACATATGAAAACCCCACGAAATGAGTAAATTTCGAAACAAGCCCAAATTAAACACCACCAGCCGATGATGGACATTTCATGAAATTGTGATACAATGTATGCAATTGATAGTTCATTCTTCTTCTTCTTCTTATTGGCATTACATCCCCACACTGGGACATTGCCGCCTCGCAGCTTAGTGTTCATTAAGCACTTCCACAGTTATTAACTGCGAGGTTTCTAAGCCAAGTTACCATTTTTGCATTCGTATATCATGAGGCTAGCACGATGATACTTTTATGCCCAGGGAAGTCGAGGCAATTTCCAATCCGAAAATTGTCTAGACCGGCACCGGGAATCGAACCCAGCCACCCTCAGCATGGTCTTGCTTTATAGCCGCGCGTCTTACCGCATGATAGTTCATTATTATCTTTGAATATGTATTGAGTTTGAAATGATTCAATAACAAATTTGAAGGATATTGCAAAGATATCTCGCTTAACTTTTCAAAAGGACCTAAGTAACATTTTTTTCATGAATTAATTTGAATAGTGCAATCAACAGAACAACATGAAAGCTTTAAAGTTACTTTAAAGTTATATATTATAAATGGAATAAAAAACAATTGTCATGCCAACTTCAAAGGTACCCCAATAGGCACAATATCGTCAAATTGACTCAACCCTTGATTAAATCAAAGTAATTTACAATGTTTAATTACCCGTATAATGCGAGAAAATATAAAAAAACATCGTTTTGAAATATGACCTTTTGATTCTCTTTCCAGGGTTTCTTCCCTCTGCGTGACATTCTGATTCCATACCTGAAGTCTCCTCGATAAAACCCACCGTGCGTCTCCTCCAAAATGTTCTACCACCGCACTTGAATACTCAGTCCACCGTACTTTATTAACGAGCCTCCAATCTGTAGGGAAAATAGTGCGAAATGCAGCAGCACCAGGGTTTGAATCCAAAGGAGAATGAGAAAATCTCTCACTTATCATGTCTGTACACACTATCGATAGGTAACATACCGTGAGAGACGTTTTTCGGTAGCTGTTACGATATTGAACTGATTCGGGGGGTTACAACCCATGATACATTTCTTTTAATAAGCCCCGATTGCGGGGGATACCGGTTCTGATGATGCATTTCAACTTGTTTTACACAACTGTGCGGAAAAAAGTATGGTGCTCAACATAAAATGAGCGAGAAAAACGTGTTTTATCAAACCTCCCCGGTGGGGACCGCCTTTCCGAATCAGTGTTTTTTTTCAACTTGCATACAAGTGCGATAGTTTTGTTTTCATGGCTTGTTATGATTCGAAGAGGTTTTTACCTCTCTTTTATCGTTGTTCGTTATCTATTTATCGAGAGCGATTCCTGCAAACCCTAAGCAGCACATAAAATCATTCGTAAAATTCGTTATTCGTTTTGGGACCTCTTCCCCTACCTTTCACCTAACGCGTAAGATTTTCGATCAATCCGCGAAGATAAACAAACTACGGTGCGTTTTACATTAAGTTCTCATGCAAGTGAGTCGCGTTGCCCCACCATATGGGCGTTTTGCCCAATTTTTAAAACATATTTTTAATATTAACAATATTTTTAATGCGTTAGAAAGTTACAGAAACCTTGTTGTTTTGATATATAGCTATTTTTAAAATCGTTCATCTGCTCGTTGAAATTGTTCGGTATTGCAGTTTATATTTGTTAAAAAAAATCGATAAAGCTTATGAGGTGCATATTGGGCTGCTCTTCTCTAATGGCAGGCATAGAGATGCTTTCAATTCAAAAATATGGAAAAGCCAATAGAACACTTAGCTTGAAAAGAACGCCAAATATCAGTTGGAATGTAGAGCCAATGAAGAAGATAAATTACTTAACTGACTTTTTTGTCAGATCCTGTACATTTGTTAATCTACTATGAACTATGAGATCGGTACGAATATTTACTATATTCAGTACATATTTGATAATATAAATTGCTGCATATACGTAATATTCGATTTTCTCATTATTGTTTTTAATTATTCTCCAAATGAATCTGTGATTAAATGGTGTGCAGCTGCCAACACGCTTGAAGCCGAGAATTATAATTCACATTTAAGGCAGTTAAGAGTTCATATAAAAAAATGCCTTTCATAAATTGACGTTCGATGCGAGCGCTCCGTTTACTCAATCAACTGATGATTTTCCATGATGCTCTACTCAACTGCTGACACAGACGCCTGTGGGTCTTGGTTAAGGACCCTAAAGGCAAAAAAAAACATTCATACATACAGCGTTCAACGTGTAGCAATCCCAACTCGAACCACTTTGGCGGCTGCTTGTTTCGAGTGTAACCAGTTAGTGTCGCCGTCGTTGTTGAAATGAAAAAATATTGCAAACACATTTATTGAAATGTTGCTGCAACAAGCGACAACGACGAGCTTCTGTAGGCACATAAGAGAAATGATCGAGAGTGCACTTGCGGCCGTCTAGCTGTAATGAATTCGCGGGTAATTAAGCGGAGCGGCGTGCGCGCACTGCTCGGTAGACCGAAGCAGAAGTCAAGTGGGGTACTCGAGTTTGATTTTCGCGCTTTGCGTGGGGCCATAATAAATCAAAACAAACCAGGAAGGGCCTTGTCAAGATTAGCCCAGTTTCGAAACGGTGTCGATGCGTTGCGTTGCCAATACGGCTATGTGAAGGCATTGCCGAGCTCGATAGTTTCGTGTCTCTAATTCGGCCAAATTGGTTCCAGCTGGTTGAGGAGGTGTCGCTTTATTGAGGGTTCAAAGCGTCAAATTGCTCCATTTGACAGTAGACGGGGTGGCGCTTACGAAAGTTTGCGTTTCGCCGAGTTTGCGGTTGCGCCATGTGCTTATGTGATTATAATGATGCTGCAATTTTTTTTATCTCTTTGTATGGCGCCTTTCACGTGATGGCGTATAGAGTTTTCCAGGTCGGATTGGCGTAACTTTCACGGATTGAAGCTGAAATTGGAATCAATAGATTTATACAAATTTTCTTTTCTCTGTAATTCGATCGATTTTTTTTAGTAAATCTATAGGAATTGTTCACTAATGGATTTTTCTTTCGGGTTGATATAAATAATGTAAACATTGTAATGAGGTTTCGTTTTTTTTTGTATCACAATTTTTTATTTCAATTTTTTTTTGGTTCTTTTGTAATATCTCACTTGTCTTTTTTTTATGTAAAAAATATAAACAGAACAATTCTCGCAAAAAATGGTACAATGCACTTAGGATGGAGTGATTGGAGGCGCTAACAGCAAACAAATATTTTGGACAACATTCCTCACTTGTACAATTTTTCTCGGGAAAAACACAAAAAATCCTTCCTTTTTAGGCAACAGTAAAATAGGGGGGTAGCTCTTTTTTCCTCTTTGCGCGCGTGAGTGTCTTCTGCTTTGAATATAATATTTACAAACAACAATCATGTAACAGTTATGTCTTAATTTCTTGTCTCTCTCGTTTTTTGTTTCTTTCGCTCATACTTGCTTGGCTTGTTTCACTCTTACTAAAAATCTATACAACAACAAATTAACTTGGGGTTTCTTGGGTTTAAACTGAGCATATTCGATCTCTAAGCTCTAGCTGATGGTGGTGATAGGTGACTAACGCCTGGGTGTGTGTGTTCTGAGTTTTCTCTATTAGGAATACGATATTCGGAAATTTTCTTCTTCGAACCGAACCGAGATGGAACATTACAGATGAAAAGTAGGAAGCACCCTTTTGGGGAGGTCGGGGCTCGGTTCAAAAAACTAAAATTTCTGATCACTCGCGAAAATGTTGGATTTACTTGTGCAATCCGCCCATGGATCCCCTCAGAAGGAGGCACCACCAGCTTACAGGGAAGGTGGACCTGCGATGTGGTGAGCATTGATTTTCTGGGGTAGGTTCCCCATTCGCTGTTGCGACTGTACAGTTCGTAAGCTGCTGGAAGTCCTACCTTTCGGAGGGAGGTCCTCGCTTCAACTGGCATTTGCTGGTGGTGCGGATCGTTCGCGGGATTGCGGGGATCGACAAGTCGCGGATCGCACGATGCTCAAAATTTGATCAGTTTTTGTTCTTAGAATCTCAGGCTTTTGTTTCTAGTTGGTAGGTGGGTGATGTAGGTTTCTTCCATCTGTTAGTAGTTTGGGGTGTTAGTGTCGTTTAGAAACTAAGATCACAAGTTTTGCGATATAAATAATGAAATGTTGGGGGCTCTTCTTGACTTAGTGATGCTCATGGAATTCGTGATGATCATCGGACGAACCGTAGCTGTGTTCCTCGACGTGGTGGTGTTCCTCGTGGTGGACTGGAACATGGACTGGGACCTTGACGTGGTATGGGACTGGCTTCTCAATGTAGACTGGGACGTGCTTTTCGATCTCAACTGGAACTGGGCGCTCGACTGGGACCTTGACTGGGTATGGGACCTGCTTCTCTACTGGGTATGGGATGTGCTTTTCAACTGGGTAGGGTTGTGGCACTGGGACCTTGACTGGGACTGGCACTGGCTTGTCAACGTGCACTGGGACTGGACGGTCGACTGGGACATGGACTGGGTATGGGATCTTCTTGATAACAGTGTATGGGACAGGCTTCTCAACTGGGACTGGCACTGGCTTTTCAACATGAACTGGGACTGGGCGGTCAACTGGGACATGGACTGGGTAGTGCACAATCTTCTCAACTGGGTATGGCTTGTCGACATGGACTGGGACCTTGACCGGGACCAAGACCTTCTTCTCAACTGGGTATGGGGCTGGGACTGGGACCTTGACAGCGACTGGGACCTTCTTCTCTACCGGGTAAGGAGCTGGAACGTATACCTTGACGGGGACTGGGTTGTCGACTGGGACATGGACTGGGTATGGGACCTTCTTTTCCACGGGGTAAGGAGCTGGCACATGGACTGGGACCTTAACGATTTCCTTGACTGGGTAGTGGACAGTCTTGTACACTGGGTAAGGCTTGGGCACTCCAACCTTGACGGCAACTGGAACGTGTTTTTCGACAGCCACTGGGATGTGCTTCTCCACTGGGTATGGGACCGGAACCTTCTTCACCACAGTCAAGGTCTTCTCCTCGTGAGTTTCGAAGTGGGGCACGTCATGTTTCTCCTCGAAGCCTCCAAAGCTGGTCCAGCCGTGCAGGCCACGTTTGTCCTGTTTCTTGTCCTCGAGGTTGGCGCTTTCGGCTGCACCGGAGTCATCTACCTTAGCTTCAGCCACTGGTTTCTTTTCATCTTCGGCGGATGCAAGAAGCACCAAGGCAAAAAGACAGACAACTCCCTGTGGATGGTAGTGGGATAAGAAAGGAAAAAAATAGGTGAGTGAATCGATCTGATTTGCATTCGATATGTTCATTGTATTCAAACTTTGTATAAGCTAAACCTGTCTGGGGTGTCGAAGTTCCTGAATCATTTCAAAATTTAGTTTTATTAAGCGTAAACGTTTAGATTTTCAAACATTATTTTCGCTAATTGGACCACGCCTTATCATAAATTTAAATTAGTAAAATCGAAACCCTTCCAGTTGTATGCGTTAGTGACTCGCAAAATGTCGCACTGAACGCTTTTAATTAGCATTTTGAATAAGAATATGAATATTTTCAAGTGGTTCACGTATTTCGATCTTAACTGTGAGGCTGTCTTCAGTGTCTCGTACTTGACTCGACTTGTAAAGATTGCAACGTGGTGGAATTAAATGTAATAGTACTAAGCTCGTCTTGGGACAGGTGAAGACATACCACTAAAGGAGCCTTATTATTTTATATCTTACATGTTTACAATTAAATATCTTGCCCATTTTCGAAGAGCGCCGAATGTAGCTGAGTACACATTTGAAATTGCTATATAAAGGCTTGGCAAATGGTTTTCTAATATTTGAAAAACTTGCTTTGAATTTCAAAACGTGAGAAATGAAAATGTTCCGCAAATCAAATATCTCCAACGGAGAGATAGTTGCTTGATAGGCATTACTTGCACACAGCGCAATGTTCAATTTAAAAGCAGCTGTAATCAATGATAGAGTAAGAGCACAATAAAAGAATCCTCTTTTTGTTACTTCTGTCAAAGAAGGCAAGAAATAACCTTTCAAAATGGTCATCAAGTGCCTATTGCCAAATTTAGATTCAATATATTAGTCAATGTTCCAATCACTACATATTTTAAAAATTGTTTGTCTTTTGATTCTTTAGGTTTGGAAAAAGTAGAAGACTTCGTGATTGCACTTTGTAAATTATTTAGTCATCAATCTTTAATTAGTAGTTAAATCATTTTGGAGTTATTATTTTCAAACGTCTTGGCAAACGTACTCGGATTCTGATTTCTTTTCCGCAAACGTGACCTTTAAGTGGTCTTGTTGTGTAGGGGTTATCACGCTTATCTAGAGAGTAGGAGGTTGAGAGTTCGAATCCCCCCAAGACACGTGGATTCTTTTTCGCAAATTTCATATCAATTTGTCCATTTCGAAACATGTGCTGTAGATATTTAACAAAAAAAAACTTAATTATCGATTTTTTAAAAGTATTAATCGATATTGGAAATATGGCGTTATGGTACAAAAACAAAATTCAAGGATTTAACGGGGCCCAAAACCAAAAAAGTAAACTGAAAGCTATAATCAAACAGTACGAAGTTGCAGAAATAGGAATGGTAAAACAAATTAGACAGTAAACTGTTTAGTTTCAAACTAATTTGTTGACCATAGAAAAAATAAATATATGCCAATTAAATGGGTCGTTTAAGTTAATCCAATTTCGTACATTCCCGTGGATAAAACTGTTTTATACGAAATGTATACACTGCTTAACAATCCATTCATTTCGATCACAATTAAGCTGCTCAATAAGTGTTGCAGGTGGATCCATCGAAGCACAAAGCCACTAATCCAAAGCGTTTCCTCCGATCCGCTGACAGCACAGCCGTAATTCCCTCATTTCCGATTAGCTCATTGTCCAACTTATGCTGGTTTATCCATTCGATTCGCATCGCTACACATCCGATCGTTAAGAAAAACCACATCCGGAAAATCCAAAAAAGTAGAAATCTCATCGCTCATTCGCACGCCACTTGTTTTGCGCCGTCATACGTCTATCCTTCCCTTGAACACTCTTTCTCGCATTTATGATTGATGGGGTTTCATTTAAATACTTTTCATCACTTCCACCCAGGGCGGTCGATGACCAAGAAATGTTCCATTTGGCTGGAGAAATGGAAACTGTCCGACACCGTGATGCAATGGAAATCCAGCAAATCACAAAACACGCTGTATGATAAGCTCTTGCGCTTTTTGAAGTACATTGCTTCCAAAATGATCTTCACATTGCACTATCTAAAATGTCCATCTTTCTTCACTCATCGTTCTCTAGAACGTTTTTGATTCACCAAAGTCCTTTAATCCAAAAGCTTCGATCACACCAGAACTTCTCGTGTTCAACTTCTCGTCACTAAATCATCACAATTTTGTTCTGCAGTTTTCCTCCTCAGCCAAATCCAAAATAAAGCCGGCGATGCTTACCAACAATTTCATATTTAATCCGAGTGAAATGAAACTGTGAAACAAGCAAGTGGGTAACTGATGGTGAGTCCACCGCTGGCTGCAGCTTTTATACCAACATCGCTTTTCTTTGGGCCCCGGTTCGCGGCATGGCCCGTCGGTTTCGCTGGGCGTCTCTTCGGTTTCGCCTTCTTTCACCACCTCGCCGCGATCCTCTTCGCACTCGTTCGACACCACCACGGGGGGTGGGCTTTGGAGGTTGGAGGCTCAACGGTTGGCGAAACCGTCTTCACTTTTGGGGCTCGAAAAAGATCGTCGCGATCATCGACGGCACACGCGGTCGCGTGCACACTTTTCACACACGTGGTAGTTGGGTAGATTCAGCGAGCCGGGATGTTGGGAAACAGACAGTGTTCTAACTAGCTATGTAATATGGTTTTACTAGAATTTCCTAGTTCCTAATCGTCGGAAAATGTTGCAGTGGACCTATAGTGCATACAGAAGCAATTTGATAAAACCGTAAATTTATTAGCATTGAACATTTGATTGATATAAAGCCATTGAAATAACCTTAAAAATATATTCGAGATTCAACATACAACGGTTGAAAAAATCCTATCGATCAACGGGATACGGAAGAGGGTGATGATTAATTTTAAGACCCAATCTCGCCAATCGTTATAGATAACTAGAATTTACTTTTAAATGTGCTGTCCATGATCTCATAGTTGACGTAACAATCATTTCAAATTTCACCGAATTCGACTTATCACAAGTTAACTACGGTAATTCAACCGCTGTAATATCGATACGTGGTATGTTTCAAGCCTCATTGGAGTGTTTAGAATAGAGAATGTTTCAGATTTGTGATATTTGTCCCTAAATCATATCAAATACATGCGAAAGTGCAATGGTTGATACGTCAACTATGAAATCATGGGCAGTGTGAACCTAAGCATGCTCTCTGTTTCAAAAAAGCGTTAATTTGACTCGTTGAAAATTGATAACTTGGTATTTTAAATTTAGGATTTTGGATTCAATGTACTTAATATTCTTTTACAATATTTGTATTAGAAGGTATACTCTGGTTAGAATCTAGCAATATCGCATATGTCCAGTTATTATACAGATTTTGGAGGGTTCTTATACAGAATTGTTAGAAATCAAGAGAAATTACATCTGCTAGTAGGATGCAATATTTTTAGTCGAAAAAATAATGAAAACCCGATCAATGTTTTATATTACATAAATAATGTTTTGTTTTCTTTTTTGTTCCGCCTGTGTTCCTTTTCAATATTTTTTTAAATTCAATTTTATTTATTTACATTTTGTTCAACAATGTTTGCTCTTTTTGCATTTTAATTGATTCACTTTCGTTTGCATCTTTGGTAGTTTGGCAATTTTGTTGTTGTTTCTTATGTTGCTTGTGGTTTTGATTTTCATTTTGAATGCTCTGATTGTTGATTGTGTTTAACCTTAACATAATCTAACTACTACTTATATTAAAACTAAGTAAATAGACCATGAATGATTCCATTGGTTTTTGTATTTGTGATCAGAAAATTAGTTTTCGATCCTGTATATAACCGTCAACAACCATTTTCCAATCTTTTAGCGGGTTGAGTTTTCAGATTTGTTGTATGGAAACAGAAGTGCTTGTGTTTGAGTGTTATTGATCTTGATTTTCCAGTTTTGCATGTAATCGGCTACAGAATGTACATAAGCTTGCAACTTTCTAACAGTGCCTCTAGTATTCCTACCTTTAGCCATTAGTGAGATGTCGTCTGCGTAAAGTGCGAGATGACATCCCTCTGGTGGGATATTGATATCAAATTGGAATCATAATTTGTTTTCAAATATGAATCATCATGACTGATTACATATTTTGATCCCATTTCGCTGTTGATTTCTAAATTGTATGATCTGACATGTATTTTGTTATCGGAACCAATATCAAAATTAGTTTCCGATTTGTTTCCATCGATAGCAGGAATAGTTTTTGATTTGATGTCATAGCAAAAATTTTTCTGCTGTAGATTTTGATCTTTTAACCGTTAAAACGACCAAAAGGATATCAACCTGAGTTTTCAAAATTGGGCGATTTCACAACAACAAAATTAGTTATCGATTTGCTCTGAAGCTTTGCTCGGGTACCATCACCGTCGATTTTGCTACTGTCTTGTTTCTTTTAATGAACTTGGCAACCCTGTGCAGTTGATGCGTGGTTGAATGATTCTTTCTGAAGCCAAATTGTTGTTCTGTCAGAATTCTGTTCATTTGAATCTGGTCGGTCTATAACTAGAAGGTGCCTCAGGATCTTTTCCAGGCTTCTGTATTGGTACAACTTTCGCAACTACTGTTTCCAACTACAGTAAATCCATACACTTGTTCAAGATGTTAGTTGAATGTGATTGCCTAAATTTTTTGAGCAAAATGCTAAAAATTGAATCGAGTCCTGGGGCCTTCATATTCTTGTTTTTTACTTTTAATGGTGGAACTTGTTGTGGTTTCGATTCCCGAGTTTTTGCTAGTTTCCAGAATGGGCTTGAACAGTAGTTCAATTTGTACAAATAACTTTGAAATTTTTGGTTTTTGAGATCATTGATTCTGTTTTTATTAAGGTCTGTAAGTTTAAGTATTTATAAGTTTGGTTAAGTTTGTTTTGTTACGGGATCATTTTTAATGGAATTACTTATAGTTGACGGGACTTGTCGGACGCAGTGGCTTGTAGCAGCTCCGATGGAGACTCATCAACGCACGGTCGATATCCTTGGCGATTGCCAAGGGGATTAGCATGTCAATGTGATTGTTGACCCTTCCCTGGAAAACCGAATTGACGTGATGGTAGTCTTTTCGTTTTTTTGGGCGAACAGACGGAATAAATCGACTGCTTTGAGCGTGCTTACAGCGGCACACTAGGAGTTAACTTTCTGAAATCAGTATGGCGAAAGGCATCTAAGGCTCGATTTCTCAAAATTAAGCACTTTAATCGAAAAAATATTTGGTAGGCGTAGTAGCGGACACCATCCCTCATAACCGGTACCAAATAGTTTTTCATGAAAAGTTCCTAATTTTGAGAAAACCAGCGTTAGATGTCTTTCGCCATACAAATTTCTGGCGGTTAACTCTTGCTGGCTATTTTGTGCATATACTATAGCGCCTGGATGTGGATGCGGCGAGTAGAAAATCAGCCACTGCCAATAATTCATTGCATGTATTTGGAGTGGGGAAAGGTCGTTTGACCGAAACCCATTCAGCCGAAAGCCATTTGGCCGAATGCCCATAAGCCGAACAAACCATTAGGCGGAAATACATATGGCCGAAAGTGCCGTTTGGCCGAAGGATCCTTTGGCCGAAGAGGACATTTGGTCGAATAAGACATTTGGCCGAACTCCTCATTCATTTCTCACTTCTCACTCATTTCTCACTTCTCACTGTGAAAAGTGAGTTGTGCGAAGTGGGTAGTGAGACGTTTAACAACTCATTTCACGCTCCTTACTTTTTACAGCGATAAGTGAGAAATGAGGAATGAGAATTGAAACGTCAAATAACCTATTCGGCCAAATGTCTTATTCGGCCAAATGACTCTTTCGGCCTAATGACCCTTTCGGCCAAACAACCCTTTGGCGAAATGAATTTGGGCCTAATGGTCTGTTCGGCCAAACAACTTACGGCCTAGTGGCATTCGTCCAAATGGCATTCGGCCGAACGGTATTCGGCCAAACGGCCCTCCCCCGCTTGGAGTTGTACTGGGTAGTGATCCAAACTCAATTCGGATATGGCAACAGGTGCTTGCACATGTTGATCAGAGCGAGAGGGTGTTCCACAGCAGCAGCTGGAGATTGTTAGTAGCCATAGGTCAAAACAAAATTTCCTTTCAGTCGAACTTGTTCCAGACGAGTGGAACATTACTGGAGTTTGTCACACATCTTATTGAGGATGCGTTGAAGGTCAATTTCTGTGTACAGGAGCGATGGAGCAGCAGCTGGACGACGACCGCATATCAGAACAAACTTATACATTCAAAAAAAGCAATATCTCCTCACTTCGCATAGAGCTGTTTTTCAACATATGTAATGTTCTACTAGCATTTCCACAGTTATTGAAAGCATTCCCGTGCCTGCCAGTTGCATGAATGTCTTGTGTGGCTAGTACAATGGATACACTGTGCTCAAGGAGCCGAAAATGCTTCCCACCCGGAAGCATCCTAACCCGAACAGAGATTCGAACTCGCAACCTCCGGATCGGCAATCCTACGCCTTTGCTTGCATGGTGTTGCATGGCTTTCTGGATACACATCGCATTGTGCCGCACTCAAACAGAATAGAGAAGCATTCGGGGAAATGTTACATTCGGGGAATTGTTATTCGGAGAAATTGGTTTTCTGGTAATTGTCGTACAATCCTCTTACTCACTTTTTGCGAGAAGTATCGCAGAACAATTGTACAAAATGTACGGCGGCGGGATTCGAACCCAGAATGTAACAATAATAGCAGTGGGAAGGGCTTACGCTAGCCGCACCACCACGCTATCTTCATGTAGGTAATAGGTTATTTGTTTTACATAAGCTACTGCCGTTTGCTTCGGTGATGACACGAAAAGACCAGGGTATGAAAGAAAAAAAATAAGGACTCCCCCTGGCCAAAACGCCCCTCTTTGATTTCTAGCAGGTTAGAAATCAGTTGGTACCTTTAAATATTTGTAAGACCATCATTAGGGTGGCTCAAATTAGTATGGAAAAAACTTTTTCCAAATTTTTTGATGGGCCGCCCTTTTATTCGGTTCTATTTGATGCCCTGATGCTCGACAAAATTTCAGCCAAATCGGTCAACGCTTGGGGGGTGCTAAACTCGTTGGAAGTTTATAAGCAGAAACATCCAAAAACAGTGAATTGCAGTTTGACGGCACAACTTACGATAAAGAACTATGATACTCATTCAGATCTTGAAGAATTTAATACAGAATGTTATGCAAAAAACACGAGAAGATTAGACTTTGTCCGGCTAAGTTATTAGCATTTCTCTGAAGTGGGGTTTGAGCAAATTTCTTTTCTTTTACCTTTGAAAAGAAATAAATTAACCCCTACAACATTCCAGTAAAATGCTAATATTTTTGCCTAATAAACTCCAATCGTCTCGCGGTTTTCAGCATTACATTCTGTTTTTTTACAAGACATTCTATACATTTTCTACAAGAACTGAATGAGTATCATGGTCAGTGTTGTAAAATGTCATTTGCATTCGTTTGTATAATTTTCCCAGAACTTTTTTCAGTAGTTAGCTATCAACTATCAAATATGACGAACTTATAGCGCTTAAATGTGGCTACAACTTAGTCTAACAAGTTATTGCTGTAAATATGTAATCTGGGGCGTGGGAGGCAAAATGTCATTCAAATGACATTATGTCAAATGACACGTGACATTTTGGAGAGATTTCACTCTCTAGCCTCAGATGTTATATTTAGAACAATGTACCCTTGGACAAAAATATTGCACTACTCAAGCGTTATGTGTACATCTAAAATTTAGAAGTAAATTGGGCTTCTGAAGAAAGTTATGAACAAATTAGTCAAATGACATGCAGATGACATTTTACAAGCCTGATCATGGTTCTTGATCGTAAATTGTGACGTCCAACTGCAAATCACTGTTTTTGGATGTTTCTGCATACATTTTTCCAACGCAGTTTAGCACCGCCCAAACGTTGACCGATTTGTCTGAAATTTTGTCCTGAACATCAGGGCACCAAATAGAACCGAATAAGAGGGCGGCCCATCAAAAAATCTGAAAAAGTGTTTTTTGAGCCACCTTAACCATCATACTATGCAAACTTGGAAGTATTTTTGTATTACATAATGGAAATAATAGTAAAATTCTAAAAGTTAAAGATTTGATTTAATTTTCCATGTCTGGTTGCGGTGTTGAACTTAGTCTGTAGATTAAAAAACACCTTAATAAAGAAATAAAAAAAAAAATATATGTCTGGTTGCTCAATATTATAGAGCGGCGCTACTATGCTGTCCACAAAACATGTACTGGAACACTTAGTTGGGCATAACTTTTCTCAGTGGTTTATATGATATAAAATTGGTTTTCGATCAGGAAGCGAAGTATGAATATAAAACGGTCCATTGACGGCTCTGACCACTTCCAGGATCTACGGATTGGCCCCGGGGAACCTGTGGAAGGGGACATTTTAGTTTCAGCACCAAAACCAGTCATTTGACGGCACTTTTTTTCATGGGTTTCGATCAGGAAGTAAAGTATAAATATAAAATGGTCCATTGACGACTCTGACCGCTTCCAGGTCCTACTAGTTGCCTCTGAGGAACCTGTGAAAGAGGACATTTCATTTTTAGCCCCAAAACCAGTCATTCGAGGGCTCTTTTTTATGGTTTTCGATAAGGAAGCAAAGTATGAATATAAAATGGTCCATTGTCGGCTCTGACCTCTTCCAGGACCTACGGATTGGCCCCGGGGAACCTGTGAAGAGGACATTTTATTGTTTGCACCAAAACCAGTCATTCGACGGCTTTTTTTTTCTTGGTTTTCGATCAGGAAGCAAAGTATGAATATAAAATGGTCCATTGTCGGCTCTGACCTCTTCCAGGACCTACGGATTGGCCCCGGGGAACCTGTGGAAGGGAACATTTTAGTTTTAGTATCATACCCAGTCATTTGAAGGCTCTTTTTTCATGGATTTTGATCAGGAAGCGAAATATGAATTAAAAATAACCATTGACGGCTCCAATCAGGGCTCTGACCGCCTTCTGGACTTACAGATTGGCCCAGGGAACCTGTGGAAGGGGACATTTTAGTTTTAGCACCAAAACTAGTCATACAACGGCTCTTTTTTCATGGCCTTGGATCAGGAAACGAAGTATGAAGTAGGCAGGTTCCCCGTGAGCTATCTGTAGGTCCAGAAAACGGTCAGAGCTGTCAATGGTCCTTTTCTTGTTCATACTTTATATTCTGATTGAAACTTATGAAAAAGAGCCGTCCAATGTGCTAAAACTAAAATGTCCCCTTCCACAGTTCCCCGGGGGCATTTCGTAAGTCCTGGAAGCGGTCAGATCCATTAATGGTCCAATTTATACTCCTCTTTCGCTTTCTGATCAAAAATCACGAAAAAAAAGCCGTTGAGTTATTGGTTTTGGTGCTGCAACTTAAATGTTTTACACAG
Organism: Armigeres subalbatus; assembly: GCF_024139115.2. Lineage (NCBI taxonomy): Eukaryota > Metazoa > Arthropoda > Insecta > Diptera > Culicidae > Armigeres > Armigeres subalbatus. The sequence continues at coordinate 426,830,969 of NC_085140.1, read as the reverse complement.
GTTTTCCGGGGGGAATCTGCAAGTCCCGAGAGCGGTCAGAGTCATCAATGGTCAATTTCATATTCATACTTTGTGTAAAATATCTGTAAAGCGACTGTAGCTAAAATTATCCATTCCTTCATCAGAACCACTGTGCAATCCTCAGCTTCCCTGAGATTGTGAGAGTCAGGCTATCTTACAGCATCCAATCTAGGATAGAGATGATACCTTCTCATCTCTTTTGCAGTATTCTCTGCCCAACTCTTAGCTAGCACGAAGAGGGGAGAAAGTCGCCTAACTCTGTAAGTAGTCAGTTCCAATCAGTTCCAAGCGCCGGACGGATAGTGCCTTTTCTTAAAAGCGTCGTGTTTATGCACTTAAAAGTTATGTTTTATTTAAAACCAGTGCCGAAAAATCGAAGACGTTAATTTTACATTTGGTCCTTCGAACCGGATATTAAATAAAGTGCATATCGTGAATATCGCGCGGATTATCGATAGCAAATCGTCGTGTGCTAATTCGATTGCGGTATCCATATTGTGATGTGATACGCTATCCGTCTATACGTATTGTTTAACGGACAGTGACTATAGTTCAGGTCTAAGACCTACTGTGAAAGTGTCCGGTCGGATTGAACAATAAGCAAGGGGTCGAATCGTGCTCTATGTGTACTGGCTTTTGTGGACATTTGCCGCCAATTGATTGAATGCCTACTGGAGGCAAGTTCGCCATTAGTAGTTTGTACGGCCAATCGAGCAAAGTGGTGAAGAATAATCATTCTATTGAGAAGTGAACTGGAAAAGAAAGTGTATCTGCTACCTGCCGGAGACTATCGTGCTAGTTTACCCTGTTGCTGCTGTGGTTGATCCTGGCCTGTGAATACCGAATGTTGCTGTTGTTGCTGATCGTCACCAAGAAACCATCGAGTGCTGCTGCTGTTGGAGTTGGAACTGGATGTTGCCGAGCGTTTGTACCAAGCTGATTATGTCGACGGAGCGACAAGCAAGATAAGTTGCATGTTTTACTTTGGGGTATCTATTGTTCGAACAATTAAACAGACGAGCATTGATTGCATGCTGCTAGGCAGCCGTCTAAAGTCGAGCAAGTTGCATGTGTTGCTTGTTGAGGGTATATGGGATTTTGTTTGATTCGCTGAGTCGATTTTCTGATTTATTGAGGTTTTGAAAATGCTTAATTGATCAGCAGTTTTTCCATTTCTGTCTGTTGGGTTTCTGTCAATCGCTATTCGATCAATCAATCGCGAGTCGCTGTGGAACTGTGAATGTGAGTAGTGCTAAATAGATGAGTGCAAGTGCAAGTGGCATACCATGGCTGATAACGAATTGCGAAAACTATCGAAGCAGAAGAGACAAATCAAGATTATCGTCGCTTCAACCAAGGATTTCGTGTCTAATTATGAGGATTCTCGTGATGGGGATACAGTTCCGTTTAGAATCACAAAACTTGACGAGGCTTTCGAGATGTTCTGTGACGTTCGCACGCAAATCGAAATGCTATTGGAAGATGTTGAGCTCGATGAGGAGGAGGGCAAGCAGGACAAAGCATCACGGGTCCAGAAGCGGGAGAAGCAGAACGAACACGTTATGAAGGAGTTTGTCGACGAGTACTTCACGTTGAGACGACAGTTACAGGCCTGTATTCCGAGTCCTAATCAACTTAATGAAGCTGCACCTGCAGCCACGGTGACGCAACAGCTATCCCATGTGAAACTGCCAGAACTGAAGCTGCCGTTGTTCAAAGGAAACCTGCGGGACTGGTTAACGTTTCGCGATTCCTTCAAGAACCTGATAGCGAACAATAGTCAACTATCAGCGATTGACAAATTCACGTATCTCCGTTCATGCCTTTCCGGAGAAGCTCTCCAAGAGATAGAGTCGATCGAGATGACCGCAGTCAACTATACCATAGCGTGGCAGGCTCTTGAGTCACGGTATGAAAACAAAAAGCTCTTTTGCGTTGGAGCCAGTACGCAAGGAATGCTTCGATTCACTAAATCACATTTTAAGTGAATTTGATAAACATCTTCAAATGCTTGATAAGCTGGGAGAAGAAACTGTTAAATGGAGCACGATTTTAGCATACATGCTGGCGAGCAAGTTGGACACTACAACTCTGAGACTCTGGGAAATGGAGCATCGGTCACGAGATGTTCCAACGTATAATGCCATGCTAAAGTTCCTGAAAAACCACTGTATCGTTCTCCAGTCGGTTGGTGTAAAAGGCTTTCAGTCGGATCAGAAGAAGACAACGAAACCGGCCGGCAGCTACACTGGAATCCAACTTCAAGCTCAATCCGTCTGCCCATTCTGCGGAGGAAATCAGCATTCACCATTCATGTGCGGAAAGTTCAAGACTCTAAAGGTTGAAGAAAGAAGAAATGCAGTGATGATGAACCGTTTATGCTTTAACTGCTTAGGTCGTGGTCACGTGTCTAAATCATGCAGTCGGAGTTCGTGTCGCGTGTGTGGTCAACGGCATCATTCTATGTTACATCTAAGCACAGCTCAATCGTTCTCCCGTCAGTCAGTTCCACAGCCGGTCAAGCGATTCCAACGTCCTCCTCAGAACCCACAGATACAGACACAGAATGCTTCAACCTCAGGAACACAACCACTATCACAAGAATTCCATCCATCTCAGCGATCAAATATTGCCAACAATTCCAACCTCACAAGCACACAAAACACGCAACACGAAACACCACCAACAACACAACCCCAAAGTACAAGTTACAATGCATCTCTTTCTGACAACAAATCAGATCGACCAGCTCTACTTGCAACTGCAATAGTTATTGTTGAAGATAGTTTCGGCAATACTATGCTCGCTCGAGCCTTACTGGACAGTGGTTCCCAGTCCAGTTTTATGTCGGAGAATCTGTCGCAGAAGCTGAAGTTTAGAAGAGCCAAGGAGTCTTTCTCAGTAAGCGGCATTGGCCAGGCTACAAGAAGGTGTAAACAATCGGTCACTGCTCACCTTCACTCAAGAATATCTGAATTCGCCAAGGAGGAGAAGTTCTACGTTCTTCCGCAAGTGACAACCGTTCTACCTAGCGCGAGAATCAACCGTGAGAGATTGCAGTTACCTGAAGACATCGTGCTAGCAGATCCAACTTTCTGCGTACCTAATGTGGTGGACATCATCGTGGGCGCAGGATTGTTTTACGAAGTATTATCAACTGAGAAGCTGAAACCTCAGCAGGATGGACCTTTACTGCTAAATACAGAGTTGGGATGGATTGTGTGCGGAAAATTACCAGACGAAGCGAGTATTGCGAGACCAATGATTGCCAATTTTTGCACGGAGCAAGTGGATCAGTTAGTCAAGCATTTTTGGGAACTGGAAACCTGTCGATCGAATAGCGTTTTATCAGTCGAGGAATCAACATGTGAAGCCATATACGACAGAACAACCATTCGCGATGCAACCGGTAGATTTGTTGTAACGCTACCGAAGAAGGAGTTTCTCATCCAACGATTGGGAGACTCAAGGGCCACAGCACTGAAACGTTTTTTGAGCCTAGAGAAGAGACTGGAGGCAAGCCCAGAAACGAAAAGGATGTACAAGGAATTCATCCATGAGTATCGTCGACTGGGTCACATGGTAGAGCTTGAATTACGTGGAGGAAGGAGGACCACAATACTACATTCCTCACCACTGCATCCTGAAGCCAGATAGCACCACGACAAAACTGCGGGTCGTCTTTGATGCGTCTTGTGCAACGACCAGCGGAGTGTCACTCAACAATGCCCTTATGGTTGGGCCCACAGTACAAGATGATCTGCTATCCATTGTCACACGCTTTCGATGGAATCAATACGCGATAGTGGCCGACGTCGAAAAAATGTACCGTATGGTACTAGTACAGCCTAGCGATCGTAGATTGCAGCGGATTTTCTGGCGTGACTCCCCTACCGATCCCATAAGAATCTATGAGCTGTGTACCGTGACGTACGGCACTGCTTCAGCGCCATATTTGGCAACTAAGTGCTTGAGTCGCCTGGCTGAATTAGATGGAGATCGTTATCCAGCAGCTGCCAAGATGTTAGTGAAGGATTTTTATGTTGATGACATGCTCTCTGGCGTTGATTCAATCGAGGAAGGCATTACACTTTGTGCAGACGTCCAAGAACTACTCCGCGGTGGAGGGTTTACCTGCGAAAATGGAGCTCAAACTGTCCTGAGATTCTCGAGCAGATACCTCCAGAGTATCGAGACGAAAGAACTTCTTTCGAGTTAGATGGTTCAAGTGCAGCAATCAAGACCTTGGGGCTTGTGTGGAGCCTCAATCAGATTTTTCAACTTCAAAGCACCTGAGTGGAATGAGTCTGCCATAACGAAGTGCGTCGCTGTCTCTGACCTTGCAAGAATTTTCGATCCAAGTGGTCTCATTGGGCCAGTTATTGTGGCCGGAAAAATATTCATTCAGCATCTGTGGATGATTAAGATATCATGGTACGAAGAGCTAGCTGAAGATCTACAGCAACAGTGGCGTGAGTATCGAAGCAGTTTGGAAGGTCTAAAGGAGCTGCAGATTCCTCGATGGATCGGATTTCGAAAGGAACTCAAGTCGGTTGAACTGCATGGGTTTTGCGATGCCTCCACAAAAGCATACGGTGCATGTATCTACATACGATGCGTAGATTGGGATGGAGAGATAACATCACGTCTGCTGATAGCAAAATCCAGGGTGGCGCCTTTGGAAGGTTCAACCAAGAAGAAAAGGAAGCTGCAAACCATCCCCAGGCTTGAACTGTCATCTGCCTTGCTGCTAGCCCACGTGTACGAAGCAGTTTCAAAAGTATTCCGAGTTCGTTTGAGGCCTATTTTGGACGGACTCTATGATTGTCCTGTACTGGCTAGCTTCTATTCCATCACGGTGGAAGATGTTTGTAGCGAATCGAGTGTCCGAAGTGCAGCATTTGACGAAAAAGGACAGTGGAGCCACGTCCCTGGCATAGATAATCCAGCCGATTTAATATCACGAGGAGCAACTCCAGAGCAGCTCAAGAACTGTTCCCTCTGGTGGAGCGGGTCTAGCTGGATGCTGAAAGACAAGTCGAGCTGGCCAACGACGATCGAGGTCTCCAGATCGCAAGTAGACGAAGCGCTGTTAGAGGAGAACGTACAATCAGATCAAACTGTTGCTGCGGTAGTCAACATTGAAGAGTTTAACGCTATCTTCACTCGGACGTCGTCGTTCCATACGCTAGTGAATATTGTTGCATGGTGGATCAGATTCAAGGATAACACGCTCCAAGCTGACCGCTCAAAAAGACGTATTGGACCGCTTACACATGCTGATCGAGAAGGGGCCATTCGCAGACTCACGCTTATCGCTCAACGAGAATGCTTTGGTCAAGAGATTGCGGATCTGAGCAGAAGAGAAGAAGTGAAAACTACATCCCGCATCGTTTCATTGAATCCACGGCTGGTGGATGGCATAATTCGAGTCGGCGGCCGGCTGGAGAATGCTCCAATCTCGGCGAATAGAAAGCATCCCATCATCTTCGACAATAATCATCCTCTGTCATTGCTTATAATGCGTCACTACCACAAGCAACTTCTTCATGCCGGTCAGCAGCTATTGATCGCCAGCGTAAGGGAGAGATATTGGATTCTTAGCATCAGAAGCCTGGCACGCAGAGTCATTCACGATTGTGTTACATGTTTTCGTAACAAACCCAGCGTTCAGGAACAGCTAATGGCTGATTTGCCGGCAATTCGAGTGACACCTGCGCCACCATTTCTTCGAGTGGGCGTGGATTACTGTGGCCCCTTCCAAGTTAATTACCCATTCCGGAAGAGGGTCATGGTCAAATATTTCGCGGCAATTTTTGTCTGTCTGGTGACTAAAGCCGTCCATATTGAGATGGTTGGCGATTTGACTACTATGGCCTTCATAAGTGCTCTGAAGCGATTCACCGACAGAAAGGGCATCCCAGAAGTCATTATGTGCGATGACGCAACCAATTTTGTAGGAGCGAGACACAAACTGGTGAGCTCCAGCAGCTCTTAATGACGGAGCAAGCGCAGAAAGCAATCGTGTCCACAGCAGCCGACAAAGGAATAGAGTTTCGCTTCATTCCTCCTAAGTCACCGAATTTCGGTGGCCTCTGGGAGGCTGCTGTAAAATCGATGAAGCACCATTTGAGAAGGACAATCGGTTTGAAGATCGTAACTCCAGACGAATTGGAGACCATTTTGGTGCAAATCGAAGCGTGCCTTAATTCACGGCCTCTTACACCGTTAAGCAACGATCCCGGGGACATGGATGTGTTGACACCTGGACATTTCCTCATCCAGCGGCCTCTTGTAGCGATACCAGAGCCATCAGTTCCAGAGCTACCAGACAACCAACTGCCAAGGTGGAAGCAAACACAGGCGTTTGTTCAACGTATCTGGTCAAAATGGTCCACGCAGTACTTGTCCGATCTACATAATAGGACGAAGTGGACAAAGAGAAAGAGCAATTTGAGTGTGGGAACCATGGTGCTCATAAAAGAAGACAACATGCCTCCTCTAAAATGGTTGCTCGGTCGAGTGGTACAAATCCACGCAGGAGCGGATGGAAACATAAGAGTGGTGGCGGTAAAAACGAAGGACGGTACGTTTACCCGGGCAATTTCCAAAATATGTGTTTTGCCCATTCACGAAAACACTAACCTGCCACACGATTAGAGGACCCCATAGTCCTCCTACGAAGGCGCAGGAGCGCCTGCGGGGGCCAACCGGTCCCCGCACTCCAGTTAAGTATTTTTGTTTTAATGAATTATGAAAAAACTCAAAGAATGTTCCGTCCGCCATAGCCGTCTACGCCCACAGGAGGGCATGCGCCTCCACTAAGATGTCCATCAGTGTCCTGGATGTCATCACATCAACATAGGTGCAGGTGCACCTGCGGGGACTAACCGGTCCCCGCATACCAGTTAAGTGTTTGTGTTTTAACAATTGACAAAAAAACTTATGGAATGTTTCGTCCGCCATAGCTGCCTGCCTGCTCCGGAGGCTCTGCGCCTCTACCACGATGCGATGCCTTGTTGCTTCACTCTTTGCCTCGCTGCTCAATTCTCGATTCCCTTAGCTGACAACTTCCATCATACCGGTTGAGAACCGGTTTGTTTCCATTATGATGCGCACATTCTGGTTTCATGTATTGATTCGGAAAACGTCAAGCTATCATCGTCATTACGAGTACGCTGGAAGGATGATGCATAGGATGGTCACGCAAGGTCATGTCAACGCATCAACACGTCACCACTACTCAGATGTACGTCTCACTATGCAAGAAGGATGTGAACCCAATGTCACACTACTCCGGTCCACACGAACGTCACGCAACGAATTGCGTATCTGGTGTCGGACTCTTACGATGCTATACGCACGGGATCACGCTGCCAAGCTAGGTGGCTCTCATCGAACGTTCTTGCTCACCGCGGAACGCAACACATCGGCGCAGGAGCGCCCGCGGAGGCGCGCAAGCCTCCGCACCAGGGAAGTCAAGTTATTCTCGTTTTATTCTTGAAAATTACCTCCTCTCATCTGATGCAGGTCGCTTATCATCGCAAGGTTACGGAACTTGGGAGTGCACGCCCGAGTGTTCCGTAAAAGCCAGAGAAGTTCTGCAAGAGTCGCTATGCAGCGGGTCAATAATGAGGGTCGTCAACAGGAGTCGTAACAAGCAGTCATCTTCTGGAAGCACTAAAGATCACATTCGTATGAGGGCAGTCTCGGCTAAATTGTTTTGTATCGTTTAATGTACTGTGAAATTGAATGTTGTAAAGCTTAGATTGATAAGTCAAGATGTTATTCATAAGTTTGAGTTTGAAATCCCGCGTATTTCAAGGCGGCCGGTGATGTAAAATATCTGTAAAGCGACTGTAGCTAAAATTATCCATTCCTTCATCAGAACCACTGTGCAATCCTCAGCTTCCCTGAGATTGTGAGAGTCAGGCTATCTTACAGCATCCAATCTAGGATAGAGATGATACCTTCTCATCTCTTTTGCAGTATTCTCTGCCCAACTCTTAGCTAGCACGAAGAGGGGAGAAAGTCGCCTAACTCTGTAAGTAGTCAGTTCCAATCAATAAACCAACCGCGCCGGACGGATAGTGCCTTTTCTTAAAAGCGTCGTGTTTATGCACTTAAAAGTTATGTTTTATTTAAAACCAGTGCCGAAAAATCGAAGACGTTAATTTTACACTTTGCTTATATTAAAGAAGAGATGTCGTATGATTGATTTTGGTATAAAAACTAAAATGTCCTCTTCCACAGGTTCTTCGGGGTCAACCAGTAGGTCCTGGAAGCGGTCAAAGCTGTCAATGGTCCTTTTATATTCATACTTTGCTTCCTGATCGAAAACCTATAAGAAAAGCCGTCAAATGACTGATTTTGGTGCTAAAACTTATAAGTTTTCTTCCACAGGTTCACCGAGGGCAATCCGTGGGTCCTGGAAGCGGTCAGAGCCGTCAATGGACCATTTTATATTCATACTTCGCTTCCTGATCGGAAACCATGAAAAAAGAGCCTTCGAATGACTGGTTTTGGTGCTAAAACTAAAATGTCCCCTTCCACAGGCTCCCCCGGGCCAATCCGTAGGTCCTGGAAGCGGTCAGAACCGTCAATTGACCATTTTCTATTCATACTTCGCTTCTTGATCGAAAACCATGAAAAAAGAGCCGTCGAACGACTGGTTTTTGTGGTAAAACTAAAATGTCCCCATCCCCAGGTTCCCCGGGGCTAATCCGTAGATCCTGGAAGCGGTCAGAGCCGTCAATGGGCCATTTTATATTCATACTTCGCTTCCTGATCGAAAACCATGAAAAAAGAGCCTTCGAACGACTGGTTTTGGTGGTAATACCAAAATGTCCCCTTCCACAGGTTCCCCGGGGCCAATCCGTAGATCCTGGAAGCGGTCAGATTCGTCAATGGACCATTTTATATTCATACTTCGCCTCCTGATCGAAAACCATGAAAAAAGAGCCGTCGAATGACTGATTTTGGTGCTAAAACTTAAATGTCCCCATTCACAGGTTCCCCGGGGACATCCCAGCGACTCCAGGATCCGTTTATTCAATTAGTTTTTCATTCTTGACACATTAGAAGCCTTCTAGAATAAAATCATAGTGGACGATCTATCAAAAAGCGAGATTCAAATGAAGTTGTGGCCTGACCCCTTTGATAAGTATCGATCGGAACCGATTATAAAGAAATGGCCATATCTCACTTGATTCTGGTCCGATTCCAAATCTCAATATATGGTTCCAATCAGCAAGAGCCCTGTTTTATTTGTGTTTACTAATATTATTCAATTTCTAATCACAACTTTTCCTAATATCCACCTCAAATTTACGGTTTTGAACATACCTCCGAAAACCTCGGAATATCTCCGGAATCCGGTGGCCATAGTCGGTTCCATGGACATACCGTCAAACTCCATTAATTTTGTAGTTCAGGCATGCCTGAATTGTCAAAATCGGATGATAACTAAGGTAGTTGCAACACATCTAATTTTACCCAAAATTTGCTTATCCTAATTATTTTGTCCATCCCCTGTATGTCAAGGGCTCTAAATATAATTAGAGGTCCAAAATACCACCGCTGCCCTTTTAGTATTTTCAATGAGCGGCAAGATAATAATATATGAACTAAAATTGCAATTGTCAGATTTCTCATTCTTTTTAATCATGTCACGAAACTGAAAAGACGCCATCTCAACATGGTGGATTCACGTGTTTCTAGAATTTACATATTTTCAATGTTTAGTCTACTTTCTCTTTGGTAGTTCACTTCTTCAGCTGATTTGTACACGTGGCGGTGCAACAGTCCAAGTTCATCTAACCGAGGTCGGCAAATTAATATTGGTGAAGGTGAAACACTACCTCTCCAGGCACAACTGTCCCATATTTGCCTGATATCCTATCTATATGTGCCAGTTATGCTTTTATAGGTAATATATGTCAGTGCAATGTGCAACGAAATTTCTAGCTGCACTTCTTCGAGGGTGGTACAATTTCACCTGAGTCAATTATGTCCATAATGGTGTGCTTTATCGTGCCGATCTTGCCATCAATGAAATCAAGTTGTCTCACTGCTGTTAGTGCTATCAGCGCCGGTGCACCGACAACGTCGCCGGTTGTTGGCACCGGGCTGAAGTGTAGAGCCATTTCACCGTATTAGGTTGGAGGGATGCACTGTTGCATGACTTCGGCCCCATACGGAAGGGGACCGGCCAGCTGGATGCAACCCGTTTCGTTCGTTCAGCTTCAGTGTTTGAAGATTATAAATTCTATTGTTTTCATTAGTGCTGCTCCCGTGAGTTTCTTCCGCTGTTGCTGCTGGTTAGTCGGACGTGTGGCGGTCGGATATGTGCAGCGCAGTCTTTCTCTACGCGAAAGTCAGCTGATTGCGGACCGTGGGGGGAAATCCGCCGGTTTCGCAACCAGTTGTGTGTTGCGCCGTCAGCCGATCAAGTTGCAACCAACTTGTTTTTGGGTTTAGGGATGTTTTTGGCAAGTGTAGCGAAACGATGATCATTTTCGGACGTGCTGATTAATCGTTAGTTTTTCTTCGGCAAGAAATGCAGTCTTCTTTGCAAAAAGGTTCCATTGAATGAATTTCTGTGAATTTTTTTTTCAAGTGGTTCTTTTGCTAATGGTAGGCTCTTTATGTATAGATTCATGTGCATTTACCGTGAAGTTCAACGCCAACTTAAAATCCGAGTTTTACTGAGATGTTTTTTTCACAATTCTCTTCATTTGTGAGAAAAAAAGAAAATTAAACATTATTGGTGGTTCCAACGACGATTTCTTCTGTTATCATGACACACATTGTGCTGAGAATATATTCTGGCTGTTAGTGGAAGAAGCGCTAGAAATTTGTCAGATGTCCAATAAAGTGCAAATGGAATGCATGGGAAAAAATTATCAAATTTAAAAAGAAACGACGTTGATTACATGTTTCATTAAAAAAATAAACCCTTTTTTCCATTTTTTGTTTGTCTATGCTTCGTACGAAATTTTGGCAATAATATTCTAAGGTTTTTCTTCAATGAAAAACATTTGCTTTTTATTGCAATTTTGACGTTTGAAATTCTTTCTCGTTTTTTTTTTCAATTTATGGATGATTTCTATTATTATTATTTGAAAGCTTAATTTTTGACACATTGAATATTAATTAATATCAAATAATGGCATTAAAATTTCTATGGATTTTTTTTATTTTCTTAGGAAGTTTTTATTTTTGCCATCGGAAACACCAATAATTGCACATTGATTGTCAATAATAAGCAATAATGCATTAATGAGTAAGGTTACAATCAAGTTACCTTCCTTTGCCATCATTCGTTTGGAAAACCATTCTTCAATAACACCGCATTCACTTTTTTTTTGTATTCTTCTAGAAGATCCATCCAACCCCACCTCGTCTCGCGTTTGTGCAAACCCTCCAATATGTTACACCATTCCACCCCTCCTGTCCGAAAACGTAAGCTGCATGGAGCTCAATCCAAGCGAACATTGTTCGAGCCGATTGGTGGATCACACGAAAACGATCGCAACCTGCAATAACCGACTACATACCTACCTACCAAAAGCAATAATCATCATCATCGGCCACAGGTGCAACGAATTCCATCGATGGCAATCGTTAAAGCGCATTTTCTTCGGCCATGGTTGCAATTTTGGAGTTTGATCGACATACAACGGCCTCTCGGTAGCATGTAAAATCGGATTTAAAATCGGCGCCCTATGAAAAGTAGAAAATTGGCTATTGCCAAAATTAGGAAACAGCAATGGGAAATCAGGGTGCCAACAATTATAACAATGGAAAGTAAAACATTCAGGCAACTGTATCGTAAGAGTTGTGTTGACTTATATGACTTATTATTTCGTTTTGGCATAGTGCATAGATACACGACCTGAAAAACGAGTTCATACTATTTCATTTATGATTTAACTTTCTTGAAAGATTGTCTCAAATATTTCGTATTTGCCCGAAATAATGGTATTTATATTTCTGAGCTGGAATGGTGTGATTAGAGATCATTGTTTTCTTTGTAATCATTAGTGTGCTGCATGTTCCTTATTTCATATTTAGGGCCGCTGTCTAGTGCACCATTGGTAATAGCGCCTTAGCCCCAAATACGAACTGGTGCAGTGCCCTGCATTCTCCGACACATGATGGTTTTACCGAGCCAACAACTGGCACTGGGGCTGTTCGAGGCTAAAATAAATATAAAAGATATAACACATTTAATTGCGCATCGTTACGTAAACTGAAAATCGGCCCTCTCTTTCTCGCCGTGGTATCGCTTCAAGCTGGAGAAGAAAAATGTGTGCGCATCGTGGAAAATTATTACCCGAAAATAATCGCCTTGCCTTTTCGCCTCGCTGGTTTGCTGCCTGCTGTAACCTCCAATATTTCCAACCAGACTGTTGCGCGTGTCCAAGTAAAAGCATTGATGATTTTTTCCAAGCTTGGTTATCGATACAAAGTAGTGAAAATTTAATACAATTAATTATGAAGAGATTTTCCTTACCAAACAAGATGAACGGTTATCCGAACCGTGCCCAAGTCTACTACATTGACACGTTGTTGTAACCCAAGAGTCAAAGTCGTTGTGTGCCCACTGGAGTGAGAAGCCGGTGGATGGTGGATTTTTGGATCCGATCACTGGAACCGTGATGTGACCTCTGGCCACATTAACACTTATTGGTGATGCAGTTTCTATGTCATTGAGAGTAATTCGACGATGGAACGATTTCCGACCAATAATGGTGATGGCATTGGCAAGTTTTTCTTCTTCTTTGAAGTATTGATTCATGCTCTATGAGTTTGTATCATTTTCTGAAATACGTAGGAAGTGGCTCGACAAAATGAATATATTTGTGCATTGTGAAACTGTTGATCTGTTGAAAAATAGCTTTGTTTCCATTGTCATTCTACCTACTTCACAAGGGGTTAGAGAGCTTTTTCCGGCCTAATTTTCAGAAAGCTGGCCATGAGTTGCATCGTTTACTTTAAAAAATGACTTCGAGTTTGAACAAAAAAAAATTAAATGTGTTTAGGCAGAGCTTTGTAAAAATTGATCAGTTTCAATTTAGATCTTTTCAGAAAACGCAATACAGTCGACTCTCTACATCTCGATATCTCTCCCTATGCCGATGGTTTTCTCGATCCCTTCAATCGTTGTTGACATTTAGCAGCCTATCGTTGCCAGCAAAAGATGTTTCTCCAACGACCCTTCCTCTACACAGAAGAAATAAACTACGCATTAGTGAGTTCAATTCACTCGAATATCCTTACGGGAAGCCAAAATTGAGTAAATGGGATCGAAGTAGTTTGCCTTCACTCAGTAGAAACACAGACAAACAGACATAACACTCGTAAAATTTCCATCGTTCACTGATTTACTGGTCAATTCAAATAATCATTAGTTGGCCAATCGATCACTAGTGGCGTGCGCATCGGATTTGCTCGAGTTTGACGTTTGCTCACTACCGCCATCTGGTTCTTGATTTGCCCAACTAACTGAAATCAACAGATGTCGTTATTGTTTAAACGACGATCAATTTGATGAGTGAATGTTCAATGTGTTATGTCTCACCTGTCATAAGACGAGTTTAAACAATCCCATTGAATTCCACCACTTAATTGTATCCTGACAGATACGTATTTCGACCTCAACAGTAAGGCCGTCTTCAGTGTCTCGTACTTGACTCGACTTGAAGAAAATGATCGCAGCTTACACTATTTATACTATGCGTAGGTATAATCATTTATCTAGGTACTTATCTTACTACGGTGCTTATTTCTACTCGCTTGATGCGCTTAAGTACCTTATAAGTACCTAGATAAATGATTATACCTACGCATAGTATAAATAGTGTAAGCTGCGATCATTTTCTTCAAGTCGAGTCAAGTACGAGACACTGAAGACGGCCTTACTGTTGAGGTCGAAATACATATCTGTCAGGATACAATTAAGTGGTGGAATTCAATGGGATTGTTTAAAAACTCGTCTTATGACAGGTGAAAACATTCCACTAAAAAGCTCAAAATAATTTTCTTATCAGTGTTATGTCTGTTTGTCTGTTGTAGAAGCATAAGCTCTAGAATGCTAGTGGCGCTGTAGTCATTAATTGTATTTTCCTGAAATAAGGATTAATAAGCAAAACTTGGCCTTTTATTAGGTGTAATGTTGTAGGGAATGTTTTGTTTTATCACCTACGTAAGTTTGACACTTGTGGTACGAGTACTTTGGCTGCTAGGTCGCGACGAACTAGATGTTGGTCACGCAAAACGAAGCGACATTAGCAATCGTATACTTTTGAATCAACTATTTACTCCCATGTTAAAAAAGTACCCAACGGAAAATTATTTACATTAAATGAAATTTTTAGAGGTGTGCGCCGGTCCAATATTAATCGGCGGCGGCATTTGTCAGAATTTTGGTCGGCGGCGTGAATCGGCGTGGCGATTTTTTTTATCAGTTCCCTTAAAAAAAATTGCCTTTTTCCTAAATATTAATTTGGAAATTATTTTGGACAAATCAAGCATCCGAAAGATATTCAATTTACAAAAAAAGAGCTAACCGCGGTGGAGGTTGGTACTCGGATTCTGATGACTTTCCGCAAACGTGACCATTAAGTGGTATTGTTGTGTAGGGGTTATCACGCCAATCTAGAGAGTAGGGGGTTGAGGGTTCGAGTCCCTCCAAGACACGTGGATTCTTTTTCACAAATTTCATATCAATTTGTCCATTTCAAAACATGTGCTGTGCCTATGCACAGCCAAGGTACTCAATAAAAAAAGGTTTTCGAGTTGCCGAATAATATGCAATTAATTGTAATTATTTTCGGATTTTCCTCGGGAACTACTCTGAAGTTTAGACAAATCTATGGAATTACCAAGAGAAGCTTTCAGCAAAAAAATCGCCATGAGAAACTTGTCAGAATTTACACGAGAAATTGTTTTAAATTTCTACAGGAAAATCCTCGGAATATACAAGTTCTTGTCGAGTTTCTGTTGAGTGTTCTTCGAAATTTACTTCATAATTGTAGGAAAGTGCGACTGATAGAATGGGTGTTTTGGGTAGCTTTCTCAGACTAAAATAATTAACGCGCCTAGTTTGGAATGGCTAACGTTAAAACAGTAAGTTCTTAAGAATTTCTGCTGGAGCCTCTAAGGAGTTTTCAAAGAAATTTCTCTGGAATTTTCACGAGAAAATTTCCGGAATTTGACGGGAACTTTTTTAGAATTTCCGCAGAGATTATTCAAAATGTAGATTTTAATATGAAAAATCTTTGCATTTCAACGGAATTGTTCGGATTTTTTAGGGAGTTTTTGGAAATTCTTCGTACAATAGACGTTTGACAACTGAAAGTAATTTAACTGCAATGCTTTCTAACTGCAATTCAATAGTTACATCAGTTTTGTAGTTATCGGACCGCTAAATTTCGAAATGATTTCAAATTCGATGATCACGCTGCACAATCACATGCACTTCTATTGCATCTGACGATGTCGGACGTGACAAAAGTTGGACGTTTAGAACGTTTAGAACTGCATTCGCTAACTGAAACGAAAACATGTTGCAGTTATCGAACGACTTGTGTATTGTCCATAAGAAATTCTTGGGAAATTCAGTTGGCCGAAAGCGTCAAGCGTCCGAACTGATAGTTTAGCCGAAAAATCGTTTACCCTAACTGGTCGTTGGGCCAAATAGGTAATCAGCCCGAAAATGCCGTTTGACCTAAATGGTCGTTTGACAGAATGAGTCATTTGGCCGAAAATTTCGTTTGGGCCAACCGTTGATACTGGTCTTTAAGCCAAAAGTCATCAGATCAAATCCCATTTAGCTGAATTGAACGATTAATTATTTTAGAGCGTCTTAGGGGAAATGCTACAAGGTTAAAAGACTATTATTCTTCCATTTACTTCCACTATTAACTTTTTATGTGTCAACAAGCAGATATGTATTTCGTTTACTGGAAACTTCTTCAGTCGATAACAAACACTGAAGAAGTTTCCAAGTAGGAAACGAAATACGTATCTGCTTGTTGATACATAAAAAAGTTAATAGTGGAAGTAAATGGAAGAATAATAGTCTTTTAACCTTGAATTGAACGTTTATCCGAAACTATTATCAGGTCGAAAATGGCAATTGACAAAAAATGTAGTTTGGCCGAAAGCGACATACAGCCAAAAGGGACATTCGGCAGAAAAAATCATTTACCCAATTAAATCATTAGACCGAAAATGCCGTTTGGTAGGAATGGTCATTTGACATGAAAATATTCTTTCAGCAAAATACCCTTCCAGCCAAATGGCATTTTCTGTCAAACGTTTTTTTTTTAATTCAGTCAAACGAAATTTTTTGAAAAAGGTTGTTTTGCAGACAGGACATTTTTGGGCCAAATGGCTCTTTTTCCCAAATAACAATCATTACCAACCGGCATTTTTTGTAATAAACATTGTGAGCTGATAGAGTGCATATTCAACCAAAAATAGTCTTCTACAATAAAAAACTAGCTTATTCAGCTTAAATTGTTTGTTGGGTATTCTTTTTCAGCCTGTTAGGACAAACTGTTACGGTCAAATTCCGGCCAAATGTTCCTGTACGTCGCTTACGACTAAACTACGTTTTCTGTCAAACCTCATTCATTTCATTTATTTAGTCTACATCTAAAGAGATAACACTGAATCAACAATTTGACGCCACAATACACGGTTCGAAGCCGCATCTCTCCATCCTCGAAAACGCCCCACGCTCGCCAAGTCGTTCTGCACCTGGTCTGCCCACCTCGCTGCGCTGCCGTCTCGTACCTGCCGGATCGGAAGCGAACACCATCTTTGCAGGGTTGCTGTCTGGCATTCTTGCAACATACTCTGCCCATCGTTCCGGCTTTAGCTACCTTCTGGATACTGGGTTCGCCGTAGAGCTGGGCGTGCTCATGGTTCATTCTTCGCGGCCACAAACCGTCTTCTTGCACACCGTCAAAGATGATCCTAAGCACCCGTCTCTCGAATACTCCGAGTGCTTGCAAGTCCTCCTCGAGCATTGTCCATGTGTCATGTCCGTAGAGGACAACCGGTCTTATAAGCCTCTTGTACAAAACACATCTGTCAAACCTGTTTCGACCAGATAACAGTTACCGTTAAACGCTTAGTTCTGCTAATGGTACTTGGCTAGATTACTTTTGGCCTAAAGGCCAGTATCGACTTAAAAGTAGAGAGGCTACGAAATTTTGATCAATGATCAAATGACATTTTCGGCTGAATGGCCCATTCTGTTAAAACCATTTCGGCCAAACAGCATTTTCGACCAACGATGGTTTCGGCCAGACGACCTGTTAGAATAAACGGCTTTTTCGGCCAAATTGCTCGTCTGTCGCTTTCCGTCAATGGAATTTCCCAAGAATTTCTTATCGAAAAAAGAAAGAATTTTTTGAAGTAATCCAAAAACATTCCTTAAAAATTCCGTGCAAACTTTCCGTTGAAAACCAAAGAAATTTTCGTTGAAATCTACATTTTGAACCCTCTTCTGCAGAAACTTTGAAGAATTTTCCGTGGAAATGCCGGAGTTTTTCTCGTGAAAATTCCATAGTCTCCCGCGGATATTGCAGAAAAAAAATCTGTTTTAAAATTGGCTATGCCAATCTAGCCGTCTCCCTGCGAAAAAAAAAACAATCTAATAAAGAATAAAAAAACACTAACCATCTTTAATGATCTAGATTGAGGAAGTCAACGCTAAAGCATCCCTTTTACCAGTCACAATCTTCCAGAATTATTAGGGTTTTTTTTTTTAAATTTCGAAAAATTCTCAACAGAACTCAATAGGAACTTTCCGTGAATATTCTGAATATTTTCCTAAAGAAATTTTAAACAACTTCCCGTGAAAACTCTGAAAATAATTTCCAAATGAATTCTAGAAAACTTGAAGAATTTTCTGGCGAAATTCAAAAGATTCTCCTGTTAATGTGTTGAAAATATCCAAAATGACCGATTCAGCCGAACGACACTTTCGATCTAATGTCCATTTCGGACAAATGGCCCTTTCGACCAAATGACTATTTCGGCCAATTGAGCTATTCGGCTAACCTTTTTTTTTCAGCCGGCCAAATGATATTCTCGGCCAAATAACTTTGGGCTAGATACCCTAGCAAAGTCTGAAAACGTAATGAGTGCATATATAAAACATATTTTGATTTTGACTTAAAATTGATTCATAATTTGTTTTTAAATATGAATAATCATTATTGATTACATAATTTGATCTCATTTTGCTGTAGATTACTAAATTGAATGATATGACATCAAACTGTGTATCAGGTATCAGGTATCAGAACGTCGGCTCAGGAGGCACGTTCCCCTCAATTTGGGAGATTTGTGCCATCGCCTTCACTGGCCTTTCTCATCATTTACCTGACGGAAAAGGAAGTGAAAAGGGGAAAGGAAGAGGAAGTGAAGTTGGAAAGGAGAATGGAACCATTTATTGGAAAGCCAATTATGTAGACTCACACGCATTCAGCTAGGGACTAAAGAGAGGTGTCACAAAAACACAGAGGACGTAACAATGGACGAACGTCAAAGACGAAACACAGAGTGCACTGTGAAAAACGCATAATGCAAATCCATATAGGTGACAATCACAAAGTACATTGTAAAAATCGCATAATGCGAATCCATATAGGTGACAATTTGTTGAAAACTAAGTAAAACACATATTCATAACCCCACTCTTATTTAACCTCACGTTGAGATTGAACAAGAGTAGCCGAAGCCAAACGTCAAGGACTAGACACAGAGTACACTGTGAAAAACGCATAATGCGAATCCATATAGGTAACATACACAAAGTACATTGTGAAAAACGCATAATGCGAATCCATATAGGTGACAATTTGTTGAAAAACTAAGTAAAAAACATATTCATAATCCCACCCTTATTCAACCTCAAGTTGAGATTAAACAAGAGTAGCTGAAGCCGAACGTCAAAGACGAGACACAGAGTACACTGTGAAAAGCGCATAATGCGAATCCATATAGGTGACAAACACAAAGTACATTGTAAAAAAAATGCAAAATGCGAATCCATATAGGTGGCAATTTGTTGAAAACTAAGTAAAACACATATTCATAACCCCATTCTCATTGAACCTCACGTTGAGATTGAACAAGAGTAGCCAAAGCCGAACGGCAAAGACGAGACACAGAGTACACTGTGAAAAACGCACAATGCGAATCCATATAAGTGGCAATTTGTTGAAAACTAAGTAAAACACATATTCATAACCCCATTCTCATTGAACCTCACGTTGAGATTGAACAAGAGTAGCCGAACCCGAACGTCAAGAACGAAACACAGAGTACACTGTGAAAAACGCATAATGCGAATCCATATAGGTGACAATTTGTTGAAAACTAAGTAAAACACATATTCATAACCCCACTCTTATTTAACCTCACGTTGAGGTTGAATAAGAGTAGCCGATTATCTCGGAGAAGTAAAAAGTCAACTACGCCATAGCTCCGGTTAGCGAGGGCTAAAATACTGTGAAGGGGGCCCTGGTGCTTCACAGGCTCCGTTTGCGGTTAGGTTCTTATTAGACCCCCCTAACCATCCATTCGTAGGCACGGTAAGCATAAAGCCGCATCACACCGAAAATTAGGGGTCACCTGTATGGTGGACTTTTACCACTGGAACAGGCAATCCGTAATGTTATTCTTAGCCAAATAACCAGCTGCCGACACCACACGGCTATCTAGGCTGTTCGTGGAGAGAAGTTGACATTGACTTTACGTCAACTCTCAATGTGGCCGAACAGCCGAAAAAAAAAATTGATTCATAATTTGTTTTCAAATATGAATAATCATGATTGATTACATAATTTGATCTCATTTTGCTGTAGATTACTTAATTGAATGATATGACATCAAACTGTGTACTTATTTTGTTATCGGAAACCAATATCAAAATTAGTTTTCGATTTGCTCTCAATGACAGCAGGAATAGTTTTCGATTTAATGTCACAGTAAGACTTTTCTGCTATACGTTTTGTTACTTAACCGTTAAAACGATCAAAAAGATATCAAGTTAAGTAATAATAATCGATTATTTCACAACATTGAAACAAGTTATCGATTTGCCCTCAATCTTTGCTCGGGTAGGCTTCTACCAAATAATCTTTTCGGTTAAACGACATATTCGGCGAAACAACTTTCAGCCTTGTGGTCTTTGGCCATATGGCTTTCTGCTGAACGCCTCTTTTCCATTCAAAAATTAATTTCTATGGTAAATTCTTTGGATTTCAAAGGGAAATCCTTCGCAATTTACACACAAAGTTTTTCTTAGTTTTTACGGAGAGATTTCAAAAATTATAACTAGAAATTGTATGGAATTTACATGGAAATCATTGGTATCTTCACGAAAAAATCTCTGGTGTTTCAACGTGATGGACCAGGAAATTATACAGGAATTCTATTGAATGTTCAGAATTTCCACTTACACTTCCAAAATTCTGCGGATATCTTCAAATTTGTATCGGCGGAGAAAATTATAGATAAGCGGAGCACACCTCTAGAAATTTTCTAGGCTTCTTCTTCTTCTTCTTTCTTTTCGGGTGGTGCTTTCTTTTGTGCACCACCCACCTAACTGGACCGACATCGCAGGCCATATGTTCACCTATTTCTATTTATACTCCAATGGAGTTTACAATCATGCTCTTCTTTATCGGCTGTATTTTTCGAATTGTCTTACAATTATAATTCGTTTGTTTTTATGGCCGTAGACTTTTGCATTCGTTTAAAGTCATATAGACTATCACCTCTTTTCAATATTCAAAGGGTGTGAAGGGGGTGGGAATCGAACCCATGACCATCTGATTTAGAGTCAGACGTGTAGTCAACTACTCTACGGACCCCCCTCCATTTTCTAGGCTACTAGACCATCTTTGAACAATAACAAACACTTCAAAAACAAGATATGACATTTATTTTGTTGTCGTTTTTCATAGCAACTAAAGACACTATGAACAAAGACAGGAAATGTTCCAATTGGAATTCCAAATTTACTGTCATTGTCATTCCATTCGAGCAAGAGACCTGTCATTCCAAAAAATCGCGCGTAACATTTGATAAGGGCTATTTCAATTATCATAAATACACATATTTTAATTATTATTTTGCTATTTTTTGATCATTTTGAGCTAATCAACCCCAACAAATGGTTGGAAATAAAGTTTACTTGTTTATCGTGAATTCACAACCCGATTTGGTTTGGTGAACGCGTTACTAATTCAATATTGATGATTCATGAAAATCTTATAGACCAATTTGAAAAGTTTATGCAGTGTCAGCAGTGTTGCGCATTCGAGGTTGCCGGTTGATTTGTTTGCTCAAGGATCAGATTTCGCGTCTTTGTATATAGTGTTTTTAATAGCAACGAGTTTTTTTGGAACTGTTTTATTAGTACCCATTTCAATGTATCTTCCATTTCACGATCTCTCCCTATCTCGATGGTCCCTTCAATCAATTAGAGATGTGGAGAGGCGACTCCATTAAAAAAAATCGTAGGGGAAATTAATAATTGTTGTCACTGTCATAAGACAAGTTTAATACTACACCTGTTTCTTTTTTACGCGGGGAATGCGTTCAGTATAGTAAAAGTTTTCAGTTCAAAATTGTAATGGAAAAAGAGTTTTTTTTATTTGTCGACAAATTATGAAAAATTGAACAATCTTGCAAACATTTTGTTTGGGACTTTTTCTACACGGCCGTGTGTATTCTATTTAATTATTTATAGATACGTATGATGGGTGTACCATTCGTCGCCATACTTAGGAACGAAGAAGGGCCGTTTGGCCAAATACTGTTCTGCCGAATGCCATTTGGCCGAAGGCTACACGGCCGAAAGTCATTTGGCCGAATAGGTCATTTGGCCGAATAGGACATTTGACCGAACAGGACATTTGGCCGAATAGATCATTTGGCGGAAAAGGACATTTGGCCGAATTGTTCATTTGGTCGGATAGGACATTTGGTCGAATAGGACATTTGGCCTTGAAGGTCCTTTGGCCAAATAGGTTATTTTGCCGAATAGGACATTTGACCGAATAGGAAATTTGGCCAAATAGGACATTTGGCCGAATAGCACATTTGGCTGAATTAGATATGTGACCAAATAGGACATTTGTGTTCTATCACAAACGCCCGAATGACATAAAACCGAATTCCATTCGCCCGAATAACAAATGCCCGAATCGTCTAGATACCCGAAAGGACCAAACATCCGAATAGACCAGGGTCGTTTGGCCGAAAGGCTCATTTTTCATGTATGTAGACTAATCTAAACAAATAACACTGAATCAACAATTTGACGCCACAATACACGGTTCGAGGCCGTATCTCTCCATCCTCGAATGCGCCTCACGCTCACTAAGTCGTTTTGCACCTGGTCTGCCCACCTTGCTCGCTGTGCTCAACGCCGTCTCGTATCTGTCGGATCGGAAGCGAACACCATCCTTGCAGGGTTGCTGTCCGGCATTTATGCAACATGTCCTGCCCATCGTACCTTTCCGGCTTTAGCTACCTTCTGGATACTGGGTTCGCCGTAGAGTTGGGCGAGCTCATGGTGCATTCTTCGCCACCACACACCGTCTTCTTGCACGCCGCTAAAGATGATCTTAAGCACCCGTCTCTCGGATACTCCGAGTGCCTGTAAGTCCTCCTCGAACATTGTCCATGTTTCATGTCCGTAGAGGACAACCGTTCTTATTAGCGTCTTGTACATAACACATTTGGTGCGGTGGCGAATCTTTTTTGACCGCAGTTTCTTCTGGAGCCCGAAGTAGGCCCGACTTCCACAGATGATGCGCCTTCGTATTTTACGACTAACATTGTTATCAGCCGTTAGCAAGGATCCAAGGTAGACGAATTCCTCGACCACCTCGAAGGTATCCCCGTTTATCGTAACACTGCTTCCCAGGCGGGCCATGTCGCGCTCGGTTCCGCCCACAAGCATGAACTTTGTCTTTGACGCATGAAAATCCATCACCTTGTCTTAGTCCCCGGCGCGATTCGAACGAACTGGAGTGTTCGCCCGAAATCTTCACACAGTTTTGCACACCATCCACCGTTGCTTTGATCAGTCTGGTAAGCTTCACAAGGAAGCTGTTCTCGTCCATAAT
The DNA here is from genome assembly GCF_024139115.2 of Armigeres subalbatus. Taxonomy (NCBI): domain Eukaryota; kingdom Metazoa; phylum Arthropoda; class Insecta; order Diptera; family Culicidae; genus Armigeres; species Armigeres subalbatus. The sequence continues at coordinate 426,807,780 of NC_085140.1, read as the reverse complement.
TTTCCATAGCTCTACGCGGTCTATACTGTCGTATGCCGCCTTGAAATCAACGAACAGATGATGCGTTGGGACCTGGTATTCACGGCATTTTTGAAGGATTTGCCGTACCGTAAAGATCTGGTCCGTTGTCGAGCGGCCGTCAACGAAGCCGGCTTGATAACTTCCCACGAACTCATTCACTAATGGTGACAGACGATGGAAGATGATCTGGGATATCCCTTTGTAGGCGGCATTAAGGATGGTGATCGCTCGGAAGTTCTCACACTCCAGCTTGTCGCCTTTACTGTAGATGGGGCACGGTAGCTGTTCAGTTTTTCCAGATTCTGACGATCAGTTTGTGCAGGCAAGTGGCTAGCTTTTCCGGGCCTATTTTGATGAGCTCAGCTCCGATACCATCCTTACCAGCTGTTTTACTGGTCTTTAGCTATTGGAAGGTATCCTTAACTTCTCTCAAGGCGGGGGCGGGTTGGCTTCCATCGTCCGCTGAACTGACGTAGTCATCTCCTCCGCTGCTTTGACTTTCACTTCCTGTACTCTCAGTGCCATTCAAATGTTCCTCGTAGTGCTGCTTCCACCTTTCGATCACCACACGTTCGTCCGTCAAGATGCTCTCATCCTTATCCCGGCACATTTCGGCTCGCGGCACGAAGCCTTTGCGGGATGCGTTGAGAACGTTGAGAACATAGAACTTGCGTGTATCTTGAGAACGGCACAGCTGTTCCATCTTCTCGCACTCCGCTTCTTCCAGGCGGCGTTTCTTCTCCTGAAAAAGGCGGGTCTGCTGTCTCCGCTTCCGTCTATTACGTTCCACGTTCTGCCGGGTACCTTGCTGTAGCGCAACTGCCCGCGCCGCGTCCTTCTCCTCCAGAATCTGTTTGCACTCTTCTTCGACCCAATCGTTCCGTCGACTTCGTCTCACATACCCGACGTTGTTCTCCGGTGCTTCGTTAATGGCTGCTTTGACTGTATTCCAGCAGTCCTCAAGAGGGGACCCATCGAGCATACCCGGCAACGCTGCCTCGAGATGCTGCGCATATGCAGTTGCGGCAATAGGTTGCTTCAGTCGCTCTAGGTCGTACCGCGCCGGTCGTCGGTACCGAACATTGACGGATAGTTTTGGGCGCAGTTGAAACATCACCAGATAGTGTCGATGTTAGTCGATGTTAGCGCCACGATATGTCTTGACATCGATAATGTCGGAGAAATGCCGTCCATCAATCAGAACGTGGTCGATTTGTGATTCTGTCTGCAGTGGTGATCTCCAGATGTACAGATACGGGAGGCTGTGTTGGAAGTAGGTGCAGCGAATGGACATATTCTTGGAGGCGGCAAAATCAATTAGTCGTAGGCCGTTTTCGTTCGTCAGCCGGTGAGCGCTGAACTTCCCAATAGTCGGTCTAAACTCCTCCTCTTGGCCAATCTGAGCGTTCAAATCTCCTATGATTATTTTGACGTCGTGGCTTGGGCAGCTGTCGTACTCACGTTCCAGCTGCACGTAGAATGCGTTCTTATCATCATCAGCGCTTCCGGAGTGTGGGCTATGGACGTTGATTATGCTGAAGTTGAAGAACCGGCCTTTGATCCCCAACCTGCACATTCTTTCATTGACCGGCCACCACCCATTCACGCGCCTTTGCATATCGCCTATCACTATGAAAGCTGTTCCCAGCTCATGTGTGTTGCCGCAGCTCTAGTAGATGGTATAATTACCTCTAAACGTTCGCAGCATTGATCCCTTCCAACAAACCTCCTGCAGCGCTACGATACCGAATCCACGATCCTTGAGCACATCGGCGAGTATGTGTGTGCTCCCGATGAAGTTGAGAGATTTACAGTTTCACAAACCGACTTTCCAATCACTTGTTCCTTTTAGTCACAATGTTCTTCGCCGATGGTTCCGGTCCGTACTCTCTTGTTGATTGTACATCGCGTGAGTTTTTTTTTGGCTGGCTTGCAGGGCCTGACACCAAACCCCCTAAATTTCCGGTGGACCATGGTGCACAGTTTCACTTAGAGTCCCTCGCTGGCACTCGGACGATGTTCAGCCGCTCCTAACATGGAGAACATACGCTGTTGTTAGCCGCTCCTAACATGGAGAACAGATGCTTAGTAAGATTTGCATCTCCGGAGAGGAGTAAACCCCCATTCCATGTCAGCATACGACCATAGCTGTCACCGGGGTTGGTTACCCGATCTTCCCTTGGGTTACTCGTATCCCGGCCAGCGCCACGAGGAGGTAGGGATAGGAGTTGCTGGGTAGGAGGCTAAGGACCGCGAGATGGGGTCTATTTTATCCCTTCTTTTGCCAACCAAAATCTAGAATTGTATGAGTGGTTTAAAAATACTGCAACGGTTGAATAATGTTTAATCCAGTTCCCAGCCTTTCTTGGCATATTGGCAAAAGAAGCTGCAAAAAGTCAACATAAGCAGTCAGAGGCCGTCATGCAAAGAAGTGATAATTATGAGGAAAATGATCTTTAAATATTAGAGATCTAACATGACATTTCCTTCGGGCTATAAATTAATTAAATCCATACGTCAATACACTCAGGATGAAGAAACGGTGATTTTAACACTACCAGATGGCTGGTGACTACGAATATAATTAATTAGAGGAAGATATAAAGAAGTTAAATGAAGATATTTATACAGAATAGTTATTCGCAGTTATAGCTTAGCAATAGTGTGCCTTTCCTGAACACAAATTTCGTGACCGATATGCGAGGTACTATCGACGCTTCCATAACAACGCGGCTGAGTCGCGTCTATGTGTTTGTTCTAAATCTTTTTATCACATTGTAGACAATGCTGCTATCAAAATACAACCGACATGTGTGGCTATTCCGATGGCGAAAACCTTATGCGGTTGCAGCGGTGCCTCAAAGGAAACGCGTTGGAGGGATGCGGCTGCAAGAGTTCAAGGGCACTCGTTCAATTCTGCTCTTCTTGCTGGTCCAGACTTGCTCGTACCGCTTCCGGCGGTTCTGTCTTGGTTTCGCTAGTTCGAGGTGGCCATCAGCGCTTACATCTGCGAGATGTTCTACCAGATCTTGATTCGGCCTGAGGACCGATCGGCACAGCTGTTCCTGTGGCGGGACGATCCCTCTAAGCCCTTCGAGGTGTTCATCATGGACGTAGCAACGTTCGGCTCCACCTGCTCATCTTATGCAGTTCAATTCGTCAAAAATCGGAACGCCGAAGAGCTTTCCGAAGAGTCTCACACGGGTCGGGGAACATCCAACAGAAATGATGGAAAAAGTTTGGATTGACAGGTCGGATGCTTACGAACGCGTTCTTGGAATGGTCTGGAAGCCTGAACCGGATGTCTTTGTTTTCCAAGGTGTGTTCCGAGAAGAAATCCAGGCTCTCCTTTCGGATGGCGCTGTTCCAACCAAACGAGAAATTCTGCGCACTGTGATGAGCATCTTCGACCCCATCGGATTGGTAGCCATCTGGCGCTCTGGACTTGGTTGGGATGAACGCATTGCGGACTGCTTGAGCAGAGGAAACGATGGGTCAAGCTACTCCAGCAGCTGGATCAAGTCGAAATCCCACGTTGCTACTTCCCTGGCTACTCTTCCGAAGGCTACAGGACCTCCGAGCTGCACATTTTCGTGGACGCTTCCGAGGAAGCCTTTGCAGCAGTAGCATATTTCCGAATCGTCGATGAAACAAGAGTTCGATGCTCGTTGGTGTTAGCGAAAACGAAGGTTGCCCCCTCCCAACAAACAATTTTAGCTGAATAAGCTATTTTTATAGCTGAAGACTATTTTTGGTTGAATAAGCGCTCCATCAGCTTCCGATATTTGTTGGGCTGAAACTGCTGTCGATTCCCAGGCTGGTCAGCCGCCTTTCTCGGTGCCCGACTTTCGAAATCCGTCATTGAGAACCACACACTTCCAATCAGTCGCTAAACGTTCTGCACCTTTATCTCTTGGTTGTGGGCAGATCCCAGGAAATATCGGCAATTTGTCGCATTCAGGTTGACAGAAATCCACGATCTCACGCAGGTCGATGAATGGCGCTGGGTGCCATCGCGTAAGAATCTCGCTGACGATGCTACAAAGTGGGTCAAAGGTCCCGATATCACCTCCAGCAGTCGCTGGTTCCAAGCTCCGAAAATTCTTTATGAGCATCCGAATTCGTGGCCACAGCAAATAACGAAAGAAGAGGAGCACCAGCGGAGTCAACCAGCCGGCTAGGGAGCCGATCGAGGAGGGAAGGACAGTTTGCTGTAACTGGGACCTATGCAAACAGTTATTGGACAGATTTTGGGCTCGGTGGATCCAAGAATATTTGCCAACGATTACCAAGCGTACCAAGTAGTTCAAGGACTACAAACCCGTTCAAGTCGGAGATCTGGTGGTCGTTGTGGAGAACCGGGTTCGGAATGGTTGGCTGAGAGGGGGGGAACCACGAGTATTTCCGGGACGGGATGGCCGTGAGCGAAATGCGGAAGTAGCGACAGCTAGTGAAGGAGTGCTGGTTCGGTCAGTGCCGAAGCCGGCAGTTCTGGAAGTCGGTGGTACCGCTGAAGTAGACTTTGAGCAATACGGGTCGGGGTGCGAAAGGGTCACTCGATACACAATCTGCATGAAGCTACATTAGGGGCGATCTGTCATCGTTCTGATGTATTGTTATCCCGAGCAGCACAAGTCAGACAAAAATGGTTGCCGCATCTGAATTGTGACTGAATTTGGTCACAAATGAGTTACAGTAACTTATGTGGAACAGGTGTGCTGCTAGGGATATTCTTCTTCTTCTTCTTCTTGGCATTACATCCCAACACTGGGACAGAGCCGCCTCGCAGCTTAGTGTTCATTAAGCACTTCCACAGTTATTGACTGCGAGGTTTCTAAGCCAGGTTACCATTTTTGCATTCGTATATCATGAGGCTAGCACGATGATACTTTTATGCCCAGGGAAGTCGAGACAATTTCCAATCCGAAAATTGCCTAGACCGGCACCGGGAATCGAACCCAGCCACCCTCAGCATGGTCTTGCTTTGTAGCCGCGAGTCTTACCGCACGGCTAAGGAGGGCCCATTATTCTAGCCATGCAAATTGAATTGTAAACACCTACCTATAGAACTATACAGACAGAACAAGTTAAAACTTTCTAAAGCTAGGACGTACAACATTGAATTAAAGCTAATTACGTTGAAACGACAAGTCGAGTCAAGTACGAGACACTGAAGACGGCCTTACTGTTGAGGTCGAAATACGTATACGTTGAGGTCGAAATACGTATACGTTGAGGTCGAAATACGTCGAAATACGTCAAGATACAATTAAGTGGTGGAATTTCAATGGGATTGTACAAACTCGTCTTATGATAAGTGAAGACATTCCACTAAAAAGCTCAAAATAATTTCCTTAACCAACAATCAGTGTTTAATATAATATTATTTATTGGACTTTTTTCAGTAGAATTCCTATACTTGCTAACGAGTTGGTACTCTCCCAGATATTTCCACCACTTTGTAGGTTTACAGATACGTCTCTGTACCACAACAGTAGGCTTGTCTTGAATGTTACGTACTTGACTCAACTTGTAAGGTTCAAAACTCTGAAAACGACCTTGCTGTTGAGGTTGAGTCTGTAAAGTTAAGCTGCGGATGAACTAGATGGGATAGTACCAATTCGTCTTATGGCAAGTGAATCGGATACCTACTTCGAACTTCATTTTGCTGCATTGCCTATCTAAAATTCACACAAATGGCCCCATCTGCCAAGGAAACTCATATCAACTCTCAACAAAGTAGAAATGATTTGATTTTCGATCTCCGATGGTATTTTTCATTTTCAATACATTGGCCGCAAAATTGGCACTTGACCTGCCTACAGCTTGAGCAGCTGATTGTTGCAAAATTGCTGTCTATACTGCGATCCAACCGGTTCCATGAAAGAAAACATAATTAACATTGATATACCGACACTAATCGATGTGGAAATCTGCATCTGCAGAGGGATTTACTATTTTCTAAACTGTTGGCGAGAGACAGTCTCGTCGATCAACTGTTGGCTATGTTGCAATTTAGGTCTTGTCGGTTATTGGTGGCACGGCGTGCAATGAAAGTAATCAGCCAGATTGGCAAATGTCTCTCAAGAAAGTGCAGCGTTCCACCCTAAGGTATAGAATGTTGTGTCGGTGAATGTTGGTACCCCGTGTACATGATAGGCATCTTAGACTGCGAGGTTCCTTTTATGGATTAAGAATCTAGTTTAATATGCGCCGTGGTAGCGCACGGTGTCTGGTCCAAAGTGAGTCATGCGGTTTTGCGGCGGCTATCCCAAAACATGCCCGACATGAAAAAGTGGTTCATTGATGGTTGGATAATCGCCGCTGCTAAGGGGGTTCAGAACGGGGCTTTTCAGCGCGCGATTGACCGTTGCATAACCATGAAAACATTCAGCAAGAAATGGATGCACATTGCGAAATCTTTGTGTGCAGAAAACTAATAGTCACTTTCGATTAAATTGCAGCTGCTAAGAGTAAGCACAATGACAGGCGTGTGACAGATTGAACCGATCATCAAACAAACACCATGGCTGCGGTGGAGGCAAAAAGTGCCCGAGGAGTTACCCACTGATTGGTAGAGCAGGGAGTCGCGTGGAGGTCTCTATTGTTGCAACATCCATACTTACTACTATAGACTTCGACAGCAATCTGGTGCGCCCTTGAAAGCACTTATAATTCGATTTACCGGTAATTATTGTTGGATACACTTTTCACAGCTGACCCGGCACATATACAGTGGTTCAGGGAACCAAAAGGGGTAACAGAAAGAGACGAAAAACGAAAGCCACGGTGGACGATGGTCACCGCTCGGTGGGTCAGTAGTGAGGTCTAATGGAGGGCGAAGTGTAGCCAATGATTGCGCTGTGAAGTTGAAATAATTGCTTGCAATTGTGTATGTCCAGCAACAACATCTAATTTATGGAACAATGAATATTGCCGTTTTTATATGGTACTTAGCACGATACGATGGATTTATGATGATAAATTTACCAGATATGGGTCGATTGATAATTAGGATAAAAACTGCAGATCATATTTACGTTTTGAAATTGAATAACAAAATATAGCATCAATTGCGCCATATTTAGTTCAATGACCCAAAAAATATATAATTTTTGAAAGGACGCTTGTACACAATCCAATCCAACAATGCATCAAATCAAGATCACTTATAAATCGTTATTTCATCAAAATACCGATTTTTATGTGTTTAAATGTTACATACCGGGCTTACATTTTACAGATCTATTTGTGGTTAGTATAGTTTTCGTTTGAATCGTTTTAATCAATTTTGCCTGCGGCTGAACCAGGTTCGTTTCTTGGTCTTATTCGATCAAGTCTTTTGTAGTCAAATAGGTAGGCTTGAATGCGAAACAGTTCGGTTCAAGTGATGAAGTACCTATCTACAGGCGATTGATTGAATAAGAAAAATACTCAAAACAGATGAACATACCCCATCGCTGGCCTCTGATTTTCCTTTCTTACTTTGCATATATTTACTATTTACCTTTTTTACTTTGCAACAACGGCTGAGGGAAAGCGTGACAAGATATTTTTCGTCTAAGAAAATGCCAACGGCGCCAACTGGGATCGAACCCAGGCCCAACTGAGGTGAGAAGCAGACACGCATTCCACTCAACCACTGGCGCCATCCAGCCTCGAATGTGATTCAATTAATAATTTCGACAAAAAACGAATCGAAACCAAACCGGACGCTTTCATTTCCGACACACAGCGACTGTAATAGTTTGAAGAACGCCGCGAAATACATCTTAGCGTACGCATCGACCAGCAATTACCATATCTAATGTTACAAAATATGCATTCAATAATTACGCTATTTCTTTCGGAGCCGCACTCCCATTTAGGTGCTTAGAAGTCGATCGCATGTTAATTTTTTGTTTGGCTTGGCTATGGGTAGTCTCGATCGGCGGCAGCAAAGTTGGCTAACCACTTCGACGGAAGACGGTGCAGCCAGCGGCCTGTCGGTTCGGTTGACGGTCTACTCATTTAGCGTAGCGATTCTTAATCCAATTATACGGCAAGCGAGTGCAATTTCTACCACACATACGGGTGAAGCAACAGCCTCACGACAACGTTGCCCCTTCTGCTATGATGGAGGTACCTCAATGTTTGGTGGGGTTTTGAAATGGAAGCCACTATAGTGAAGTGAAAACTTTACGCAGGAAGCTTGCAACTCACGCCTTTGTATAAATCGCGGTGGTTTAAACTTAGAACAATCACTCATTTGTTAGCGAAGTTTGTAGTGCACTGTTTGTAATGCATCATTTAATAGTATCAAAAATGGTCCGTTGTTCTGTATATTTTCTTTAACAGGCAGTGGTACTTGTCATAAGGCGCGTTCGAACAATTCCAATTAATTCCACCACTTAATTGTAGCTTTGACACTGTACCGAGATTCTGAAGACGGCCTTACTGTTGAGGTCGAAATACGTATCTGTCAAAAGTAAAATCAAGTGGTGGAATTAAATGGAATTGTATGAACCCTCCTTATGACAAGTTAAGATATTCCACTAAAAGCTCAAAATAATTTTCTTAGCATGCAGTGGTAGTTTTCAATCTTTCTGCAATATGTAGTGGCGGGCCTTCCCGTCAAGGGAACTTGGTATCAGACTGACTTGGCAAACTAAATTTTATCAATTGCGATGCAGCAGGTTCAACGACAAATTTTGCTTGTCATAAGAGTAGGTATATTATACCATTGCAAAATGTAGGTATTCCACTAAAAATCTCCAAATAATTTTCTAATGGCTTCCCGCAAATACAAAAAAAATCTAAATTTCTCCGAAAAATGCTGCGAATATTTTTGTGATATTATTTTAAATTTACACAGGACTTTCGAGAAATTCTTCTGAACTATTATTCTACATTTCCACGGTTAAGTTCTCTTAATTTCCGTACAACGAGAACAATGTTTTCCAGAAAATGACCCTCTCTGGATAGATAAAAGACGGTCGCGAAGCTCAATGCAGTGAAGAGATAACCTCGAGACAAGCAAATTATGTTCCTGACAACGCGGATTTGTAATCAAACGAGCCTTGCAATTGAATGATACCGCAAGTCAAACGTGTTGGTCTTTATTGCTTGAATATGACTATGGACGGTGACCAATGACAAGACTGCTACGAAATCATCATTTTATTGAAGTAGTATATCTTTTGTTCAAATTTTGAGTTGTCCCGTTTTAAATAAAAATGAGTCGGATACGACTCAATTTTGAGTAGTTCATTTTTAGCTTGTATCACTCGAGTGCCGTTCGGGATTCCCGGGAAGAAGTTTTTTTCAATACATCGTTGTGTATGAATATAATTTTGCCATACTATTTCATGTGTTGCCAGATTGTAGTGTTGGACATTTGAGGCGGCAGATCATGCAAGAGTCATCCACGTACACGGGGATGTAGTAGTGCCCAACAAGATGTACGAATCAATGCCGAAGGTGGTATTCAGTTCAACCAAAACGCAGTTTTTAATATTGAAGAGTTGAATCATCATCAATTTTTATTTTCGCTTAGTATCAAAAAATCTTTTTACTATGTCCATAGCGGGTTGCGTTGCCACTGAAGTTCAGGACAAGAATGTTTCTCCTGTGTAACATATTGCGTCGAGTGCAAAGGTTCTTCAAAGAGGAAGGGCCGTTTGGCTGAATGCCATTTGGCCGAACAGACCAGTAGGCCGAACAGGTCATTTGTCCGAATAGGACATTTCGTCGAATATGACATTTGGCCATAAATAGCGGGTCATTTGGCATAACGCCATTTGGCATAAAGACCATTTGGCATAACAGACATATGGCATATTTTTTTTGTGTTCATGAAATTAGTTACTTGACTAAATAGTGCTGAAAAAACCCCGAAATGGTGAATTTAACACAGTTTAATAATAATACGAAAAAGACATAATCTTTTCGAAGAAAGCATGTATTTGCCGAGTATTAAGCAGCCACAGACAAACAGACGTAACACTAGAGAAATAAGCATCGACCATGACTTCAACGATCAATTTGAATTGGATTGATTGAGCGTTTCACAACTAGAGGCGCTAGCATCATAATCTTTCGAGTTTCACATTTCACTTCAGCGCCTTCTGGTGACAATGTCATACGAAACCATTTTCGTGTAACATGCTCGCAAGATGGTGGTAGAGGAGTTGGGCGATAGATTTTTTAGAAAAATGTTCAAACTGTTACGTCTGTTTGTCTGTGAAACAACGATAAATGTTATATCTCCATTGGAGATAAAGCGTCTATTGGGATGCGTTTGCCCGACAATGGTACATGTGATCCGTTCTTTAAAAGTGGGCAATGGTGGATGTGATAAGCGCTTTCCCGGATTAAGCAAATGGTGGATGCCATCTCTTTTTATAAAGTAGGTGCTTGTTCACAGGCAATCACGGTGTGCAAATTCGAGCCAAAAAACGGACGCAATTCGACCACGGTATGTACATATCTGGAAATTACCTTAAAAAAAATCACAAAAATCCAAAGAATCTGATGGTGCCGACCCCTTTGCCGTTAAAATACTGGAAGTGTCGTATTTAGTCCTATTTTCCCTACAAATAGAGGATTTTGCTATTGCATATGTTCACATCAATCGAAAAGATAGGGAAAACCTTGACCTGTGTTATGGAAATATCATAATGGGCCTCCCCCCTATAAATTAATTTTCATTTTAGGAAAATGTACTGAGCTCCTTGAATACTATAGTGGGCATATTAAAAGGCTATTCCTTTTTTGCAGTGTCCCTTCAGTGTCCCAATATCCCTTAGCTGGTGTAGACGCGACTGGCTTTAGTCATTATAATAAGAAAGAATTTTTGGCTAAAGACGATTCTCTTCTCACGGAATGTGTCGTACTCCTAATTCTGGATACTAAAATGGGACAAAAACTATGGACAAACCCTAACCCACAGTCAGACAAGTTTTGCAGAGCTGGCAGAAGGAAACGGAATCGGTAACAAAGCGAATTTTCAATAGCTTATATGCTGAAGTTGAACAAGTGGTGGATCATCCAGTAGTTGTTCGAACTCAGGTATTTTTTCTGTTTTTTTTTTCATTATCTTGACCCAATTGGTTTTACTTACTTTAGCATGGAAAAAGGCTGCGAATTAGTATTTCAGCTATTTTTTTCCATGGTGGATGGTAAAGCAGCGAACGCTATTGTGAACAATCGGAGTACACATGCTTGTGCTATATGTACTGCTGGTGTTGATGCTCGCGTTGGCCCTTTATATTTTCATTGTCGTTTGAATACTGTTGATTGGCTAATTCGTGTTGCGTCCCAACTACAAGTGCCAGGAAACTCATCGTTAGCAGATGCCCAAGTGAAAGCGACATTGACATGGTCAACCATTTCGAAGCATCTTTCAAAATGCTAATCAATAGACCAAAAATGGGAGGAAGTAGATCTTCGAACAATGGAAACATGGCTCGGAGACTCCTGGCTGACCCACAGAATTTTACTACTATCCTGGGTATCAATCAAGATTTGGTTGAGAAGATCCGGTTGATCAGCAGCCTAGCTCTATCCCCGAGAAAGCTGGATGCGGAAAAGGTGCAACATCTCTACGCTGAAATCGAATAACTCATTCGAAAGCAGTTCCCGTTTGTTAAAAAGTTGCCTTCGTCAGTTTATAAATATGTTCATTTGCAAGAATTCATCAATAAACTGGTAAATCCATGCAATAATTTTAAACAAACAAATCTAACTAGAAAGACATCGGCCGCAGATAATTTGGTAGACCTCATGCGGCTTTCTCTAACATGGTCAGATCCTCTGTTTGCAGATCAAGATATTAGAAAGAAACAGAAATCAAGGTTCAGTTCAATCAAAGATAATTGCCTATTTCCGGGGATTAAACCAGCCGACTTGGACGTTAATTTAAAATGTTATAAAAACTCATATGTATGTGAATATGTACGTTATGTGGAAGATATTGATTTGGAAAATGTATTGGAGGTAACCACTTTCCCTTCGATGGGACTCGAACCCATGACCCTACAGTACGCTAGACTGGTGCTTTAACCAACTAAGCTACGAAGGACCTCCGTCGGTTAACCTCAATTCGTCAAGCTGCGTTAATTGGTATATAATGACGATAAGAGCATATAGTCGCAGCGCAGCAACTAGCCCTTCGCCAAAAGTGGACAGCGATTCAAACGACCACGATAGAAGAAGAAGAAACAGTAGAAGTATATAATGGCGGGTCTTCTAGACATCAAAAAGTCAAGTTTTTCATTACATATTGTTGTACGAGAAAGGTAAAAACTAACCTTCTTAGTTTCTTCAATTCTTAATTTTTGCAAGACGAATCATTTTATTTCAATGTGGCATTGACCAATTTGCTCATCTCATTCAAGCTGAAAAATTTACTATTGAAAATCAGCTAAATAGGTCTTTGTTTTGGAGTTATGGTCTTAACTTTGAATTTTTAGTTCGTGATTCGATTAAATAGATATTCGGAACAGTTTAACTTATTTGTTTAATATGCGAGATAATCACATTTTAATATTCGTTATTGCTCTCTTCTGTAAAGCCAGAAACGTAGAAGAAGAATATTTCATTGTCCAGAATCTCCAGATGATTCGATTAATTCCACAAAGTTCTCTCGATATTCCAGAACATTTATTATTTGTTCAATGTCTGGTAGTGTTAGTCGGAATGGGACACTGGACGGTGCACTTAAGAAAAACAACTTTTCTTAAATTTGTTCACTATAACACGCAAGGATCTTGATATAGTTTTCTAAGTTAATTGTTGATTTGTTGTACTATATATTGGAACTTCATTTAAATATAGGGGATATTGACCTAAATCGGACATTCCCCAGCGCCCTGTTAATTAGCTAAGGCGGAGGCTAAGGCCTTATGTTTTCAAAATTCTCTCGAACTTTGATTGATGTTTTTGTGCATTAGAAGAATTTCAATGTATAGGGAGTATTAGACAGAATGAGATACTGGACGTTGCACTCTGAGAAAGAAAAAAATCTCTATTTGATATGTCCACTAAGTAAGCAAGGATGCTACTATAATTTTCAGAGTTATTAATTGATTTGCTTATTTTGATCTTATTTTGAAATTTTATTTGCCTATACTGCCGTTCTACGCATAATTGTCCCATGTATATAGGGAATCCCATCAAACACGGGACAAATATGTGTATGACGGCAGTATGGGGGATATTTGGCAAAATCAGACACTATTCAACCCCCTAGGAAAAGTCCCATTTCATTGTCCAGATACTTCGCCGATTTTCACAAAATTTTCTCGAGCTTTCAATTTGTGTGTTCTGATAACGTTTAAGGGATATTGGACAAAATGAGACACTGAAGGGACACTGCAAAAAAAAAGGAATAGCTTTTTGACATGCCCACAATAGTCTTCGAGGATCTCAGTACATTTTCCTAAAATAAAAATTGATTCGATGTTATACTTCCGAAAATATTTTTAAATTATAGGGGGCTTCAGACAAAAACAGACACTTAACATATTCCCAATGAATTGTACGAGGATAACACTATTTCATTGTCCTGAATTCCATAACAGTAACTCATTTGATGATCTGCTCGAATCTTATATTTGTATCATCTGAAGCATTTTATAGGGGATATTAGACAAAATGAGACACTTATCCGTGTTCAACAATATATGGGAAGCCCATTATGATATCTCCATAACACAAGTCAAGGTTTTTCTGTCTTTTCGATTGATGTGATCATATGCATTAGCAAAATCCTCTATTTGTAGTGGAAATTGGACAAAATAGGACACTTCCAGTATTCTAACGGCAAAGGGGTCAGCACAATCAGATTCTTTGAATTTTTGTGATTTTTTATAGGTTATTGATTAATTATTTTAGAGCGTCTTAGGGGAAATGCTACAAGGTTAAAAGACTATTATTCTTCCCTTTACTTCCACTATTAACTTTTTTATGTATCAACAAGCAGATACGTATTTCGTTTCCTACTTGGGAAAGTTCTTCAGTTTTTGTTATCGACTCGAGTCGAAAAAGTTTCCAAGTAGGAAACGAAATACGTATCTGCTTGTTGATACATAAAAAAGTTAATAGTGGAAGTAAATGGAAGAATAATAGTCTTTTAACCTTATAGGTAATTCCTAGATATGTACATACCGTGGTTGAATTGCGTCCGTTTTTGCACACTGTGAATGGTGGATGTGATCGTTTCTTCAAAAGAAGGCATTTGCCGATGGTGGATATGACCCCTTCTTTAAAAGTAGGCGCTTGCTCAAATTACGATAATAGTGGATGCGATCTCTTCTTAAAATGAAGACTTTTGCTCGGCATAAGGCGATTTCTTCTTTAAAATAAGTTCTTTTCAGGATTAAGGAAATGGTGAATGCAATATTTTTGGTGGGCGCTTGCTCGTATTAAGGCAATGGTGGATGTGATCTTTTCTTTAAATGTAGGCGTTTGCCCGCAATAAGGCAGTATTGGATATTGGATTTGATCCGTTCTTTAAAAGTAAAAGTGATTCTTTTTATGGAAATAGAAGTTTATCCAGAATACGGCAATGGTAGATGTGATTCGTCCTTTGGATGTAGGCGTTTTCCTGGAATAAGATGTTGAATTTAATCCCGGGCGTTGACCCGGGGTAAGGCTATGGAGGATGTGATTCCTTTTTTGAAAGTAGGCGTTTGATTGGATTGAGACAATCTTGGATTTGATCCATTCTTCAAAAGTAGGTGTTTGTTCGGAATCGAGCAAGGAGAATCAAGATTCTTTTTTTCTAGTTTTGGCGTTTCCCGGGATTAAGTCAATGATGGATGTGATCCCTTTTTTTTCAAATCTCTTTATTTAAGGCCCAAACGCTCGAAGGCTTCACAGGGCCGGGGTTTTCTTGGTTCTTAGATTATAATCAAAACTATTGGACATTTCTTTGTCCGAAACAACACTACTAGATTCGCAATTCATTTGCGCACCTTGGCTGGAGCACATTTTCATCCTCTCTTTTCCATGCTTAGTTGAAACCCGTCGTTTGTATCGTACTTTGTGGATGAACTGTCGTTTGCATTCGGCAGCTAAATAAAATTTCCATTTAAAATTAGAAATTTTCCATAAACAATTAGGAAATTGCCAATAAAAAAATCAGGGTATGAGCAATAAATAATTATAAAATTTCCACAAATAAAACAAAATTTCCATAAACTATTAAGAATTTTCCACAAAACAAAAATAAATAAGCACTTTTAAAAGCAAAAATAGCAATTATAAAAGAAGAATTTTCCATAAAGAAATGAAAATGTTCCACGAAAAAATACAAGATTTCCATAAATAAATCAATATTAGCAATAAACAATTACAAAATTTTCCACAAAATAAATTTTTTTTTCCATAAAAAAATAAAAAATTTCCACAAAATAATCAATAAAGAGCAATGAAAAAATAAGAAAATTTCCAATAAAAAATACAAGAAAGCAATAAATCTGATGAAATTTTATATGAACTTTAAACGCTTTTAAAGAAGGGGTCGTCTTTGGATAAAAAGCACAGTTTGATTGCTTTTTTATATTTCTTTATGGAAATTTTCTTTTTTTATTGCTTTTTATTGATCATTTCGTGGAAAATTTTTATTTTGTTATGGAAAAAATATATTTATTTTGTGGAAAATTTTGTAATTGTTTATTGCTAATATTGATTTATTTTATTTTTGTGGAAATTTTGTATTTTTTTTCGTGGAACATTTTCATTTCTTTATGGAAAATTCTTCTTTTATAATAGCTATTTTTGCTTTTAAAAGTGCTGATTTATTTTTGTTTTGTGGAAAATTTTTAATTGTTTATGGAAATTTTGTTTTATTTGTGGAAATTTTATATTTATTTATTGCTCATACCCTGATTTCTTTATTGGCAATTTTCTATTTTCTTATGGGAATTTTCTAATTTAAACATTTATTTGGGGAGTATTTATTTTAGTCTTTGCATTCTCGCGGTCGTCGTCGTCGTCGTTATCGTTGTCGATACTGTCGCTTCTGGTCGTTCGTTTTTCGTTCTGCTGTTCGTCTTGTTTCCCAGTTTGCGCCACCGTAGGCACATTCAGTCCGATTATTGGTTTGGGATCTGTTTGTAGTGATGATGTGATCGGTTGAATCTGATTTTCGATTATTGATGGAAATTCGTTCTTGTCGTCGAAACGGATGTCCACACTAGGTGTTTTTGTTGTTGCTGTTTTCTTCATGCTGTCACTTGATACCGTTGAGGCTTCTGCACATTTTTGTTTAGGGTGGGCCACTTTTTGGCAGTATTGACACGTGCGTTGTTGCCCCGGATAAGAAATAGTCGTCCCTTGGCCATTAATGGTTACAAAGGACGGAATGGGGTGCTTGATCTTCATATGAAGAATTCGCACACCGTTATAAATACCAGGAAAATAATTTTTCCAGCGTTCACGTGTCACTGACATAACTTCTCCGTAACTTTTCAAAAAATCAATCACTGTGGTGTGTTTCATAGCGGGAGGAAGATCATGTACTCTCACCGGGATGGATTCACTTTCCACGTACACAGGTATTTTGAAGCCTTTGTCTTCATGAAACACCATGTGCCTGTTGTTGTGAAGCCGCTGATAGCGCTCTGCAGTTTCACCATCTTTTACCTCGATGTAGACACAGTTTTTAATATTATGCAGCTGGATGTTTTCCACGTCCGTTGAATATTCTTTTCAAGAAACTGTTGCACTTTCCCTGCGTCGGGGCGTTTAGGAAGAATGCCGAAATCAACCACTATAGTGTTCTTTCGTGTAACACTCATTGTGCAACAGAAAACTGGAGCGATAGATGAAACACGTCCGAAGTCTGGGAACGATAGGTGTCAACTGATGTGATCCCTTCCTCGGAAGTAGTTCTGCCGCTTTGTTTGTCCGTTCTTCCGGAAAATGTCTATCATCAGTCAAAATCTATCAGAACATATCCTCGATATACTCTAGCTATGTGAAAAACACATCAACCCTTTAATTCCAAATTATGCCAAATGTCCATGATGCCAAATGACCCACTTTTTTGTTGTAGTTCAAAATTATGCCAAATGTTCGTTATGCGAAATGACCATTATGCCAAATGACATTTATACCAAATAACCTTATGCCAAAAGGCGTTATGCCAAATGACCCAGACCCGGCTTAATAGGACATTTGGTTGAATAGGATATTCGGCCGAATAGCTCATTTGGCCGAATAGGACATTTGGCCGATTAGGACATTTGGCCGAATAGGACATTTGGCCGAATAGTACATTTGGCCGAATAGGACATTTGGTCGAATAGGACATATGGCCGAATAACTCATTTGACCGAACATGTCATTTGGCCGAATAGGTCATTTGAAAAGTGAGAAATGAGGAGTGAAAAGTGAGACGTCTCACTTCTCACTATTTATTTCCCAACTCTCACTGTGAAATGTGAGTAGTGTGAAGTGAAAAGTGAGACGTCTCACTACTCACTTCGCGCTTCTCAGTTTTTACTGTGAGAAATGAGAGATGAGGAGTTGGAAGTGAGACGTCTCACTTCACACAGCTCACTTTTTACAGTGAGCCAAATATCCTATTCGTTCAAAAGTCCTAATCGGCCAAATGTCCTATTCGGCCGAATATTCTATGCCGAGGCACTTTGATCGGACAGCAGTACCGAGATCGTGAATGCAGCCGAGCTAACAAAAAGGATGGTTACGGCTTGTGCTGGCTGCAATGCCACGTACACTTGAGCCGAGGAGCAGTCGGTGTCCAGTTTGCTGCTGGAACGAGTCCCAGTGGTCCAGTGCGCTACGTGCTGCTTGTCTCAGACCCCTCTCTCTGGTTCATTGGCGCCACAGAGAGCGAAGATGGAATCATAGAGAGAAAAGCACAAGTTCGGGAATGCGAGGACCGCATTAGAATCGGCCAGAGTCATGATGAACAAGTTGAAGGCAATCGTGGAGGGTCTTTTCCCGAAACACGATACGACCACGCCACCAATACCGTATGGTGGACAAGAAGAAACAAACGCTGAGGATCAACAAGTGCCCAATGACGTGCTTGCAGAAGTGGCGAAGCGTCTGCAGGCGAAAATACCGTCGGCCCGGATGGAATACCGCCCGTGGCACTAAAAGCTGCGCTCGCAGCATATGCGGATATATTCAAGAGGTTGTAGGACAAAAGGTCGAAGGTCAAAAAGTCGAAGGACAAAAGGTCGAAGGTCAAAATGTCGAAAGGACAAAAGGTCGAAGGGTCAAAGGTCGAAGGGACAAAAGGTCGAAACAAAAAACTTGAGTCAAAAGGTCGAAGGGTCAAAAGGTCGAAAGGACAAAAGGTCGAAAGAACAAAAGGTTGAAAGGACAAAAAGTCGAAGGGTCAAAAGGTCGAAGGGTCAAAAGGTCGAAACAAAAAAATCTGAGCCAAAAGGTCGAAGGACAAAAGGTCGAAGGTCAAAAGGTCGAAGGTCAAAAGGTCGAAGGTCAAAAGGTCGAAAGGTCGAAACAAAAAAAATCTGAGCCATGAGGTCAAAAGGTCGAAAGGTCGAAAGGTCAAATATCGAAACAAAAAAAATGCCGAAAGGTCAAAGGACAAAAGGTCGAATGCCAAAAGGTCGAATGCCAAAAGGTCGAAAGGTCAAAAGGTTGAAAGTAAAAACGTCGAAGGACAAAAGGTCGAAAGAAAAAAGGTCGAAAGACAAAGGGTCGAAAGTGAAAAGGTCGAAAGACAAAAAGTTGAAAGAACAAAAGATAGAAATTGCGGTTGTTGGACAAAAGGTCGAAGGTCGAAAAAATTGGGCAAAACGTCGAGTGTTGATCAACCATTCCTTTGCACATTTATGTTTTACCTGATATTTCATTGTTGAATTTTTAATTCTTTTAGTCATAGGTCGTTCTTTTTTGATTCACATATTTATATTTATTTGTGTTTCACCTGATTATATATCATTGTTGAATTTTTCCTTCCTTTAATCAAAGGCTTGTCATTCGAGTTTCGCACATTAATATTTATTTGTATTTAACCTGATTTTCATTGTTGATTCTTTTCATTCTTTTATTCATAAATTTTTCTTTCAAGTTTCGCATTTTTCTACCGCATATGGATGGAATACTAACACTTGAAAACATTTCATTCTAGAATTTTCTTTTTGTTGAAACATAGAGTATTCTTATTTTTATCAAAGTATTGCTAGGCTTTATAAACTTCAATTGTAATTCATGAAAATAGTTCTTCACTCATTTTCATCAAAATGATGATTCAAAATATATAATTTTAGCTTAACGTACCAACTTCTAATGACTGTAATTTTATTTTTATGTGCTCAAAAGATGATACGTTTTTGTTCACAAAATTTGTTTTTAAGTAACTATGCACGAATGTATAAAATACATTTATTTTTATTATTAGAAACTATTACGTTACGCTGTAAAGTTGAGAGGGGTATGGAATTGCCAAAATTTGCATTAGGGAAGATCCATTAATCACGTAACGCAAAAATATGGAATTTTCAACCCTCCCTCCCGCTCCCCCTATGTCTGACTTTTTGTAAGAAACTTCTGAAAATTTTACTTACGTGATTTGTGAATGTTTGTGTTACATTTTGAAATCGACTAGTTACCCTCTAACGCCAAAGACCGCCTTCAGACGGGAAACTTTAATTTTTTTGACCTGTTTTTCATTCAACCTTCTGATATTTGCGCGACCCTCTTCTCCTTCGACATTTTGTCATTTTGACCTTTTGTACTTTCAATTTTTTGACTTTCGGCCTTTATCTCTTCAATTTTTTGACTTTCGACCTTTTGACTTTTCGACATTTTATCCTTTCGACCTTTTGTTTTCGACCTTTTATCCTTTCGGTCTTTTATCCTTTCGACCTTCTATCCTTTCGGCCTTTTATCCTTTCGACCTTTTGTCCTTTCGACCTTTTGTCCTTTCAACCTTTTGTCCCTTCGACCTTTTGTCCTTTCGACCTTTTGTCCTTTCGACCTTTTGTATTCTCGACCTTTTGTCCTCTCGACATCTTGTCCTTTCGACCTTTTGTCTTTTCGACCTTTTGTCCGTTTGACCTTTCGACCTTCTAATCTTTCGACCTTTTGACCTTTCGACCTTTTGTCCTTTCGACCTTTTGTCCTTCGACCTTTTGATCTTCGACCTTTTGACACAGATTCATTCAGGACGGAGCCTGCACGAAGGTATCTTCCCTGAATTGTGGAAGATCTAGAAGCTGGTTTGCTGCCAAAGTCATGAAAGCCTCCGGGACATCTGGCCTCCGTACTCCTACTCCGTAAACTCATGGGGAGGATTATCCTGAATAGGCTGACAAAATGTACGTAGTGCGAATGCGGGCTGTCGAAGATACAGTTTGGATCCGCAAGTGAGTATCAACGGTGGATGCAATTTGGACAGTGCTCGATAATGCTGCGAAGGCTTCCAAACAGAAGCGAAGAGGAGAACGATATTGTGCAGTGGTAATAATAGACGGAAAAATGCGTTCAATAGCGCAAGCAGCGCTGCACAGAATGCGTTTCCCAGGGTACCTGTGTCGTATCCTGGAGAGCTATCTTCAGAGCAGTGTTGGTGTACGACACTAACGAAGGACGTACTCGGTCCAACGCTTTGAAATGGGATGTACGATGGAGTCCTGACATGGCGACTGCCTAGGAAAGTTAAAATCGTGGGTTTTGCGGACGACGTATCACTAACGGTGATGGGCGAAACACTTGAAGAAGTGGAGATGTTGGCGACGGAGACGATAGGAACGATATAGAGCTGGATGAACGGAGTTAAGCTGCAGATAGCTCAGGAGATGCTATTAGTCAGCACCTGCAAGGTGATTCAGCGAATAGAGTTTGTCGGAGGAGCGATTGCATTGAAGCGATCACTAGTATGGAAGCTCCTCATCGTTTTCCTCCGATATGTCTCGTAGAAATTTTTTGAGATATATTTGTTTTATTCTTCAGGCTTTTTTTTTATTATTTCTTATGTCGTTCGTAATTTTTGGTTTAAGAGTCGCTCATTGGGCCCGAGTCTGGTCAAAGGACCGTCGTGGCAGGTCTGTTTAGTGTCCCACCTGACATCAGGACTTGAGCTTGTGCGTTTTGAGCGGCACACGGTCGCTTTGGCGGAGCTTGCTTGCGGATACATGCAGCTTTTTATAAAAGTTCCCCACAGTAAAACCACACCATATTCTAGGTAGGCACCAGAATTCTCAGTTGGTCTGTGAAGGGATCGCCAAGCCCTTGAACATAGTCCCTGCTGGCCCTCAAGTATATTCTTGATGCCGTTCAATTAGTTAGTTCTGTAAATGTAATTTGTAGATAATGTAAATTCGCCAGAAGATTACTGAACAAAATTAATACAAAAATGATGAACTAGCGCAGGAATTAGAAAAGAAATTCCTAAAGAAATAACCTCAAAACTTAGATGAGCTCCTGGAGATTCTTTAGTAGTAATTCAAAAAGTTCCCGAAATTTTTGAAGAAACAAATCTTCGAAGAAATTCACGAAGGAACTCCCGAAGAAATTGTTATAGGCGTTCTAAAAGTTATTTGCTCTGAAAGTTTTTGGGAAAATATTTCCAGAAATCCTCGCTGGAATTTCTTAGCGAATCTGCTTGAAATTCTTTTTATAATACTTCCTAGAAATATCCGAAAATCCTTTCGCTAATAATTACATGAATATATCCTACAAAATCTCTAGTTATGCTTTCGTGAATTCTCCTTCGTAAAGATCTAACGCGGGTATTCTCAAAATTAGGAAATTTTCATGAAAATCTATTTGGTACCGGTTATGTACGGAGGTGTCCGCTACTACGCATACCAAATATTTTTTGATGAAGGTGCTTAATTTTGAGAAATCGAACCTTAGATGCCTTACGCCATACTGATTTCAGAAAGTTAACTCCTAGTGTGCCGCTGTAAGTATGCTCGAAGCAGGCGATTAATGCAGGCAATGAATCTCCGTCTCCGGGCTTTACATCAAAAGTTCATTTTTGGAGCAATCATATAGGTTTTCGGTACAACTTTGTTGTACGAGAAAGGCAAAAACGAGCTCGGTAGTCTAGTGGCTACCGCTTCTGCCTTATAAGTAGGATGACGTGGGTTCAAGTCCAGATTCGTCCCTTCCCTACTTTGTATTTCTAACTTAGTTCTGTCTGTGTTTCACGTTCTACCAAAACGATTCCTACTCAGAAAAATATATAAAGCTCTTTTAGTGGAATGTATTCAACCGTCTAAGACGAATTAAGTACTCTTCATTTAATTCCACCAATTAATTTTCGATATCTTTGCAGATACGTATTTCGACCACAACTGTGTGGTCGTCTTCAGTGTCTCGTACTTGACTCGACTTCGAGTCAAGTACGTCAAGGCAACTTACTGTTATAACATTCAACACTAACAATTAAAAAAAACCTCCCGTGGCACCTATGAGAGGTCGTAGAGTTCTCTGCATCTTTCTTAAGTAGATGTCCAACTAATCATCCTTCGCTTTCTTCAGCATTCGTAAGGACGTGTAAGTGAGAAAAGTTAAAAAAAAACTTCAAAAAGAATCTGCAATAATTGAAATGTGATATTCCGTGTTGTGAATCAAATAGGTGGCATGTCATTAGTAGTAACTCTTAGAATTAATTTCAGAAATATGATAGAGCTTCCTTAACTTCTTCTTCTTCTTCTTATTGGCATTACATCCCAACACTGGGACAGAGCCGCCTCGCAGCTTAGTGTTCATTAATCACTTCCACAGTTATTAACTGCGAGGTTTCTAAGCCAAGTTACCATTTTTGCATTCGTATATCATGAGGCTAACATGATGATACTTTTATGCCCAGGGAAGTCGAGACAATTTCCAAACCGAAAATTGTCTAGGCCGGGGCCGGGAATCGAACCCAGCCACCCTCAGCATGGTCTTGCTTTGTAGTCGCGCGTCTTACCGCACGGCTAAGGAGGGCCCCCAGCTTCCTAAACTATTTGAATGGAATTTCAGTTCTAAATATTGATGGTTTTGTAAAAAATCGGCATCGGTTTCTCAGATGAGAAGTAAACTCATGGATTCTATAGCTACTTCAATGTGCAAACCATAAGGCTAATTTTGAAAAATAATAGCGCTATTTATTGGATAAACCATGTTTTCAAACAATCAATGCGCGTGAATAATAAATATATTTTGCTGTGATCAGTGTTGCTTGCTTTTACATGTTTATAGAGGTTTTAATGTGCTCCGCATCGTTGTTTACAGACTAATCACCAAAAGCCTCGTAGAGAAATGTTAAGAAAAACTCAATCAATTGCATCAATAGCAATCTTTCTGAGTGGTGTTATTCCTGCACTCGTACCCTCACACGGTTTGCCAACTTTAGGAGGTATGTTCGACCTTTTTGGACAATTGCTCCCAATCAACTTTACTCAAACGTAGAGGTGCGCTGAAATTATTGGCCAGATGTCCATAACATTGATTGCTAGGGATGTAATTTTTTCATAAGTCTTTGATAGTATATGAGCGATTATAAAACTGTTGATGCTAATTAATATAACAGTTGCTGCTTCTAAATGGGTAAACACAATTTTGTAAAAAAAAATCCATTTCACTAAACCCTAAATGTTTCAAATAACAAAAGTTTTGTGATTATCCCAAAAAATAAATGCACATAATAATTCAATGAAAATTGCACAGTCCCACAGCTGAGCACCATTAATCGTACGAACGCTCGCATCGTCAAGAGGCCGCACCAAGTACTTACACAAATAATAGTGCGCTAAAGAACAACAACAATTGCGCGAGCTTGTTCATTCGTGGCATTACCCTCTTGTTGGATTAGCCCACACAGCGCACCTTGCGCTTGGCACTGCCCCCTTGACTTACTGACTGACTGACTGACTGATGGAGGCTAAGAAACATGCAGAGGCAGAGCCTGGCACGCTGCACCTGAGGGTAATCATAAAGAAATTGCATGCTTCTAAAGTAGGCATGCGCGGTGTTTTAAGTGATGCACATCTGTGATCTGCAATTGCCTGCATCTTCGACATCATACTAAGTCTTCTGGCAGGGATGCTAGACAGAGTGTGTTGGTTAGTTGCTAACAGCAATGATGTTGCAATTATCGGTTAAGATTTCTTTGCATGATTTGTAGCATTTTTGTCGACTGGAAAATAACATTTTCATAAAAGTATTACGATAGAAAAACTTATGTAGGGAATTTTTGGTTTTGGAATGGATTAGTTTTGTTTTTCCAGTTTTTTTTATAGCCTTTTCCAAGTTTTGGAGCAATTATGGAACCTTTCTTGCAGTTTTCACGTGGAGCATTATTAGTATTAATTTAATAAGGAAGACAACTCATCCAAAACCATTATAAATTATGTTCAACCTGGGACCCCACCATCGAATCTGGCACCCCTGAGCTCCACAGTGGCGAATGTTTCGGATGGAACGAATTGTATTTACTCTCGCCGCCGTTCGGATTGAGGCTTTTGGAATGTTGCAACCCAGCACGAGGCTGTGTGTTGCCTTTGGTTGCACCGGCCGCGGCCAAGAGGCATCCAGACCGGTGAAAATTGCATAATTTATGCCACAGCCAAGTGAAAAGAAGAAAAGTAAAAGCACCGAAAACGGCATGGTGTGTGTGGTGCGAAATCTGATTGCTACAAGCCTGCGGCGGGCGCGAGAATGGTAATGGTTCAAGATGATGGGTGCATTGTGATCAGTAATTTGATATTATGGTTGAACGTGTGCGGATGGATGAATGTGGAGCATTTGTGTCTAATCGGGATTGATTCAAGCAATAATGAGTATAGCTGCACTGTGTGTGTTTTTTGCCTGTCTAACCGTTTGCCTTTCTCGTACAACTGAAAACCATTTTTGATAGAAAGCTCGTAGCATAGAGGTTTATGAACTGTTCGGCTCAGCTTGACGAATTGTGCCATTGTCTGTTTGTCCATGTGTGAGAATGCTGCAAAATGTATGTTACGCTCTAATATTAATTAATGAGAAATGTTATAAAATTGAACGAGTTAAGCGATAAATAATATTTTTTTAGATAAATTATGAATCTATGTTGAATGGGACGAGCTCGGTGGTCTAGTGGCTATCGCTTCTGCCTTATAAGCAGGAGGTCGTGGGTTCAATTCCAGGCTCGTCCCTTTCCTACTTTGTATTTCTATCTTAGTTCTTTCTGTGTTTCACGTTATACCAAAACGATTCCTACTGTTATAACCTTACACACAATCCCAAAACCTCCCGCGGCACCTATGAGAGGTCGTAGAGTTCTCTGCATCTTTCTTAAGTAGGTGTCCAACAAACTATCCTTCCTCTTCCTCAGCATTCGCAAGGACGTGGCCAGGACAGATCTCGACTATTGGAAGGTGCATTGCTTCCATCTAAGAGTTAGTGATTAGTTCCAAATCAATATCTGTGGTAACGGATGAAAGTGATACTACTCTCATACAATAGTCTTGGCTTGTACCACCTACGAATTTGTGCGAACTGCCAAATGCTAATGCTAATGCTAATGCTAATTATGAATCTATGTTGAATGGTTCGTGTCTCTGAAATTCTACGAAGAAGGCACTAAATCCTTCAGTTGGTAAAATCGGTTTTATACATCACAATAATTGAGAGATACTACAGACGGCCTTGCATTAACAGATATCACTGAATCAACAATTTGATGTTACAATACACGGTTCGAGGCAACATCTCTCTATCCTCGAATGCACTTCACGCTCGCCAAGTCGTTCTGTACCTAGTCAGCCCACCTCGCTCGCTGCGCTCCACGCCTTCTTGTACCTGCCGGATCGGAAGCGAACACCATAGAGCGAGTCCTAAAAAGGTGAAATAGGCAAACAAAAAGAACCGCAAAACAGACAGCAGAGTAGGTAGCTGCGGCAAAGGAAGAAGGTGTTCGTAGAAGTAAGGTGCGCCTTCTAAAGATCGTGGCAAGCCACGGGACAGAGGCGGTCTAATGTCGTCAAAGCTAACGGAAAGTGCTACGTGGGTGCCCTGAAGGCTTTCAGTGGAGAGCAAAAACTCTCTGGTAGGGGAGAACATGTCAACTACATTCGTAAGAAGCCAAAGAGCGAGTTGGTTCTCGTCCTGAAGCGGGTGGTGCGCTGAAAGACTTTCTGTACAAACAATTAACTGAAGAGATTCTAGGTGATGGGGTTCCTGTCAGACCCCTATGCCCAGTTTAAGTCATCCATGTGAGGATTTAGATTAAGTGACTGACGTCGGTGACCTGGGGTGGCATTGCGCATCTCGATTCGAAGGTATTTCTATCGAGTCGAACATGTTTGGTATTACGGCTTTCGATTCGATCTCGAAAACGACTCATCGTTCGAGTATGCTCGAGGAGGTACAAGAATTACGAGATGTTTTGGCAACTCGTTAGCACACTGAATAACGACTCAAGTCGAATGAAAAACACTCGTCACCTTTATAGCTTTCGAATGTTGTTCGAGAGTCATTTCTTGCTAAAAGTTTTTCATTATATTTGTTATTATTTCTATACGGGAAGAGAATAAATGTTTCATTATTGTATCTTGAAGGAAAGAATGTCATTAGTATAGGGGGAGATCCCCCAGCGCCGGACACATCTTAAAACGGCACTTACAGAGATCCCTCCATTATCTTACGTAGTACAAAAGAAATCTATTGAACAGTCCTTTACCTGTATGGAATATCAGATCGTCATGTTGTAAACTTTGTACAAAATTTGAATTGAACAAATATGTCAAAAAAAAAAATCATATTTCGCCTTATTTTAGAAGGTTTGAATCAACAATATTAAAATCAATCGAATGCATTCTGATTATGTCGAGTTGTTCAATATTAGGCATATTTCAAATTGCGATCATGATTGGATAGATATTTAATGTATATATGGTGTAAAATCAATTTCTGTATCCAGTAGCTGTCCCCCGGGTCCAGACAGTGATTTTTTTGCCATTCTTTGCACCTGTTTTGCTAAACTTACTTCAATTCAATTGTTTTTTCTTGCTGAAGTATCAGAAAGCCATAGAAATAAGCAGAAACAAAAATTGAAGATGTCATTGAATATTGAGGGGATTTTGAGTAGGATGTAAGAAATTGAGCTGGAGAGTTAAATAAGCTCTACTAACACCTGTTCATATCTACAACTTGAAGCAGGTGAAAAATAATATTTTTCTAAATGATGTCTTTACTTATGTAATAGGAAGTTAGTCACATTTGAACATGATGCAATAGTGTCCAGTACTCGGAGACACTTTCTTAACCGTGAAACATTTCACCAAAATTCATCATCACAATACATCGTCCAAAAACGTGTTCAAATACTCAAATATAGTTTGTATGAATCATTAATGATCAAATTTTGTGTATATGGTACACAATAAAACATAATCCGGATAATAAGAGAGTTTTCGTTAAATGCCTTATGTATCCGGCACTAGCGGATCTCCCCCCAACTACTTTTATAGTTTCCAGACAATATGCAATCTCTAATTATCCCGAAATCTGCGTAAAAACGTGTATATTCCAAAATCTACGTAAAAATAGTTGAGTTAAATAAAAAAAACTTAAACACATGGAAACATTAAAGTAATTTATTATCGAATCCTTCTTTAGCTTTAAATTATTTAACTCAACATTTGATCTGTGGCATAAAATCGAATAAACATAAAATTTATAATTTATGTCGTAACAATATCTCAATTTACAAAACAATTTGCAACTGCTCAATAAATAATATTGCTTTTTATAGTAATTGAGCACAATTTGCTAGTTTATAAATTAACTGCACATTCATGCCCTGAAGGATGCCTTTCCAACAGGCAACATGCTACACGCAGATGAAATTGAATCATTTGTTTGAGAAACTGCATAAGTCCATTTTACACTATTTCGAGAAAACAACAAAAACTGTTTTTGAACAAATTTGCACCGAATCTTTGCAATCGATTTCTTCGATACAGATCAATAGTTTTTGGCAAAACTCAACACCCTGGGGCACTTTCAGAGCAAAAAATGAAAGCAGTACTCCACAATTGCTCTTCAAAGTACGTGGACATATGTAGTTTCTCAAACAAACGAAAAAAAATTCATACATTCCTGAACAAAATTTTTTTTCGTGTTTTTTGCCAGAATACGTATTTTTGGACGAGGATTCAGAATATATAAAAAACTCATTTTGGCCAAAAATGTTACATATGCAGTTTCTCAAACAAACGGTTCAAGTCAGCAAAACGACACCGCGATTCGATTATAAAAGAGCTATGCGGGCTTGCAAGTGGCCTCATTCCACGTACATCTGGTGGAAGCCAAGAAAGTGCTGAATAAATCCATGTTGACGATAGGACGGTAGGTATGTTCTAGAAGCATACAACTTCAACAACTTCAAGAATAACTAAACTGCTAGAACGACTAAAATAAAAACTCTCCTCAAATTTCCCATAAGGAAATCAAAATGTTTTATTGAAAAATAAAAAATAAAATTTCCTTAAACAATTAAATCAATATTAGCAATAAAAAAATTTCTTCCACAAAAAATTAAACTTTCCACAAAAAAATATAACGGCGAAAATTTTCATTAAAAATAAGAAAAATGCAAAAAAAAATGAGTATTTTTTCCATGGATATCCCCCTTCTTTCTTCTCGTTTGTTAATGGAAAATGTATTCAATTTTATTGCTTTTATGTATTTTTCGATGGAAATTTTCATATTTTTTATTGCTCTTTATAGTTTGTTTTCGTTGAAAGTTTTTATATTTTTTATTTACTTTGTAAATAAATTGTACTTTTTTTTGTTAATATTTATTTATTTATGGAGATTTTGTTTTTTTGTGGAAAATTTCGATTTCTTTACGGAAAAAATTTCTTTTATAATTGCAATTTTTGCTTCTTAAATTGCTAATTTATTGTTGTTTTGTTGAATCAAAAGTGTATGAAAATTTTGCATTATTTGTGGCAATTTTATTCATATTTTGTTGTGGGGCTTGCCCCACAAAACCCCTATATAAAGCTGCCTGTATCCGCAAGTAGACGACCGTGTGCTGCTTAATGCTCACAAGCCCAAGTCGTGGTATCATGTGGGACACAGAACAGACCTCACACGACGGCCCTCCGACGAGACAGGAGGTTTGCGCAGGCCCAATAAGCCACCTGGAAAACCAATAATTACGAGCAATATAAGAGATAATACGACTCGATATAATCGGCAACGACCTAGGCGACGAATAAAGGATCACGATTGGAAGCTTGGAACATGGAACTGTAAGTCGCTAGGTTGCGACAGGATGATCTACGATGAATTACATCCCCGCAACTTCGACGTCGTGGCGCTGCAGGAGATTTGCTAGACAGGACAGAAAGTGTGGAACAGCGGACATCGAGCGGCAACGTTCTACCAAAGCTGTGGCACCACCAACGAGCTGAGAACCGGCTTCATAGTGCTGGGTAAGATGCGCCAACGCGTGATTGGGTGGCAGCAGGGGTATAGCAAAAGTCAAAATCACCGTATCAAACATGAAATACATACCTAGATATGTTTACTCTTTTATTCGTTGACTTACACAGATTTATAACTTAAAAATTATTTATTCCTCTGAATCGTGTAGTGCACTCACACGTGCACGCCAAAAAAAACGAGTCGTTTACAGGAGTTAACCCAGTTGAAACTCATGGAAAAAGGTCAACTGAATTAAGCGTGCACAAACCGAAAATGTCAAAATACCCAAAACTGTCAGGATTTCCAAAAGTGTCAAATTCATGTTTACTACGGTGCATCTGTATGGGGTTGACAGCTGCGCTATATCCCTGGGTGGCAGCCAATCAACGCAAGGATGTGCAAGCTGAGGATTAAAGTCCGTTTCTTCAACTATAGCATCATCAACGTGCACTGCCCACACGAAGGGACACCCGACGACGAGAGAGAAGCGTTCTACGCACAGCTGGAGCAGACATACGATGGATGCCCACTGCGGGACGTCAAAATCGTCATCGGCGACATGAACGCACAGGTAAGAAGGGGGGAAATGTATAGACCGGTCATCGGACCGGATAGTCTGCACACCGTATCGAATGACAACGGCCAACGATGCATAAACTTCGCAGCCTCCCGCGGAATGGTAGTCCGAAGCACCTTCTTTCCTCGCAAAAATATCAACAAGGCCACATGGAAATCTTCTAACCAAGTAACGGAAAACCAAATCGACCACGTTCTAATCGACGGTAAATTCTTCTCCGACATCACGAACGTACGCACTTACCGCAGTGCACCGCGGCTAAACATTGGGCGGCTACAAGACGGTGGACTAGCCCAAGACTACGCGCAGCAGCTGGAAGTGGCACTCCCAACGAAAGAGCAGCTAGGCGCAGCACCTCTTGAAGATGGCTGGAGAGATATTCGATCCGCCATTGGAAACACCACAACCGCTGCACTAGGCACGGTGGCTCCGGATCAGAGAAACGACTGGTATGACGGCGAATGTGAGCAGTTAGTTGAGGAGAAGAATGCAGCATTGGCGAGATTGCTGCAACACCGAACGAGGGCCAACGAGGAACGATACAAACGGGCGCGGAACAGACCGAGACCGTGAAGAGACGGAGGAACTGTACCGCGCTAATAACACACGAAAGTTCTATGAGAAGTTGAACCGTTCACGTAAGGGCCACGTGCCACAGTCCGATATGTGTAAGGACATAAACGGGAACCTTCTTACAAACGAGCTCGAGGTGATCCAAAGGTGGCGGCAGCACTACGAAAAGCACCTGAATGACGATATGGCAGACAACGGTGGCGGTCTGGTAATGAGCCTAGGAGCACGCGCGCAGGACATGCGACTTCCGGCTCCGAATCTCCAAGAAATCCAGGAGGAGATCGGCCGGCTGAAAAACAACAAAGCCCCTGGAGTTGACCAACTACCAGGAGAGCTGTTTAAACATGGTGGTGAGGCACTGGCTAGAGCTCTGTACTGGGTGATTACACCCGATTCTTTTTTTACACGGATTATTTTCACACGGATTTTTTTTACACGGCTTTTTTTACACGGATTCTTGAAATAACACGGATTTTTTTGCACGGTTTCTCGAAATAGCACGGATTTTTTTTACACGGATTCTCGAAATAACACGGATTTTTTTACACGGATTTATTTTTACACGGAACGCATCCCCATATTAACAAAGACCCGGTTACTTTTTTTACACGGATATTTTTTGCACGGCTTTTTTTACACGGTTTCTCGAAATAGCACGGATTTTTTTTGCACGGATTCTCGAAATAACACGGATTATTTTTACACGGTTTCTTGAAATAACACGGATTATTTTTACACGGATTTTTTTCACACGGCACGCATCCCCCGTGTAAAAAAAGAATCGGGTGTACCAAGGTTTGGGAGGATGAGGTTCTGCCGCAGGAGTGGATGGAAGGTGTCGTGTGTCCCATCTACAAAAAGGGCGATAAGCTGGGTTGTAGCAACTACCACGCAATCACATTGCTGAACGCCGCCTACAAGGTACTCTCCCAAATTTTATGCCGCCGACTAACACCAATTGCAAGAGAGTTCGTGGGGGCACTACCAGGCGGGATTTATGAGTGAACGCTCTACCACAGACCAGGTGTTCGCCATACGTCAGGTATTGCAGAAATGCCGCGAATACAACGCGCCCACACATCATCTATTTATCGACTTCAAAGCCGCACATGATACAATCGATCGGGACCAGCTATGGCAGCTAATGCACGAAAACGAATTTCCGGACAAACTGACACGGTTGATCAAGGCGACGATGGATCGGGTGATGTGCGTAGTTCGAGTTTCAGGGGCATTCTCGAGTCCCTTAGAAACGCGTAGAGGGTTACGGCAAGGTGATGGTCTTTTGTGTCTGCTATTCAACATCGCTTTGGAGGGAGTAATACGAAGGGCAGGGATTGACACGAGTGGTACGATTTTCATGAAGTCCGTCCAGTTATTTGGTTTCGCCGACGACATTGATATCATGGCACGTAACTTTGAGAGGATGGAGGAAGCCTACATCAGACTGAAAAGCGAAGCTAAACGGATTGGACTAGTCATCAACACGTCGAAGATGAAGTATATGATAGGAAGAGGCTCAAGAGAGTTCAATGTAAGCTACCCACCACGAGTTTCTATCGGTGGTGACGAAATCGAGGTGGTTGAAGAATTCGTGTACTTGAGCTCACTGGTGACCGCCGATAACGATACCAGCAGAGAAATTCGGAGGCGCATAGTGGCTGGAAATCGCACGTACTTTGGACTCCGCAAGACGCTCCGATCGAATAGAGTTCGCCGCCGTACCAAACTGACAATCTACAAAACGCTCATTAGACCGGTAGTCCTCTACGGACACGAGACCTGGACAATGCTCGTGGAGGACCAACGCGCACTGGGAGTTTTTGAAAAGAAAGTGTTGCGTACCACCTATGGTGGGGTACAGATGGCGGACGGTACGTGGAGGAGGCGAATGAACCACGAGTTGCATCAGCTGTTGGGAGAACCATCCATCGTTCACACCGCGAAAATCGGACGACTGCGGTGGGCCGGGCACGTAGGCAGAATGTCGGACAGTAATCCGGTAAAAATGGTTCCCGACAACGATCCGACGGGAACAAGAAGGTGAGGTGCACAGCGGGCAAGGTGGATCGATCAGGTGGAGGACGATTTGCGGAGCCTCCTTTGTTCAGAGAAAATTTAAAAAATACTCAACAAAACTCCACAAGAACTTTCCGAGAATTTTCCAAACAATTTCCTGTAAAAAATTTGGAACGATTTCTCGTGAAAATTTTGAATAGTTTCTCATGTAAATTCCGAATTATTTTTCGCTGAAATTTCGAACAATTTTCCTTGGGAATTACAAAAAGCTTCAAAGTTCCTGTGGAAAATTCAAAAATAATTTCCAATAATGAATATTTTGGAAGAACTTAAAAAAAATTCTGGAAAAGTCCAAAAAAATAAAAAATAAATCTTCAAGAACGTTATATAAAAAATCGCCACGCCGATTCACACCGCCGCCGACTAAAATTCTGACAAACGTCGCCGCCGCCGATTTTCGGACCGGCGCACACCTCTTGTCCGGAGTCCGGAATACAGACCATATTTTTAATCGATCAAATTCCTGGTCAAATTTGGCATAGTTTATGCGTCGTTTCCATTCAAAATATGTAGAATAATCATTTCCGAAATATGCGCTCTAGAAAATGGCGAAAAGCTAACACCGGAATTTGAAATCCGGAATAACTTTAGAACCAATCCTAGAAATTCATTAAGCTCTTGAAATTGAATATTATTAAGGCCGTTACAAATATTTATTTACCATTTTGTCCTACTGGTCTTCGAAAGAAGGAAGGGGATAATAAAAAATAGAAATACTAGAATAAGAGATCGAAAATCCTCAAAATGATTCGAATTTTATTTAGTTGCCCACTCAAAATATTATTTTTTGGCAAAAAAATCCAAAGGGGGAGGGAGACAAAATAGTTTTTGAATATTTGTATCGGCATAATCTTATATATAAAAATGAAATGGTCTGTGTTCGTATCCGCATAACTCGAAAACGGCTGGATGGATTTTCTTCATTCCTTCAGCAGTTACTTTCGTTATAGTTTCCGACGGGTTTATATGATATTTCCTCATGCGAAAATTATTAGTTAAGTTGAGTAAATCGTGAAAAACTAAAATAAAGATTTGTATGAGAATTTCGTATGGGCAGTTAACAACGCGCATTTTCGCCTACTATGCAGGACAACGTCTGCCGGGTCGACTAGTTTATTAATAAATTCCGCTTCTTGTGGTGAAAGTTGCGAAAAAAATGTTTGAGAGACAAAAAAATTACAGCCAAAAATAATGTTATTTTCAATTTCAAGAGGGTGGAAGGGTTAACTTAGGGCTAAATGAGGCAAAGAAAAGCGGAATATTTTGGATTTGATCAGTAGTAGGCTCGATCATTAGCAATAAAACCGACAAAATTAATACATATTTTATACCTTTGCTTAGTGATGAGTCAAATTACATATTTTCAGTGTGGTAGAAAATGGGGTATGGATGATTTCAAAAATATGGCGAAGGGGAGAGAGTGCTTGAAAATGGTCAGTTTTAGCTTGACGTACTTTATTGCCGTAAACTAAGAAGGTGACGTACAGTGAGTCCAAAAAGTATTCGTCTAGCTGTGCATTTTCTAGAAAATGTCAAAAATAGAATCTAGTAAGCTCAAAAAAATAAAATTATCGATTACATTGTGTGGCAAAATAATCAATTCATCTTTATTGTTAAAAATCAAACCGAAAAATAAAACGATAACAAAAACAAAGGTAACAAAACATAACAATTCATTAAATACGGGCTCAAAAAGTATTCGTCTATTCAGGTTTAGCGCACTTTTGAAACGAAAACAGGAGTTGTAGAATGGAATTCAATATTTCGTTGGATTCCCTGTGTATCTATGACGGGGTGTAGTTCTTGTGGCATGGAACTGGCCAAATTAGCCTTAACGGGGGACGGAATATTCTTCCATTCTTCTTTCAACACTAATTTCAATTCGTTGTTGTTGGAAATATGACTTTCACGAATTTCACGAAAAGTTTGTCGTCCAGAACCTTCAAATGGAGTTAAATTGGATTCATATCTTGGCTCTGAAGAGGCGTTTTGAGTTGATTGGGGTTTTATAGAGTAGCTACAGCTTAGTACTTTGGGCTGTGTACTCGAGGTAATTATCACCCCGTAAGATGTATGTTCCCTGTAAGCCTAATTTCTCAGCAATGGAGTTCAAATTTTCTTTCAAAATGCAGATGAACATTTTGTGATACATAATTCCTTCAATAATGTGAAATTTTCCCACACCGGTTGCGCTCAAGCACCTCAGAGACCATGACGGAGCCCCCACTATGCTTTACTGCTCAAAAGAGATTCTGCGGCTGTATCTCAATATTCCTTTTCCGCCATACCATACATCGGCCATTTAATCCAAATATGCTGTACTTGCTTTCGTCAGATAACATGACTTGATTCCGAAAGTCATCCTTCTTCCAGCGATATTTTTAGCTGAAATCGAGCTGTTTTTAATAATTTGATGGCTCACTTGAACTTTCTTCCGTGATACTCGCCCATTATACCCATACTTTTCACAAGTATTTCTGTTCGTATTGGTTCATATCTGAGCACTTCTTCTCTTCAACTCACTTGCCTATATGGGTGAACTCGTTTTTAAAGATTTTTTTTATTTTCCGCACAATAAATCGCTCATCGTTATCAGTTTACCATCGCTGATGAGCACTCTGTTATTTGTTTTGATAGATTTTTGTGGCGCTGATGCGACCAATCCCCAATTAAATGGTTGAATTCTTGTTACCCTTGGTCTACCCACATTTCATACAAAGTCATAAGTCAACTTGCACTAATTATGCAGGCGTAGAATAAGTTTTTTTTTCATTGGGACTCATCTTTTTACTTTTCCCACCCATGGTGCTTCTGTTTTCCGCGCCAAGTTCAAACAAACAAACAAAAACATTATTTGATCTGTCATTGAGTATTGACAAAATATTGCTAGACATCACTAGAGTGTGCATGTAATGTAATTTATTCGCATGTAATTACATGCGAATAAAACTATTATATTCGTGTTTCGCTCGATTATTTTCTGAATAGACGAATACTTTTTGAGCAAGCGAAATTGATGAAATTTAGATATTCTCTACATACCAGAAAAAGTAATTGAAAATTCTATTTGTTTTTGAATAATAATCATGTGTTGATAAGTTTTCTACCAAATTTAGAAGAAAGTTTTTTGATTTCACTTCTATCACGCCTAAGTTTTACATCTTACTAAAAAATATGCAGCTAGACGAATACTTTTTGGACCCACTGTATGCGCCAAATTACAACATACATGTTTTTCATTTTTCTGTTGAAGAGCTCGATAAATACTACTCGTTTATTGGAAAATGGCGTATACGTCACTTTTCAGATTATGGCAGCATATAAATGTTTAATTTATGTATATATTCTATCATTTTTATTATAGACCACATTTTCGTATATTTGCCGTATTGCAACCTGGAGGAGGTTGGAGTTGGAAGTCTAAACGGCTACTAGTTCAATATAGAATCAACTTTGATCATTTCGAAATTCCACTCATCATGAACAGCACTATGCATGACATCTCGAATGTCAGTATGAACAATTTTACGGCATTTTGCTGCATATTGCGAGGCGAGACTCTTACGGTTCAAGTTGTTGTATGCAAGTTGCGTATGATTTGAATTAATGTTTGCTACGAATGTAAAATCTACAGCCAGATTTTTTCTGCGAGGTTCAATAATTTCCCGGTTAACCTGAACCTTCACAGCTTTTTAAATACCACCTGAGTTTTCTTTGATTTTTTTGTGAATTTTTTAGTGGGGTTAACTTATTGTTTCATTGACACTAAAGGTCTTAATTGACTATAACCAAACCGTGTGAAAAAAAACGTGGGTAGGGTAACTGTACCCTTAGTGGAGGTAGTGGGATTTTAATGACATTTATCATATTTATACATTTTCCGATGCTTTCTGTTGATGCGTCGTGCTTTAAATGTGCTGTTTAATCCAGATTTCGCTTGAAAAACTATTGAAAACAATGATTTTTCTTAACAAAATTGACTCCCTTGCATCTATAGTGGTGCAACTGTACCAATATCGGCGAGTCTCATAAGAAACCAATGGATAGCACCCCTATGGGAACCAAAATTAATTTTTACCGCCACTAAAGGAACAGTGTACCCATAGTGGTGCAAGCAATATTTGGTAAATGTTGATGTTAAATGACATCTATGTATCTCATTTTTGTTAGCAAATTTATTAGTTTATCTATTGACTAAGATATTAAAGTTGTAAATTTCCCATTATTATCAATTTTTAAAAAATATTTTCTTTTGTGAATCTTCTAATACCTCCACTATTGGTACCGTTACCCTATGTCTCTAACTCTTTTCATGAAACAATTGCTAGTTTTTGTAGTTTTTCTCTAAAAATTTTAATGTAGTGTAATATGTGTCATTAAAAGTAGCATGTAAATGGTCACAGAAGAGAGTTATTTAATATTGCTCTTCCTGTACTACTTTATTCAATAATTTATGTCCACATTTGAATTGAAGAATATGAATGTTATTGATATTTCTAAGGCTCGTTCTATTTTTAACATCTGAAATAAACATTATTATAATGTCTCGATTATTTTTCCTTTCTTTCATTTTCTATGATTTGTTTGGCTATGCTCATGCTCATTTTATATTATTTTATTTTATCATAATAATTTTTGCTATTGATATCGCTGTTTTATATAAATCATATATTATTTTCTATCCTATTCCTAATCATAATCATTTTTCTTTTGCTATTGCTTTTCCTGTACCTGTGCCTTTTCTGAATAGAAACATTCATTTTCCGATTCCAAGCCTCTAAAAAGATACTGAAATTTTGTCTCATGTGTTACAAAATCCTCATCTTCCGAGTTCCGATACGCATCTAATAGACCACCATTGAGCATAAATCACGCACCAACGCTTGGTGATGCAATTCGGAAGTTTTCACTTTTTCCACCGGGCAAGGCTCAGCTCAGCTTATCAATATCGGTTCACTGCCTCCTTCTTTTCTCTGGCAGGAGGCGTATAGTTATTTTTTAGATTCAACCGACTGACAACGATGAGGATATGAAAAAATCACACGCGTCGCTGGCGATCACATCATTTATTATCATTTTTTGTTTTCGGATGTAAAGTGATTCTGCATCTGCACGGCGAGGGTGACGATCGTCGTTCGTAAGCAAGCCGGAGTCGATGATACAAGTGGCGATCATCATCATCACCGCAATAAAGTTAATCATATGGGCAGTGCAGAGTGATGCAGGCGCGTGTATGACGCGCGAGCGCCTCCGCCAGATACGCATGTGTAGGTAATTATGTTCAGCATGGCGTTTTTGGAGTGTTGTGATCCATGTTTGGGTTTATGGTTTGCCATAAGTGTTTTTTAATGTCTGTTTTCCCGCTCTACGTTTCGCGACTGCAGCTTCTCGCGTTTCGCTTTAAGATGCGCGCAAGGCTGCTGTCGGGCGGAAAACCGGCCGACCTTGAAATCGTTCTTCATTTTGGTATCGTTTTATTTTGGTTTTTGTGTTTTTATATAAGAAATGTTGAGGTTAGAGGTGATTAAATTCAGCGGGGAGCATTCAAATGGAAACATTGAATAATTTTATGAGTCGGAAGTTATGAACTCGCAAGTGGGAACTTGTTTCTTTAATTTTTGTTACCTGACGTTTGAGCGAATATGAATTTCCTGGTCAAATAAATAGTAGACGTTCTAAAGGAAAGTAATGGTCGTTATGACAATAATAATAGATAATGAACAGTATTAAAATATGTCAACTACGCGGAACATGTTTGTTACTTAATTATATAATTCATTAGTTTTGGACTTAGATTTCTTAGATTTTGCAAATCGCGAAAAACAGAATCTAATGAATTCGAATTTTGTGAAAAGTCGCTTGGGAAACTCTCTTTGGGAATATCTCATAGTATGTACATCAAGGTTTTGTACCAAATTACCAGTATCGAGGAGTTATAATTAGGTTAACAATCATATTTGCACGTAAAGTTTTATTTTTACGTTAATCCTGACTCTTCAAGCAATAATCTGCAACTCAGCATGTCAATCAACATTTAGTCAAATTAAGAACATGAGTACGTGCAACGTCAGAATCGGTTATTGCTTTAAGCTTCTACTAGAAGACCCCAAAACGTAAGCAGGACAAATTTACACGTGAATTTTGTTCGAAAGATCAATTGACCGACCCGACGACCAACCGAGCTGTGACTGAGGTTCCACAACAAAATCGTGACTCTGTGCACTCGGTTGTGTGTTTTTTTTTCTTTCTGCATGTTGCGAAATTCTACTGGGTAGAGTGCCGGTTTTCTGCACTGGTTCTTAAATTTCCGACCCAACTTGTAAGCTCCAGCCGGTTATTCAGTCAGCAATAGAATGCGCCGCTTAGTATTAGAGATACATGAGGCCTGTTTGCTGGGGGTTAGTCAACGTTTAATTGCTGCTTTGGAGCTGCGAGGGTGCTTACATGGTGAACTGTTTTACGGAGACAACGCCACGGTGGTATTTGGCGGATGACGTATGGTACATGGTTGAATTCTGGAGGAAGTAATGGAACGTTACATTTTATATAGGAGGAGGTGAATTAATAATTGAAAAACTAAAATAAAAACACTAATTAATCCACCTAGCGGCGATGATGCCTTTCTCGCTCGTTCAAAAGGGTCGAGAAACATATAAGAAAAGTCGAAAATAACATTAATATGCGAATAGGACTTATTTTTTACATTTATTTATACGTAAAGTATAAATAAATCAGTAAAGGATAAGTGTAAGTAAAATGAATAAGTTTTATGCACGGGTTTGGCTTATAAAAAAAATATTCAGGTCATAATGTTTGAGCCATAGTGCGATCAGGACTTTTTTCAATAGGAAGCAATGGGACAGGATCTCGATTCGAATGCAACTTTTTGCGAGCAAATCGGTTAAAGATAAGTTCCCAAAAATGAGTGAGATTTTTTTGCGCACACACGCACACACATACACACAGACATCACCTCAATTCGTCGAGTTGAGTCGATTGGTATGTAACACTATGGGTCTTCGGGTCTACTATGAAAAGTTTGTTTGTGGAGCGCATATAGCCTTTAAATATAGTTTGTATACGAAAAAGGCAAAACATCCAAGGAAAAGTAAAAGTCTAGGTACTTTTTTAAACAGGCGTAATTAATACTGACCTTGATTTTTGGAATAGCTATAGTGCTTTTAATTCAAGTTGGTCAACTAATGTACAAAAAAATAGAATAAATTGCGATCTATTCGGTAGTATTATGTCAGTTGTACGGAATGCGCTGAATAAAAAGAGTATGAGTCAAATTTCAAAGTCAAATACAGCAACGCCTAGAAGTTATCCTTAGACCAGGGTAGAAGAAATTTCTAATGTATAATTGTAAATTTCTCTAACTATATGAAAACAAAAGCTTTGATTGCTTATTTATATTTTAAAATTTAAAGAGAATAATATTCCATAAATCATATTATTTTTTGTTTATTTTCAATAGCATGGAAGCAATATTTATATTTTGAAATGTTTTAAGGTTTTTATTGCTTATTTTGTTTATTATTCATGCGATTTTGGCATGCAACCTTTTTATGCTTTGTAAAAAAGTACATCTCAATTTGTTCATATATTTCGAGATTTTTTTTCCTTTTTGATCAAAACATTTTACCGGGCTCCTTAGCCGTGCGGTAAGACGCGCGGCTACAAAGCAAGACCATGCTGAGGGTGGCTGGGTTCGATTCCCGGTGCCGGTCTAGGCAATTTTCGGATTGGAAATTGTATCGACTTCCCTGGGCATAAAAGTATCATCGTGTTAGCCTCATGATATACGAATGCAAAACTGGTAACATGGCTAAGAAACCTCGCAGTTAATAACTGTGGAAGTGCTTAATGAACACTAAGCTGCGAGGCGGCTCTGTCTCAGTGTGGGGATGTAATGCCAATAAGAAGAAGAAGAAGATTTTACCGGGCTTTTGCTTACACTGTATTTTCTTTATTATCGTGTATGCATGGATAACTTCTAATTCTTCCTGGAGAGTTTATTTTGCTGCCAGTAACAAAAGATGACTAAATAAACCAATTCGTGGTAATTCCAAGTGTCGAAGAATAATTTTGTTCTATGTCGACCTTTTGCCCATGGATAAAGCAATTGAATAGGAGAAATCTTTCACGGAACTAATTGTTTCTAAATTAGCAGCATTTAAGTATTTTGTGATTAGCACATCAAGAAAACGGATGCTGTACGGTGCTTCACCGTTGGAAACTCCTACTTGCTGTTTTCGGGCACTGCTGAAATCAGCCGACCATATTCGGATAGTGAACGGATGTTGTTTAACAAATTTGTGAGTGTCCCCGACCATAGACAACTTCATGCTTTGTACAGTTGAGCCGAATTCAGCGATCATGTACAGAATGGTCAATCGAGAAGATACGAAAATTATTTTAAGCTTTTAGTGAAATTAAATGGAATTGTACAAACTCGTTCTATGACTAGCAATCGAGAAGTCTTGAAATCGTCTTTCGCAAAATACATTAATATTGGCTTCTACATTTTTTAACATACACTCAACCCTCTTTTAAATACGTTTTACGTTTCTCTTTGTGGTGGATTCCAACGTTCTTCCAGTACGATCTGATACGATGTTGGCAAAGTCAATCAGTTTCTGGAAAATTAAATTAAGATGAATCTCACGGACGTTAAAAGTATCCAGCTCCACAATACTCGAAATATAAAGCTTGTTTTCATCAGCAACGAGAAACGTTTCAAGACTTCTGTGTTTGTGGATAGCGAGGAGTACGAGGCAAACGGAGTACAAGTACTGAAGATGAGGCTCAAACAACCTATACCGTCATAATGGAGGGGCCGAATACATTTCTAGGCCTAGGCCGAAAGTTGTTTGGCCGAATATATCATTTGGCCGAACAGACCATTAGTTCAAAAGTTATTTGGCCGAATAGGACATTTGGCTGAATAGATTTTTTGGCCGAACAGATCATTTGACCGAATAAGTCTTTTGAAAGTGAAAAATGAGGTGTGAAAAGTGAGACGTATCACTTCTCTCTACTTATTTCTCACCTCTCATTGTGAAAAGTAAGTATTGCGAAGTTAAAAGTGATACGTCTCACTACTCACTTCTCGCTTCTCATATTTCAAAGTGAGAAATGAGAAAAGAGGAATGAGAAGTGAGACGTCCCACTTCTCACTTCTCATTTCCCACTTCTCACTGTGAAAAGTGAGTAGTTTTAACAATGAGAAGTGAGAAATGAGGAGTGTGCAGTGATACGTCTTACTTCTCACTTTTCACTGTGAGAAGTGAGAAGTGAAAAATGAGGAGTGAGCAGTGAGACGTCTCACTACTCACTTCTCACTTCTGATTTGTAACAGTGAGCAGTGATAAATGAAAAGTGAGAATTGATACATCCTCAGTTCTCACTTCTCACTCTCACTACTTACTTCATGCTTCTCACTTGTTACAGTGAGAAGTGAGAAATGAGAAGTGAGACGCTTCACTCACTCCTTATTTCTCACTTTTCGTTGTGAAAAGTGAGACTCGGCCTCCAATCACTTGACCTTTCATCCAAATGTGAGTAGTGCGGGCCTTTCATCCAAATATCCTATTCGGGCAAATGTCCTATTCGTCCAAATGACCTATTCGGCCAAAAGTCCTATTTGGCCAAATGATCTATTCGACCAAATGACTTTCCGCCATATGGGTTTCTGCCTAATGGTTTGTTCGGCCTAGTGACATTCTGCTAAATAGGTTTCGGCCAAACGAACCTTCCCCACCGTCATACATCACATTCGGAAAAGATGTTTGCTTGGTGACCAAATCAGCCGAAAAAATCTAAACGGTGT
This sequence comes from Armigeres subalbatus, assembly GCF_024139115.2. Taxonomy (NCBI): domain Eukaryota; kingdom Metazoa; phylum Arthropoda; class Insecta; order Diptera; family Culicidae; genus Armigeres; species Armigeres subalbatus. Next base: position 426,765,307 of record NC_085140.1, on the reverse strand, counting down.
TCTAAACTTGTTCCTCCCCAACAAAAATGCTCGGACATTGCCGTTTCGAACAATATCGAAACTTCAACATCACAAACAGATTCACCATCAAAAAAAAAACTCAAATCAATCCACCTAGCATTAAAACAATTAGAAAAACACATAAGAGAGGTCGAAATAGCAGTTTAGGGGGATTGAATTTACTTTTTCCATCAATTCTCAACCAAAACTCTTGGCAGAAAAACTATGTTTTTTCAATAACTTTGGAACGCAATGACCGATCGGGTCAATTTTCAATAGGAAATAACTAGACCGCATTCCGCGAGCAAATCGAATAATGCTAAGTACCAAAAAGTGTGTCTCACATTTTTGTACACACACACAGACATACAAGTGTAATTATTTACTTTCGGTACCTGATGCTTTTCCGGCTTCCAGCTGCTCCATACCATTTGACCGTATTGCCAGTGCTCCTGCATCGGAATCAAGCATACTATCGGCAGTTACTGCAACTTTGGATCCGGGACACCCTATAACAAGTACTGAGGAAGTCTCTGAGCCTCCCGACTCAGTCGTGCTATCCACTGCCACCCGCCATCATCGTCGTCCCGGTCCTGTGGTCGGTGATGGTATACGGGACTTCCGATCTTCTTCACCAGGCGAGTATAATCACGTTAATGATCTGTCGCTGTCTGAAAATTCGGCGCTTTTCAGCTCAGTTTAGACTTCTGTCATGGACACCGCTCCCTCTAGGAGTCTACGAGTATATTATCAAAATACTAGAGGACTTTCAACCAAATTGGACGACGTTTGTCTGGCTGTGCTTGACGGCGAGTATGATGTTTATGTGTTCACCGAAACCTGGCTTGATGGGAGAATCAACTCACTCCAACTTTTCGGTGACAATTTCGCTGTTTATAGAGTGGACCGCAGTATATCCAATAGCTCTCGCGTGCGCGGTGGTGGTGTTCTAGTTGCTGTTTCCAATGAACTTGTTTCCTGCCAGATCGCCGTAGGACAATTCAATTCAATTGAGACTGTTTGGGTCAAAATAAGTCTCTCTAGTCGCAACGTTTTCATCGGCGCCTCGTACATTCCTCCCGACCGACGACATGATTGCAGTGTGATACAGCTCCACCTTGGTGCTAATGAATTTGCCTCCGCTTTGGCCTTATCATCGGATGTGGTTATTCTGTTTGGAGACTTCAATCAACTAGGACTTGTCTGGTCTCTCTCCCACCACGGATATTTGTTTCCTGATCCGCTTTTATCTGCAACTACACCTGCCAGCCGCCAACTAGTCGATGAGATTGCTTTTCTTGGACTCATCCAAATCAATCAGATTTCGAACTTTCAATCGAACATGCTCGACTTGGTGTTTATCAATGATTCTTCACTGCATGAATGCACTGTCGTTGAGGCTCCGGACGCCGTTGTGCCGCTTGACGACCTGCGTTGGATATATCAATTGACAATGGGTTTAATCAATGTTTCGATGAACCTATGAGTGACGATCGGCTCGCATTTTCGCAGAACCGATTTTCAACAGCTCCGACAATGCTTGTCTCGTATTGACTGGAATGTTTTAGATCGCCTGGACATCGAATCAGCTGTAGACCGCTTCAACTGTCTGCTACGTGATTGCGTTTCAGTCGTTGTACCGAAGCGAAAGCCTCCGAGGAAACCTCTGTGGACTAATGCTCTTTTACGGAATATGAAAAGAGTGCGCGCTAGAGCTCTTCGCGCTTATACCTTTCGACGGTGTGCCTTCACTAAACGGAACTTCAACATCGCCAGCAATGATTATCGGTGCTATAATAAACTCCGTTACAAACACTATGTTCATCTCACGCAACAAAGAAGTTTTGGACTTTCGTGAATTCTGAAAGAAAGGAATCTGGACTGCCATCAAGTGTTTTTCTCGATTACGACATTGCGGTGAATACTGAGGATAAATGCAACCTTTTCGCTAAACACTTCTCAAGTGTATTCTCGGGCCTTTCGTCTTCTCAGCTTGACATTGATAGAGCTGTAAGTGGAGTACCTAGCAATGTAGTGGATGTGGATGTCTTTCAAGTAGACGTTCAAATGGTACTGTCAGCGATACATCAGACCAAAACATCATTTTCTCCTGGACCTAGCGTTCTTCCATCGGCTGTGCTAAAAAAATGCTCCGATATTTTAGCTGCGCCACTTTGTCTTCTATTCAACCTATCACTCCAGCAGAGGAAATTTCCAGTGCAGTGGAAATGCTCTACTATGTTCCCAGTTTTCAAGAAAGGCGACAAACGAGATATGAGAAACTACCGTGGCATTACATCACTCGGAGTGGAGTCGAAAGTGTTCGAGTCGCTGATGAACGATAGAATGTTCGCTTCCTGCAGAAATTACATCAGCCCGTATCAGCATGGTTTCTTTCCCGGTCGCTCTGTGGAAACGAATCTTGTCAGTTTTACTTCGTTTTGCATGGAGAACATGAGTAAAAAATTCCAAATAGATGCCGTTTCCACCGATCTCAAATCTGCTTTTGACAAGGTTAACCATGACCTGCTGCTTGCAAAACTAGAAAAAATGGGCTGTTATTTTGCTTTATGCACCTGGCTCCGGTCTTATCTGGTCGGACGCCAAATGTCGGTCAATATTTGAAATAATTCATCCTACTATTTCTCGAACCTTTCTGGAGTTCCACAAGGTAGCACCCTTGGACCATTGCTATTCTCGCTTTTCATAAACGATGTAACCCTTATTTTGCGACGTGGAGGTATGCTGCTGTTGTTTGCCGATGACCTTAAAATGTATGTAGTTGTTCGAGACCTCACTGACTGCTATGAACTACAGAACCTTCTTGAAATCTTCAATGGCTGGTGTACTCGGAATATGATGGTTCTAAGCATTCCTAAGTGCTGTGTCATAAGTTTCCGACGAACAACTAATTTCGTCCAGTTTGACTACAGTATTGCTGGTTCTCCACTTCAACGGGTTGATCATGTAAAAGACCTAGGAGTTATTTTGGATGAAAAGCTTACCTACACCCGCCACTTCTCAAATACCATCGATAGAGCCAATCGCCTGCTTGGGTTCATGTTCAAAATCTCCAATGAGTTTCAAGATCCGTTGTGTTACAAAGCGTTGTACTGCTCCCTGGTTCGCTCAATACTAGAGTTTGCATCTGCTGTTTGGAATCCCTACCAGGCTGTATGGAGTGAGCGGTTCGAATCTGTGCAAAGAAGATTCGTCAGATATGCTTTGCGCAGCCTTCCATGGAATGACCCGTTGAATTTGCCTGCCTATGCTGATCGCTGTCGTCTACTCGGGTTGGATACTCTAGCCAAGCGGAGGAATGTTGCTCAGTGTGTTTTTATTGCCAAGATTTTAACATCCGAATACGATGCTCCTGAGTTGCTGTCGAGAATTAGTTTATACGCACCTGTCCGAACGCTTCGAGCGCGAGCGCTGCTACACGAGGAGCTACAAGCAACTAACTATGCTGCTAACAGTTCCATTGTCGCCATGATTCATCGATTCAACGAAGTGTCCGACGAATTTGATTTCCAGATTTCAACATCCAGATTTCGCTGTCGTTTCGTTGTTTTTAATGTTTGACCACAACTAGGTTTAAGAATTTCATGTAGACAGCACAGTCCGATGAATAAATACAAATACAAATACAAATACACACATTCAGACATCACCTCAATTCGTCGAGCTGAGTCGACTTCGTATACGAGAAAGGAAAAAGCATGCTCTGATGTCGATTAGCCGCCGATGAAAAACAATCGATTCAACACAGGATTCAATGCATCTATTTCTGCCCCGTGTACGACTGCTAAAGCAGATGACAATAACGACAACGACACAGCATCAGTATCGAGCTCGACCACTGAACCGTATTGCATCGAATACGGTCGTATTTCATCGAATCAAGCGACGAACAAAAGGCGGCTATTGAATGGGGTGCCCTTGAAAACTTGAGGGAAATTTGTTCTGTATTTCGGAAGGCTTATATAAAAATGTTTCCACAGAACAGTGCACCCTGACCATCAGTGATTCAGGCAATTGTTCTGGAAATGTATAATTATTTTGTAATCTATTAGAAATTGTAAGACAAAATTAAAGAAACTCGTCTCCGTTATGACTAATGGCGCAATGAACAGGCAGGAAATAAATAAGAAAATTAAATTAGCTTTCATGAAATGGATCACTTATATAAGAATTCCTTGGAGTCTTCACACGTAGCCATGACCTTCAGATCTACACACATAACCAAAGAGTTGGTATCTCTTTTAAAAACTGGTGCATGATTAATGAAACTAAATTGCCTTCAGCTAACAGATCTCTACTGCAGCAGTTAATGACATCATGGAGCGAATTTACCCGTCAATGAATTTATTACAAATCGCGAAATTTGAATATGCTATATAAAACAGTGTTGTACAAAATACAACGCATGCGTGTCCGAGTTACCAAAGTTGGCGCACGTTCTGAAAGGTTAAGTATTGAACATGGATACTCGATATGCGGAGCTGAATAGGATATTTTATCTGAACCACGAACCACGAGAAATTATTTAAAATTTTCACTAGCAATTCTTTAAAACTTCAAAGGTAGAGAGTATATTTCCCTTGTCCCGGATTTTTTTCTGTAATATTCAAAAGAAATATAAATTTGGTTTTCACTTTAAAAAATGTTATAAAGCTTCATTTCAATCAAATTGACATTTGTTAAAACTTTTGGATCAAGTATGGGACATGAGAAACAATTTTTTAACCACATCAACGTTCGTTTTCGGTCAATTTGACTTTTTGGTCCAGATGTTGAGCTATTCTTCGCTCCATCGTAATACAGATGTATTCGGCATGGTAAATCACATCACGTATTAATAACTATTGGCAATGATTTCTTGCACTAAATGCTTTGATATACGATGAATGCCCACTGCTGGACGTCAAAATCTTCATCAACGACATGAACGCTCAGGTAGGAAGGGAGGAAATGATAGGACCGGACAGTATGTAAACCATGTCGGATGATAACGGGCAACTATGCATAAAAAACTTTGTACCCTTCCGTGGAATGGTAGCCCGAAGCACTTTCTTCCTCCGCAAAAATATCCGCAAGCCCACATGGAAATCATTTAATCAAGAAACGGAAAACCAAATCGACCACGTTCTAATCGACGGTAAATTCTTTTCTGATATCATGAACATCCGCACTTACCACAGTGCGAATATTGAATCCGAGCACTACCTCGTTACAGTATGCCTGCGCTTAAAACTCGCAGACTGCGTGGTTGGCGACGTGAAACCATGGACCGAGTTGAGTGTAGAAGACTTTTATTTACTGCATTGGCCACTCCGGATGTATTCTATCACCGTTACTGTTTCTTATCGTAATCGACGAGATTCTGGTAGGTGCGATTGACCGTGAACCAAACCGCGGGCTGTGATTGCAGCCTTAACATGGAGCACCTAAACGACTTCGAATTGGCTGATGACGTTGCACTCCTCGCTCAACGGCGCTCTGATATGCAGATTAAGCTCAACGACCTTACCGAGCGCTCCTCTTCGGCACGCGTAGGTGACCCCTTTCAGTTTCACATTAGCCGGGCAACCAGTGGAGAATGATGAAAGCTTCCAATATGTTGGTAGTCAAATGGCGTCAGAGGGCGGTACCAAGGTCGATTGTTTATTTGTTGGAAACAAGACAGATATACATTTATTGCAGTTTCGATCACCCTAGGGTTTTATTCATATTTGTTCCTTCCTCAATCTCTACTCTTCACTTCCTTCTTCCCTCTTTCACTTCCTAGCTTCCTACTTGTGTGTGGTTTTCTATTTTTGGTTCTTGCGATGACTAGCCTAGGCTATCGTTTGTGATGATCGAGTGTGTGTGTGGAGATATGCATGCATGCTTGTTTTCTACTCACGGTACCGTAGTCTTTGCAGCTTCCCGGCCGGCAAGTGGTCCTATACCGACGAATGGTGGCCGGGGCGATGATGATGAACTGCGCTTAAGGAGATTCCCAGACGGACGGCTTCCGTGCTGGTGCTGCGAATCACGCAGGGACGTCGATTTCGTGGACGGTTTCCACGGGTTGGGGTTTACAAAAAAAAGCCTTTGCTCTGCCGGAGAATCGAACCATCCTTCTGAGATCTCCCCCGATCCGGGACCCTTGACGATGAAGCGAGGGGTCGAGAGCGCACTAGGCGAAAAGTTGCGGTGTGCCGAGCTGGCCTGGATATCGATAGAATCGATCCTAGACAAGAAGCCGTCGAACGGCTTTTCTACACACAATTCGCACACACAAAAAGTTGACCTAATGTTGAACTTTGGGCAAATTAAACACACCGCGACACTAAGTACATATAAGTACTAACTACTCGCACTGTCGCCTCTTCCACGGTTCAAGTCAAAGTGAACGAGTAGAAGTCCAAAAAGTCCTCAGATTAAATGCGACTATCACGGTCTTCGTGGCCGGAAGTGCGTCAAATCCCCAAAGTGATTCAACGACCTTTTCGAAAAATCAACTCTCATCAACCTTTCCTTCGTGTCACCTGAAGCTACATCTTTTTCACACTTATACCGTCTGGATAATTCTCCTCATTAGCATCGCACATGCGTGCGGACCAGTTAAAAAAGAGAGAATGGTTCGGGATTGAACTTTGGACTTTTCGAGCTAGATCGGTTTTGGTGGTGGCTCTGGAACGATGGCTTGACAGTTATAATTTTCTAAGGCGACATTCTTGTATGCCAATTATGCGGATTTAAGTAGGGGTGCATTTTATTCGGAATGGCGACATTTATTATCGCAATATATTTTAAGTGTACTATGGGAATTAAGTGTAATTAACATTGAACGAGCATTATAATAATGATAAACAAATTTACCACGAAATTTACCTTGTATATAATGTTGGTCCTGAGAAGAATCGATTAATTTCCAATATTGCGCCTTCCGAATCACTAACAAACAGCAACCACTCAATAGTCCTTCCGGCGCTTGTGATTCTGCTGCCGAAGTCAAATTTCTGCTGTTGTCGCCAAACAGCATTATGCCTTATCGCATTGATGCGCCTTGTGCCCTTCCTCACCACAACGACGACACAGGTTGCTACGGTCTGGGCCCTTCACAGTTGTAGCACCGATAGCACCTGTCCACAGAAGGCGGCTGGAGTTTGCTCTTTGGGCATACTGACCAGCCTACTGATCTTCAACTTCCCTCGCTCCATTACCTTTTTGGCTTCCGCAACCGGTAACCTAAGGTAGGCAACCTGCGTGCCAAAGGGACCGCCGCTTAAGTGTACAAAGGTCTTGTCGACCTCTGTACTGCATTGGTCTCTGAAGGCAGAGACGAAGTCGTCCGCGTTCGTGACCTCGTCCAGTTGCTTGCACAGGAGGGTTACTTCCGCCCCCAACGACCTCACCTCGGCGTCGTCACCCAAGACCTCTTGGGCCAGCTTCCTGTAGTAAGTCCCACTAGCCTGCGCTACGCGTTTCAGAACCAAGAACCGGTCTTGGTGGGTCTGACGCTTCGCACGTCCTGACCCAGCGTGGAAAGCTTTTCGGTCGCCCGCATCGATTTAAGAATTTCAGCGTACTTTGCCTTATCAGCTTTCACCAACAAGGCCTCGCCTCTGTCCTTAGCTTTCTTTGCGAGTCGAGATGCGTTCGACTTCCGCTTTGCCCTACTGACCATCTGCCAGGGGTTTTTGATCCCTTGTGCCGATGGCACAGGCTGGCTGGTACTCTCTTGTGGCCTGGCGACTTGCGCCTGGTTGGTGCCTTTTTGGGCCGAGAAGTCACCTTCTCGGGACGCCGCCCTTCAGGCTCCTCTGCACCCCGATCTGCTCCGTCCAGACGACGTTTGGCCTTTATAGTCGCACGTCGTTTGGATTTGCCTTTAGCGCCTTCGTCGGATTGTTGCCTGAGCCATTTCGGGTTAGGCGCAGCCTTTTCTCCATTGGCCTTCAAGGTGAAATCAATCGCCTCTTGGGCCATGGTCGCTCCTCTAATGACGGAGAAGGCATCGGTTTGAGCACCTTTGTTGGCCTTCTCTCTTCTCACCACCGTTGTACCTGACAACAATCCATTCGATTTAACCCATTTGTCTTTAGCCGGAAGAGTGTCATCTTCTCCAGCAGCTTCCGAAGACAGGACAGTATCATGATGGGACGATACGAGCTACAATCCGACGCGATTTTTCCGGGCTTTTGGATGGCTATCACCCTCACTTGCCTCAAATCATTCGAAGCAATGTTACACTCCAGTAAACGATTGAACATGCTCAAAAAGCGCTTTATCACGACGTCAGGGAGGTTTTGAGCAAATGGAACCTGATGTTATCCATCCCGGGAGCGGAATTATTTCGAGGAGAGCAAGCGAGAATTCAATCATCGAAAAGGGGCGATCCATATCATCCAGATAGCAAAAGTATCACGTGACTCTTGCTTCACTGGCACCGAATCCGTACAATCTTTCTTTGCGAAGTCCAGTATCCACCGCGACGATCCTTAACGATCTTCGTTTACGGACGACGCATTGCGCATTCTTCTCCCGACGGTTGATAGAGTTTCGCTCATATCGTTTTTTCACTTTGACAAGTTTTTAAACTGAATTTCAAGCGCGATCTACCGTTTGTGAAGAACGATCGATCCTTGTTTCCGACATTCTTTAAACGTTGTGGATTTCTCGCGATAAAGTTATGTACACTCGATATCCCACGGACTGTGTGGTTTCCTACGAACCGAAAAATCTGGCACCGCGGTGTACCGGCCGGAGTAGTACCTGAAGAGCGCTGTTAAACTGGGATACAAACTCGTACTTTTCTCGCGGGGGGAAGTGCTTCTATCGACTGGATGCCTTCAATGATGACCTCCGCATCCCCAATCGATGTGTCTCGTGAGGTCATATGAGAGGTCGCTTGAACCAGATTGATTATGTCCTTTGGAAAGCGAGACTTCGATCGGAAAATGATCAATACCATGGAGGACAGCTCTTGTGAGTTCAAGCAATATCATATACCACTAAACCATATCGCAAGAACGGTTTGAACCCTGTTGTCCGACCTAAGACCGAGAAAAAAACAATCAAATAAATTTCTCAATTTCCCATACTGGCCCGGTGCGGGGAGGCTTGGGCTCGGCACGGGGCCATAAATTATGAGCACATTTCCTCTCGTAAATTGATCGACATTCAATCGATTCGGAGCAGATCGGATTGATTGCCTATGCCTATCAAGGACCGGTGTGTGTGGCGCGGTGCCCACTTAGTACTTGATCGCACCGTATTTCTACAACGATTCCAAGAGCCCGGTCCAATCAATGTCAGTTCCAGTATGCATCAGCATAATAATTTATGTACATATGCTGACGGTTATACTCTCATGGTGGTGCAATGGTGCTGGATCGAATGTGTGTCACTTAGAATGTCAGCGATTATGCTTTGAAGGTGATTTGTGCGAAGCGATTTATGACGCTCCGATCGATTTAGGAAGTTCGAACGTATTCAAACAGGTGGTTAATCAGCGTGTTACGCAACTCGAGCGTGATGTCGCTCGTTGGTTTAGCTTTTTTTTGTGTTAAATTGCAACTTGAATCGATTAAAAGTGGTGTAATGCACTTTGGATGGCGCGTTGTTGGTTTTAGAGTTTCGGCAGAGGTGAGACCGGCAGAGGGGCATTCAGGTGGAACTACGATGAAGTTGGTCGGTTGTTGATGATCCGATGCCATGATCATATGCTTTTCCTTATTATTTTTTTTTCTTTTTCCGTTACATCGTCGATAAAGACGATGCAGTTGATTTCGATTGCATTTTTAATGATAGGCCGGGGGCAATGCGTTGAATTGGGAAAGTTTCTTCAAAATTGTAGGTGCATGGAAGTAGGAAACATTTGATTTAAATGATTTTTTGGTTCATTTTTAATAAGTCTTTTTTAAATCGCTTTTTTACAATCCACTCTCTGGCGCTCGATTGATGGCTGGCGTGCGTATCAATCGTGCAAAATAATAATTGAGAAACAAATAACAATGCTTGCTTGCGCTTCGCGTTTTTTCGGGCTTGGCCGTGTTGGAAAATTAATAAGAAACGAGCTAGCTTTTCTGCGGATGATGGTGAAGCGAAAAAAGCCACTCACCGTTTGCGGTCATAATTTTCCGGTCGTATGTTGGCGTTAATCTTAATCTTGAATAAGTTTTCTTCGCGTTGATGGATTGTTCCGGTGAGTATTGTGGCCTGTGAGCAACTCTGGAAAAGCAAGCTGCCACAGACGCAATTATGGTAACTTAGTAAATATCACGAACGTTTGAACGTTTGTTTGGGTTCATTGAAGTTCAGGTCATTCATACGGTTGAACACGAATGAAAAGGTTAGTTTCTTTGGGGATTTTTGTTTGTTTTCGATTGGAGGGGAATGGGGTTAGTAAATGAGGAACTGGGAAGTAACTATTTTCGATTAGGTAAATGGGGTTTTATCACAATATTGGCTCTTCTTAGTGGTGATGGAAATCGTGGTGGTGATCATCGAAGTGGTGGTATTCTTCGTGGTGTGGTTCCTCGTGGACTGCGACATGAACTGGGACCTTGACTGGGTATGGGACTGGCTTATGTACTTCGACTGGGATGTGCTTTTCAACAGTGTATGGGACTGGGCGTTCAACTGGGACCTTGACTGGGTATGGGACGTGCTTCTCTACTGGATATGGGACGTGTTTGTAAACTGGGTAGGGCTGTGGCACTGGGACCTTGACTGGGACTGGCACTGGTTTCTCAACGTGCACTGGGACTGGGCGATCGACTGGGACATGGACTGGGTATGGGACGTTCTTGTAAACTGGATAAGGGACTGGTTTCTCAACTGGGACTGGTACTGGCTTGGCAACATGGACTGGGACTGGTCGGTCAACTGGGACATGGACTGGGTAGTGCACAACCTTCTCAACTGGGTATGGCTTTTCAACATGAACTGGGACCTTGACTGGGACCAGGACCTTCTTCTCAACTGGGTATGGAGCTGGGACTGGGACCTTGACTGGAACTGGGACCTTCTTCTCTACTGGATAGGGAGCTGGCACATACACTTTAACGGGGACTGGTCGGTCAACTGGAACATGGACTGGAACTGGGACATGCTTCTCGACTGGATAAGGAGCTGGCACGTGGTATGGGACTTTGACGATCTCCTTGACTGGATAGTGGACAGTCTTGTACACTGGGTAAGGCTTGGGCACTCCAACCTTCACGGGGACTGGAACGTGCTTCTCAACTGGGACATGAATGTGTTTCTCCACTGGGTATGGGACTGGAACCTTCTTGACCACAGTCAGGGTCTTCTCATGATGAGGCTGGAATTCGACATGATGATGATGGCCGATGTGTCCGTAATCATGTCCGCCGAAATCTTGTCCGCCGAAATCATGTCCGCTGAAATCGTAATCGTAGAGGCCACGCTTGGTTTGTTTCTTTTCAGCCTGCTCGACTGGTTTCACTTCTTCGGCCTTTTTGTCCTCGGCTGCAGAACTTAAAACCAGCAGCGTGGCTATCCCTATCAACACCTGAAACGAAACCCACCCAAACAAAGAACTAATTAAAATCCATTAGACACACACTTCGAAATCACTGCAACGTTTTGGAAAAGGAAGTGCTCGTTAGTCCTTGTTAATCATCATCCGTTCCTAATCAACACAGACACCAAACTCATTCTTCTTGTTGCACACGAAAGCGAAAGTCCAACTGCCAGGCAGTTTCTTCTCATTAGCATCACACGTTGCCAAACAAGTTCCACTGAATCAACATGCAAATACTATTCCCCCGCTCGCAGATCTCAGAAACTAGTTCAGCGAGGCCACATTGCATCATCAGTTCTCACTCAGCATTGTAAGTCCGTTTTGCTCAAAGTCCATCGAAACACTTCAAATTCACTTAGAACATATTCTTGTATTCTCCGCCAACAAGCACATACCAAAGTTTTCATTGTGATGCTCCTATTAGTTTGTTTATGAACGATGAACTGGGTAGACCAGAGTCCGAAAAGGTACTGGATGGTGATCGGTAGCACGGCAGGGTCTTTTATACAGAAAACACTTTTCCCCCTTTGGTCTTTGGTTTGGCTCCTTGAGCCCGCGCGCACCGGACCCAACCAAGCCAAACCGAAAGGGGTGAGATTGAGACACTTTTCCGTTCGACCGGAGAGCGAGCATTCGGATGAGAGCGAGAGTGTGTCACTCTCACTCTCAGCTGGGAGAGTGGGTTGGAAAAGCGCGCCTCCTCCGAGGGGTGAGTTTTCCATCAGCGAAGGGGTTGTGAGCGCGAGATGCACGTGCTTCGCTACGCGAGATGAGAATGAGAGATGATGGAACCGGCTGGGTGGAACGTTTGCCTTGTTTCTTCAGTGACCCATTGAAGGTGCGATCGGAAGGTCGTATTGCGTGTGGAGGAGAGCGAGGTTTAGTACGAAAAAAAAAAAAAAAGAAACTAGATCGATTACTTACGACTTTAATTAGGCTAGTCGGTGATGTTTTGGTTTGGCGTACGGTTGGGGTCAATGTTTACCGCTGTGTTGATTGCAAGTGCATTTACTCAGGGATCCGGTTTACGGAAATATCCGCACCAGTGCATTGACTTCTAAGAATATTTAGTAGCTTGTGAATAGAGTTTTGTTTGATTTTAATCAAATTTTTCTGTTTTGTGTCTTAATTCTCATACAATTACACAAAGTTTTGGGGAATCGAATCTATGTTTTCAATTTTGTTTTCAAAATTAGGTAAAACAAAAATTATAAAAAGTTTAAAATCAGGATTTAGTTCAAAATCCAAAACAGTCGGATATTAACGTTTCATATATTTTTGGTTTAAAATTTCGGAAAAGTAAGAGACTTCAAAAACATGTCATAGGTATTTATTTTTCTTTTTTGTATTGAATAAATTTTATGATTTGGTGAATCTAGAGCAAAGGACCAAATTCGGAAATTTATGGTAGATTGGACAAAATTAAAGAAATAAGGAAAAATTTATTGATTAGAATTTAATGATTATTTATCTGCGCGATTTTGAACAATTAATTTTACTTTTGTTTAATTCGCTTTATTTATATTTATTGTTTGTCCTGTTTGAAGGTTTTCACGAATTTTGCATGATAATTCGATCGAATTGATAAAAAGTATTTCTAATTTGCAAAGTAGATCATTTTGTATCCCAATAAGCACGCCAATTCGTCTAGGGAACATGTTTCGCTTCTAACGTTTTTTAGTAATTTCAATGTATTTGCCCATAGTTGCTTTTTGCCTTTCTCGTACATCAAGGTGCAACGAGAAGGCTATATATTCACTTCCAAGACGATGTTGTGATAGAAGGCCCTGAGACCCATAGTGTTGTATACCAATCGACTCAGCTGGACGAATTGAGATGATGCCTGTTTGCATGTGTGTGCGTGTGTGTATGTATGTGCGCAAAATAAAACTCACTCATCTTCAGGGCACTTATCTTGATCTGATTTGTTTACAACAAGTTGCATTCGATGCGATTCGATGGAATCCTGTCCTATTGTTTCCTATTGAAAATTGGCCAGATCAGACTATGGGATCAAAAGTTATGGCTAAAATACATAGAAATCGTATAATAATAAACAAAAAACACGCTAAGAAAATCTCACTCAAGTCTTTTTTGTATTTATAATGCACGAGAAAAGCACAAACACCGCTAGGTGGATGAATCAGGGTTTTTAATCTTTAATATCGTCAGGAGATCGATCTGTTTTAATGATGACTAATAGTTTTAATATGAAAAACAAATTTATCACAAATACGTTATCGCTGATTTTAGGGTTGATGAACTACAATGCTTGATAGAGTTGGTTGAAAGGAATCTATGCCAAAAGGTCGAAAGACAAAAAGTCGAAAGGCTCGTAAGGTCGAAAGGACAAAAGGTCGAAAGGGGAAAAAAAGGTAGAAAGCGACAATAGATCGAAAGAGACAATAAGTCGAAAGGGACAAAAGTCGGAAAGGACAAAAGGTCGAAAGAAAACAAAAGGTCGATTAATACAAGTTGGATGTATTCCAAAGAAGTTTGTGAAATGCATTTTACTTCAAGCAGAAGTAGACTCAATTTTGTCATCCATCCTTTTTGCTGCTGTAGTCCCTTAAGAATGTCTTCCTCTTGTTGACTATCGTTAAACCCCATTCGTATGTCTTCCTCTCGTTACTGTCTCCCAAAAAATGTTTGACTCGTTACAGATGTGAATCATTGCCAAGCATTTCAACTGTGTAAACATCAGCATTGTAATTAATCAAGCATCCTAAATTCCCTTCCTTTCCCATTGTATAATTGTATTCACTAACCTCGACCACACTGCGAGTCTTTCGATTCCCCAAAACTAACATTAGTGTATAAGAATCATGAAAAACTGTATTAAAAAAAACCGGCTCCTAAAGCGTTACTTACGGCTGATGAGCCTACCATAGAAATGATAGTTTAAAAAAACGAGCAATTTTCAAAGAAGGAGTAATAACTATGAAACAATCTCTCAATTTTGTCTCTTTCGACCTTTTGTCCCATTCGACGTTTTGTCCTTTCGACCTTTTGTTCCATTCGACGTTTTGTACTTTTGACGTTTTGTCCTTTTCGACCATTTGTCCTTTGGACATTTTGTCTTTCGACCTTTTCTCCCTAACCCGGTTGTAAAAAGGGCCTTTTGGCCGAGAGTATTCTAGTCAAATTCCATTTGGTCAAATTAGACATTTGGCCGAAACTGGATTGACAGAAAGCGACATATGGTCGAACAGGCCAAACAGTGCACCGAAAAGTCCCTCCGAGAATTCCTACGGAAGTTCCTCCGGAAATTTTTCCGGAAGTTCCTCTGGGAATATCTCCGGAAGTCCCTCCGGGAATTCCTCCGAAAGTTCCACCGGGAATTCCTCCGGAAGCTCCTGCGGGAATTCCTCCGGAAGCTACTCTGGGAATTCCTCCGGAAGTTTCTCCGGGAATTCCTCCGGAAGTTTCTCCGGAAGTTCCTCCGGGAATTCCTCCGGAAGTTTCTCCGGGAATTCCTCCGGAAGTTTCTCCGGGAATTCCTCCGGAAGTTCCTCCGGGAATTCCTCCGGAAGCTCCTCCGGAAGTTCCTCCAGGAATTCCTCCGGAAGTTTCTCCGGGAATTCCTCCGGAAGTTCCTCCTGAAGTTCCTCCGGGAATTCGGAAGTTTCTTCGGGAATTCCTCCGGAAATTCCTCCAGAAGTTCCTCCGGGAATTCCTCCGGTAATTCCTCCGGAAGTTCCTCCGAAAGTTTCTCCAGGAATTCCTCCGGAAGTTTCTCCGGAAGTTCCTCCGGGAATTCCTCCGGAAGTTCCTCCAGGAATTCCTCCGGAAGTTTCTCTGGGAATTCCTCCGGGAATTCGGAAGTTTCTTCGGGAATTCCTCCGGAAGTTTCTTGGGGAATTCCTCCGGAAATTCCTCCAGAAGTTCCTCCGGGAATTCCTCCGGGAATTCCTCCGGTAATTCCTCCGGAAGTTCCTCCGGGAATTCCTCCGGAAGTTCCTCCGGGAATTCCTCCGAAAGTTTCTCCGGGAATTCCACCGGGAATTCCTCCGGAAGTTCCTCCGGGAATTCCACCGGGAATTCCTCCGGAAGTTCCTCCGGGAATTCCTCCGGAAGTTCCTCCGGGAATTCCTCCGGGAATTCCTCCGGAAGTTCCTCCGGGAATTCCTCCGGGAATTCCTCCGGAAGTTCCTCCGGGAATTCCTCCGGAAGTTCCTCCGGAAAGTCCTCCGGAAGTTCCTCCGGGAATTCCTCCGGAAATTCCTCCGTGAATTCCTCCGGAAGTTCCTCCGGGAATTCCTCCGGAAGTTCCTCCGGGAATTCCTCCGGAAGTTCCTCCGGAATTCCTCCGAAGTTCCTCCGGAATTCCTCCGGAAGTTCCTCCGGAATTCCTCCGGAAGTTCCTCCGAATTCCTCCGAAGTTCCTCCGAATTCCTCCGGAAGTTCCTCCGGGAATTCCTCCGGAAGTTCCTCCGGGCATTCCTCCGGAAGTTCCTCCGGGAATTCCTACGGAAGTCCCTCCGGCAATTCCACCGGAAGTGCCTCCGGAAATCCCCCCGAAAGTTCCTCCGAATTCCTCCGGAAGTTCCTCCGGAATTCCTCCGGGATTCCTCCGGGAATTCCTCCGAAAGTTCCTCCGGGAATTCCTCCGGAAGTTCCTCCGGGGATTCCTCCGGAAGTTCCTCCGGAAGTTCCTCCGGAAGTTCCTCCGGGAATTCCTCCTAAAGTTCCTCCAGGAATTTCTCCGGAAATTCCTCCGGGAATTCCTCCGGAAGTTCCTCCGGAAGTTCCTCCGGGAATTCCTCCGAAAGTATCTCCGGGAATTCCTCCGAAGTTCCTCCAGGAATTCCTCCGAAGTTCCTCCGGGAATTCCTCCGGAAGTTCCTCCGGGAATTCCTCCGGAAGTTCCTCCGAATTCCTCCGAAGTTCCTCTGGAATTCCTCCGGAAGTTCCTCCGGAAATTCCTCCAGAAGTTCCTCCGGGAATTCCTCCGGAAATTCCTCCAGAAGTTCCTCCGGGAATTCCCCCGGTAATTCCTCCGGAAGTTTCTCCGGGAATTCCTCCGGAAGTTTCTCCGGAAGTTCCTCCGGGAATTCCTCCGGAAGCTCCTCCGGAAGTTGCTCCAGGAATTCCTCCGGAAGTTTCTCTGGGAATTCCTCCTGAAGTTCCTCCTGAAGTTCCTCCTGAAGTTCCTCCGGGAATTCGGAAGTTTCTTCGGGAATTCCTCCGGGAATTCCTCCAGAAGTTCCTCCGGGAATTCCTCCGGTAATTCCTCCGGAAGTTTCTCCGGGAATTCCTCCGGAAGTTTCTCCGGAAGTTCCTCCGGGAATTCCTCCGGAAATTGCTCCAGGAATTCCTCCGGAAGTTTCTCTGGGAATTCCTCCTGAAGTTCCTCCTGAAGTTCCTCCGGGAATTCGGAAGTTTCTTCGGGAATTCCTCCGGAAGTTTCTTCGGGAATTCCTCCGGAAATTCCTCCAGAAGTTCCTCCGGGAATTCCTCCGGGAATTCCTCCGGTAATTCCTCCGGAAATTCCTCCGAAAGTTTCTCCGGGAATTCCACCGGGAATTCCTCCGGAAGTTCCTCCGGGAATTCCTCCGAAAGTTTCTCCGGGAATTCCACCGGGAATTCCTCCGGAAGTTCCTCCGGGAATTCCTCCGGAAGTTCCTCCGGGAATCCCTCCGGAAGTTCCTCCGGGAATTCCTCCGGAAGTTCCTCCGGGAATTCCTCCGGAAGTTCCTCCGAATTCCTCCGAAGTTCCTCCGAATTCCTCCGGAATTCCTCCGGAAGTTCCTCCGGAATTCCTGCGGAAGTTCCTCCGGAAATTCCTGCGGAAGTTCCTCCGGGAAATCCTGCGGAAGTTCCTCCGGAAATTCCTCCGAAGTTCCTCCGAATTCCTCCGAAATTCCTCCGGAATTCCTCCGGAAGTTCCTCCGGGAATTCCTCCGAAGTTCCTCCGGAAGTTCCTCCGGAAGTTCCTCCGAATTCCTCCGGAAGTTCCTCCGGAAGTTCCTCCGGGAATTCCTCCGAAGTTCCTCCGGAAGTTCCTCCGAATTCCTCCGAAGTTCCTCCGGAATTCCTGCGGAAGTTCCTCCAGGAAATCCTCCGGAAGTTCCTCCGGGAATTCCTCCGGAAGTTCCTCCGTGAATTCCTCCGGAAGTTCCTCCGTGAATTCCTCCGGAAGTTCCTCCGTGAATTCCTCCAGGAGTTCCTCCGAATTCCTCCGGAAGTTCCTCCGGAATTCCTCCGGAATTCCTCCGAAGCTCCTCCAGAATTCCTCCGGGAATTCCTCCGGAAGTTGTACCGCAAATTCCTCCGGAAGTTCTGCCGGAAATTCCTGCGGAAGTTCCTCCGGAAGTTCCTTCAGGAACTCCTCCGGAAGTTCCCCCAGGAATTCCTCCGAAATTCCTCCGGAAATTCCTCCGAATTCCTCCGGAAGTTCCTCCGGAATTCCTCCGAAGTTCCTCCGGAAGTTCCTCCGGAAGTTCCTCCGGAATTCCTCCGGAAGTTCCTCCGGAAGTTCCTCCTGAATTCCTCCGAAGTTCCTCCGGAATTCCTCCGAAATTCCTCCAGGAATTCCTCCGGAAGTGCCTCCGCGAATTCCTCCGGAAGTTCCTCCGTGAATGCCTCCGGAAGTTCCTCCGTGAGTTCCTCCGGAAGTGCCTCCGTTAATTCCTCCGGAAGTTCTTCCGGGAATTCCTCCGGAAGTTCCTCCGGGAATTCCTCCGGCAGTCCCTCCGGCAATTCCTCCGGAAGTTCCTCCAGGAATTCCTCCGGAATTTCCTCCGAATTCCTCCGGAAGTTCCTCCGGGAATTCCTCCGGAAGTTCCTCCGGGAATTCCTCCGGAAGTTCCTCCGAATTCCTCCGGAAGTTCCTCCGGGAATTCCTCCGAAGTTCCTCCGGAATTCCTCCGAAGTTCCTCCGGGAATTCCTCCGGAAGTTCCTCCGGAATTCCTCCGGAAGTTCCTCCGAATTCCTCCGGAAGTTCCTCCGGAATTCCTCCGGAAGTTCCTCCGAATTCCTCCGAAGTTCCTCCGGGAATTCCTCCGGAAGTTCCTCCGGAATTCCTCCGGAAGTTCCTCCGGAATTCCTCCGGAAGTTCCTCCGGGAATTCCTCCGGAAGTTCCTCCGAATTCCTCCGGAAGTTCCTCCGAATTCCTCCGAAGTTCCTCCGGAAGTTCCTCCGGGAATTTCTCCGGAAGTTCCTTCGGAATTCCTCCGAAGTTCCTCCGGAATTCCTCCGGAAGTTCCTCCGGAAGTTTCTCCGAATTCCACTGGAATTCCTCCGGAAGTTCCTCCGAATTCCACCGGAAGTTCCTCCGTGAATTCCTCCGGAAGTTCCTCCGAATTCCTCCGAAGTTCCTCCGAATTCCTCCGGAAGTTCCTCCGAATTCCTCCGAAGTTCCTCCGAATTCCTCCGAAGTTCCTCCGGGAATTCCTCCGGAAGTTCCTCCGGGAATTCCTCCGGAAGTTCCTCCGGGAATTCCTCCGAAGTTCCTCCGGGAATTCCTCCGGAAGTTCCTCCGGAATTCCTCCGGAAGTTCCTCCGAATTCCTCCGGAAGTTCCTCCGGAATTCCTCCGGAAGTTCCTCCGGGAATTCCTCCGAAGTTCCTTGGGAATTTCTCCGAAGTTCCTCCGAGAATTCCTCCGGAAGTTCCTCCGGGAATTCCTCCGAAGTTCCTCCGGGAATTCCTCCGAAGTTCCTCAGGAATTCCTCCGGCAGTTCCTCAGGGAATTCCTCCGGAAGATCATCCGGGAATTCCTCCGGAAGTTCCTCCGGGAATTCCTCCGGAAGTTCCTCCGAGAATTCCTCCGGAAGTTCCTCCGAGAATTCCTCCGGAAGTTCCTCCGGAATTCCTCGGAAGTTCCTCCGGGAATTCCTCCGAAGTTCCACTGGAATTCCTCCGGAAGTTCCTCCGAATTCCTCCGAAGTTCCTCCGGGAAGCCGTCCGGAAGTTCCTCCGGGAATTCCTCCGGAAGTTCCTCCGGGAATTCCTCCGAAGTTCCTCCGGAATTCCTCCGGAAGTTCCTCCGGGAAGTTCCTCCGGAATTCCTCCGAAGTTCCTCCGAATTCCTCCGAAGTTCCTCCGAATTCCTCCGGAAGTTCCTCCGAATTCCTCCGGAAGTTCCTCCGGAATTCCTCCGGAAGTTCCTCCGGGAATTCCTCCGAAGTTCCTCCGAATTCCTCCGAAGTTCCTCCGGAATTCCTCCGAAGTTCCTCCGGGAATTCCTCCGAATTCCTCCGGGAATTCCTCCGAAGTTCCTCCGAATTCCTCCGGAAGTTCCTCCGAATTCCTCCGGAAGTTCCTCCGAATTCCTCCGAAGTTCCTCCGGAAGTTCCTCCGAATTCCTCCGGAAGTTCCTCCGGGAATTCCTCCGGAAGTTCCTCCGAGAATTCCTCCGGAAGTTCCTCCGGGAATTCCTCCGGAAGTTCCTCCGGAAATTCCTCCGGAAGTTCCTCCGGAAATTCCTCCAGAAGTTCCTCCGGGAATTCCTCAGGAAGTTCCTCCTGGAATTCCTCCGGAAGTTCCTCCGGGAATTCCTCCGAAAATTCCTCCGGGAATTCCTCCGGAAGTTCCTCCGGGAATTCCTCCGGAAGTTCCTCCGGGAATTCCTCCGGAAGTTCCTCCGGGAATTCCTCCGGAAGTTCCTCCGGGAATTCCTCCGGAAGTTCCTCCGGGAATTCCTCCGGAAGTTCCTCCTGAATTCCTCCGAAGTTCCTCCGGAATTCCTCCGGAAGTTCCTCCGGAATTCCTCCGGAAGTTCCTCCGGAATTCCTCCGAAGTTCCTCCGGAATTCCTCCGAAGTTCCTCCGGGAATTCCTCCGGAAGTTCCTCCGGGAATTCCTCCGGAAGTTCCTCCGAATTCCTCCGGAAGTTCCTCCGGAATTCCTCCGGAAGTTCCTCCGAATTCCTCCGGAAGTTCCTCCGGAATTCCTCCGGAAGTTCCTCCGGAATTCCTCCGGAAGTTCCTCCGGAATTCCTCCGAAGTTCCTCCGGAATTCCTCCGAAGTTCCTCCGGAATTCCTCCGGAAGTTCCTCCGGAATTCCTCCGGAAGTTCCTCCGGAATTCCTCCGGAAGTTCCTCCGGAATTCCTCCGAAGTTCCTCCGAATTCCTCCGGAAGTTCCTCCGGAATTCCTCCGGAAGTTCCTCCGGGAATTCCTCCGAAGTTCCTCCGGAATTCCTCCGGAAGTTCCTCCGAATTCCTCCGGAAGTTCCTCCTGGAATTCCTCCGGGGATTCCTCCAGAAGTTCTTCCTCCGGAAGTTCCTCCGGAATTCCTCCGGAAGTTCCTCCGGAAATTCCTCCGGAAGTTTTCCAGGGAATTCCTCCGGAAGTTCCTCCGGGAATTCCTCCGAAGTTCCTCTGGAATTCCTCCGGAAGTTCCTCCAGGAATTCCTCCGGAAGTTCCTCCAGGAATTCCTCCGGAAGTTCCTCCGGGAATTCCTCCGGAAGTTCCTCCGGGAATTCCTCCGGAAGTTCCTCCGGGAATTCCTCCGGAAGTTCCTCCGGAAGTTCCTCCGGGAATTCCTCCGGAAGTTCCTCCGGGAATTCCTCCGGAAGTTCCTCCGGGAATTCCTCCGGAAGTTCCTCCGGGAATTCCTCCGGAAGTTCCTCCGGGAATTCCTCCGGAAGTTCCTCCGGAAGTTCCTCCGGGAATTCCTCCGGAAGTTCCTCCGGAAGTTCCTCCGGAAGTTCCTCCGGGAATTCCTCCGGAAGTTCCTCCGGGAATTCCTCCGGAAGTTCCTCCGGGAATTCCTCCGGAAGTTCCTCCGGGAATTCCTCCGGAAGTTCCTCCGGAAGTTCCTCCAGGAATTCCTCCGGAAGTTCCTCCAGGAATTCCTCCGGAAGTTCCTCCGGGAATTCCTCCGAAAGTTCTTTTGGGAATTCCATCAGAAGATCCTCCAGGAATTGCCCCAAAAGTTCCTCCAGGAATACTTCCGGAAGTTCCTCCAGAATGCCACCAAGAATTCCTCCGGAATTTCCTCCAGGAATTCCTCCGGAAGTTTTGCCAGGAATTCCTCCGGAAGTTTCTCCAGGAATTCCTCCGGAAGTTCCTCCAGGAATTCCTCCGGAAGTTTCTCCAGGAATTCCTCCGATAGTTCCTCCAGGAATTCCTCCGATAGTTCACCCAGGAATTCCTTCAGGAATTCCTCCGGAAGTTCCTCCAGGAATTCCTCCGGAAGTTCCTCCAGGAATTCCTCCGGAAGTTCCTCCAGGAATTCCTCCGGAAGTTCCTCCAGGAATTCCTCCGGAAGTTCCTCCAGGAATTCCTCCGGAAGTTCCTCCAGGAATTCCTCCGGAAGTTCCTCCAGGAATTCCTCCGAAGTTCCTCCAGGAATTCCTCCGGAAGTTCCTCCAGGAATTCCTCCGGAAGTTCCTCCAGGAATTCCTCCGGAAGTTCCTCCAGGAATTCCTCCGGAAGTTCCTCCAGGAATTCCTCCGAAGTTCCTCCAGGAATTCCTCCGGAAGTTCCTCCAGGAATTCCTCCGGAAGTTCCTCCAGGAATTCCTCCGGAAGTTCCTCCAGGAATTCCTCCGGAAGTTCCTCCAGGAATTCCTCCGGAAGTTCCTCCAGGAATTCCTCCGGAAGTTCCTCCAGGAATTCCTCCGGAAGTTCCTCCAGGAATTCCTCCGGAAGTTCCTCCAGGAATTCCTCCGAAGTTCCTCCAGGAATTCCTCCGGAAGTTCCTCCAGGAATTCCTCGGAAGTTCCTCCAGGAATTCCTCCGGAAGTTCCTCCAGGAATTCCTCCGGAAGTTCCTCCAGGAATTCCTCCGGAAGTTCCTCCAGGAATTCCTCCGGAAGTTCCTCCAGGAATTCCTCCGGAAGTTCATCCAGGAATTCCTCCGGAAGTTCCTCCAGGAATTCCTCCGGAAGTTCCTCCAGGAATTTCTCCGGAAGTTCCTCCAGGAATTCCTCCGGAAGTTCCTCCAGGAATTCCTCCGGAAGTTCCTCCAGGAATTCCTCCAGAAGTTCCTCCGGAAATTCCTTCGGAAGTTCCTCTAGGAATTCCTTTGGAAGTAACTCTAGGAATTCCTTCGGAAGTTTCTCTAGGAATTCCTCCAGAAATTCCTCTAGGAATTCCTTCGGAAGTTTCTCTAGGAATTCCTTCAGAAGTTCCTCCAGGAATTCCTCCAGAAATTCCTCCAGGAATTCCTTTGGAAGTTCCTCCGGAATTCAATTTTCGAATTAGCTATCAGTCATGAATAATAGCGTTGACATTTAATTTCATCGGAAATTGTCAACGCTATTATTCATAACTGATAGCCAATCCGAAAATCAAACTACAAAATTAACAGTTCCTCCGGAAGTTCCTTCGGATGTTCCTCCAGGAATTCCTCCGGATTTTCTTCCCGGAAGTTCCTCCAGGAATTCCTTCGGAAGATCTTACGGATCTTCTTGAGGAAATTCCTGGAGGAACTTTCGGAGGAGTTCCTGGAGGAAGTTCCTCTGGGAATTCCTCAGGAAGTTCCTCTTGGAATTCCTCCGAAAGTTCCTCCGGAAGTTCCTCCAGGGATTCTTCCGTAAGCTTCTCCTGGAATTCCTCCGGAAGTTCCTCCAGGGATTCCTCTAGGGATTCCTCCAGGAATTCCTCCGGAAGTTCGTCCAGGAATTCCTGCGGAAGTTCCTTCAGTTATTCCTCTGGAAGTTCCTTCAGGATTTCCTTCGGAAGTTCCTCCAAAAATTCCTTCGGAAGTTTCTCCAGGAATTCCTTTGAAAGTTCCTCCAGGAATTCCTCCGGAATTCGATTTTCGGATTAGCTATCATTCATGAATAATAGCGTTGACAATTTTTTTTTTCGGAAATTGTCAACGTTATTATTCATGACTGATAGCCAATCCGAAAATCAAACTACAAAATTAAAACAAAGTTCCTGTGGAAGTTCTTCCAGGAATTCCTTTGGAAGTTCCTCTAGGAATTCCTTCGGAACTTCGTCCACGAATTGCTCCGGAAGTTCCTCCAGGAATTCCTTCGGAAGTTCTTCCCTTTCGCACAGGAATTTCTTTAAAAGTTCCTTCAGGAATTGCTTCGGAAGTTCCTGCAGGAAGTCCTTCGGAAGTTCTTTCAGGAATTCCTCAGAAAGTTCCTCCAGAAATTCCTCTGAAAAATTCAGAAAATAACCTGGGAATTCCTTTTGAAATTTCCTCGTCTACTTCCAAGAAATTACATCCGTATTTCCTACAGAAATTTTCTTGAAAAAATTCTTCAAAATTCTCATCATGAATATCTTTCAGATTTCCTTAGAAATTCCCTCTGTCTTCTTCTTCTTCTTATTGGCATTACATCCCCACACTGGGGCAGAGCCGCCTCGCAGCTTAGTGTTCATTAAGCTCTTCCACAGTTATTAACTGCGAGGTTTCTAAGCCAGGTTACCATTTTTGCATTCGTATATCATGAGGCTAGCACGATGATACATTTATGCCCAGGGAAGTCGAGACAATTTCCAATCCGAAAATTGCCTAGACCGGCACCGGGAATCGAACCCAGCCACCCTCAGCATGGTCTTGCTTTGTAGCTGCGCGTCTTATCGCACGGCTAAGGAGGGCCCCTCTGTAATTCCTTCCGAATTTCACGTGAAATTCCTCTAGAGCTACGTCCCAGTGAAAAGAGGATTTTTTTCCTTCTAGAATCCCTCCAGAAATTCCTGGAAAAAATCGTCTGCAATTCATCTGGCTATTCTCCCAGAATTTTTATTCATGAAAGTTCTCTTAGAATGGCGTAAGAACATCATCGGCGGAGGTGGCATGTCGTGCGGCGGTGGCGCACAGTTCTACGGAATATTGACGAACTGGTCACTTGGTCGAAAAAGTCATTTGGCCAAAAAAGCCATTAGGTCTTCTGGTAAAAAAAAATCCCGTTAGGCCCGAATGGTCGTTTGGACGAAATTGTCATTGGCTGAACAGATCAAACGGTCGAATATGTCATTTAGCCGAAAAAGTTGTTCGCACTTCTCACTCTAAAAAGTGAGAATGGAGACAACAAACGGCATTTTTGGCCAAATGACCTTTTCGGCCTAACGACATTTTCGACCATATGATCCGTTCGGCCAAAAGACCTTTTCGACAAAATGACATTTTCGGCAAAATTACGTCTTGGGACCACATGACCATAATGATAGAGTTCGCGACACATTTTCCATTTAGGGTTCCTCCACAAATTATGTAACGCTTATTTTGGTTATATTGAACCTCTATCCTTCTCCTCGTAACAGTTTTTATATGGAAGGTTAATTTCTTTTGTATGAATCGTAATGCTCGACCTGAGCCCCTCGCTCCCTCTTCAGCATTACGTTCTATGTGAACAGCCCCTTAGTAAACAATAAGGAGCATAATAACTAATAGACAGGCAACCTTCATCAACCTGTCATCCTCCGTCATCCCGACAGTTCTGTCAACAGACGAGACATGATTCGGTAACGAATACGTGTACCGGTGAACATCTGGATGCTCAAGATAGTAAACTAGAGGAGTTCTACGAGCTGCATACGAGTGCTTTGGTGAAGCTGAACCAACTGATGGATTTCTTCCGTGCTTCACCTAGAATTGTCGGAGCACCGCAAGTCATCGTGACTCAGCAAGGTTAAAGATGCCGATCCCAACCATTGATGGGAGCAACCAAGGGAGGGCTGGCCAAAATTCAAAGCACTCTTCAACGACTTGATCGGTAAGTGTGGTTATTCAGATGCCACAAAACTACAATACTTGGACAAGGCATTAGTTGGTGAAGCCTCCGGTATCCTCGATGCAAGGATCGTCAACAACAATAATTATGAGCAAGCGTGGCAGTTGTTAAACGATCGGTTTGAAAACCCAAGAGTGATAATCGACACCCACATTACCGGTTTGTTAACGATCAGTCCAATCGTAAAGCAGAGCTACAAAGAGCTGAGTGCCCTCATCGATACCTGTAAATGTCACGTGGAAGGATGGAGCAGGAAGTAGATGGCACAGCAGGTCTTTCCGCCGTAAAGCTTCTGTCACTATGCCTCGATTGTGAAACACGGAAGCAGTGGGAGCAAACGTTGGATCATGGTGAGTTACCTGACTTGGACGACACCATGAAGTTTCTCAGGAACTATTGGCAAGTGCTCGAGAGGTGTGAAGTGGACAAAACGCCTAGAGTAGCAGTCAAGCCTTTCGTAGCAATAAAGACAAGCTCAGCGCCTAAAGCATCTCATCTAGTTAAGAAAATTATTTTGAGCTTTTTAGTGGAATGTTTTCACCTGTCATAAGACGAGTTTATACAATCCCATTGAATTCCACCACTTAATTGTATCTTGACAGATACGTATTTCGACCTCAACAGTAAGGCCGTCTTCAGTGTCTCGTACTTGACTCGAGTCGAGTCAAGTACGAGACACTGAAGACGGCCTTACTGTTGAGGTCGAAATACGTATCTGTCAAGATAGAATTAAGTGGTGGAATTCAATGGGATTGTATAAACTCGTCTTATGACAGGTGATCTCATCTAGTGTTATCTAATCTATAGGAAAATGTGAGTGAGCTATGCACAGGTCAACACAGCAACTACAAATGTTCCTCTTTTTTTAGTATGAGTATAGACAAAAGAATATCTGAAGTGAACCAAAGGCTTTTGTGTTTTAATTGTCTGCGCAATCAGGGTTATCAGGTCAGAGGATGTCCATCGGATAAATCATGTTCCAAGTGCGCCAAGAAACACCATACCATGTTACACTACGAGCAGGTTGCTCCACCCGAAGCTAGACAGCAGAGTTCCAGTGGATCAGTGATGACGAAGACAGTGTCAGCAGCTATTCCTGAGGTTTATGTATCAACAGCGTGTTTTGGTGTTCAGCGCCGAGCAAAACAGGTTTTGTAATGACGGCGCTGGTGAATGTGACATCAAGGGGTAGAAAGATCTTCAAACTACGAGCTCTCCTTGATTCCGGATCACTAGTTAATTTGGTTTCAGAATCCGCTGTAAAGTTGCTTTCTCTTTCAATGTGCCTGTTGTAGGAGTGAGTGCGGCTGGAACGATTTCGATCGGAGAGAATGTTGTGGCACTTGGCCTGAATTTCCCCGGGACGATCGGCTCCGCCAAATAGAGGCACACGTACCCAAGCTACCCGGTTTCGCGTTTCTATCCGGCTCGAAGGACCAATATTTAATCACGAGGCAATTCGTTGCACTTACCCTTCAAGCAACATCGATGTAGACTTACCTCGTGATCGAGTCACCGGGCAGGATGATTAGGATGCAGGTTTTGTGCACTTCGCGGTCACGACCACAACACGATTACTGACGGCCGTGCTTATCACAGGCAGCAGCACACTGTTAGCAACTGACACTGCAGCCACAAACGCAGGAATCCTGGTACCAGCGACAGATTTTTGTGAGATTCCACTTTCACTGATGAAGGACCACGGCAGTTGCGTACATGTTCCAACCTGTCCGTTGCTTGGCCAGTTCGGTTCTAGTTGGAGTTAATTAAATAATTTTCTTTATTCGGTTGGAACATACGAGTGGTTTGTGTTGGTGGCACGTTCGGCAACTGCCGTGTGTAATATCTTTTACTCAAATTTCAAGTCCCTTTTTTAAGGAAAATGAGTCGGATTTGACTCAATTTTGAGCATTTCATTTTTAGCATGCATGCTCAAAATCTTTGCCACCGACCTTAGACGGGCTTCCGTGTTGTCTCCTCCCATAAATATCCTAAAACAAAAGCAGATTGATAGCGATTGTAGAAATTGAAAATTCCAACCATTTCAAGTAGAAATTTAAATGTTTCCCTTAATTTTTTTTGTTTATTGTCCAAGAATGCACCTTTCAATCTCCAAAAAAATTACTGTGGAAATACCGAAGTTTGAAGTATTTCCCTCGGAATTTTCTCGTGAAAATTTTCGATCCTGATCCTTTAGTCGCGTTTGTTGTGAATGTGTCTAATAACATGTTCAGTTTCATTGTGGTTTTGATAATTTCACTAATAGTTGTTTAGTTTATTACTAGAAAACATAATTTTCAATTCCATCGTGTTCTCATTCTTCATCGGTGAACCTACATGCTTTAATAACACACGACACCTTGCGAAATTGTATTCTGCTTCAGTACCTCCATCCGATCATTTTACTGCACCTCCGTTGCCGTCCTCGATTTCTTTCTGCAAAAAGTCATCAAACACCCGCACTCAAATGTGGGTCCGCCGACGACACACACAAGAAGTGTCACAAACCTTCAAGATCTGATCGTTTCTCACAATATTATGTGCATCAGATCGAAACGATCTTCATAGCCGCACCGCCAGTAAAACTGGCTGGCTTGCATTAAATCCGCATTTACGTGTACCCAAAGTGTCCTGTGTGCAGTGCGAGTGGGATCGTAAATAGATCCGTACGTGTGTAGCCAAGTTTCGTGGAATTTCAGTTGCCAAATCGTTCAATTTCGCTACACGCGGTAACGAATGATGACGATGGCAATGACGGCGCAGCGCTGAGACGCATACTAAATAGTTTCCCGTCGCATAACGAGACACGCACTTTTCCTGTGGAGAGAGGTTCGATAGACATTTTTGATAAAATATGGTTTCAAATTGTCCCACGACCTATATGCGTTTTTTTTTTGACAAAATCTGAAGAGTCTAACAGTATTCTGAGTGACGTGACTGGATCTTTTTCCCTGCTGTCTATGTTAATGTTTTATGTAAAAAATTGTGCGAACGAATTTGATTCGTTTGAGTAAAATCTACAATGTGCACATTCTTGAACAGCAACGAATAGCGCATGCATGGAGAATCCCTATCGAAGGTAAACTAAAAGGCACAACGAATTGAGCAATGCCATCAACAAAGCCACAATAGTGGCCATCGACAGCGACGACGGCAGTCCTAGATCGAAAACCATTGATGATTGATAGTCCAATGTTCATATGCAATTAAAGCATATGGAGGCTTAATGCGCCCCCGTACACGCATGTCAACACTAATTATGCTTAGCAATTGGAAAACCGCACTCTCGTATCTAGATTGGCGGGCACAGTCGCTTCGTCGTGAGGTAGATTTAGCAGCACTTTTGCACAGCCGCTTGGGCACTTGTGCAGCAATTCCGCTCAATAACGAAAGATTTACATCGCTTGATGGAAGGCTGGTCGATCCACGCATCAGGCTTCGTCAACTGGAAAATCAATGTTCAATCATCCAATAATAATTCGTTTCATCGGACTTAGCACACATTTTTACTGAAAGCAAACAGCTCTAATAAAGCTTTAAGCAGCTGTAATACGGCGCATAATGGCTTGTCCCCGCAAATTCGCGGTTAAACATTTCACACAAGGTGGCTCGTCGCCACGCACAGTTGATGTTCGTCGATCATCGATCGGGTTTGGAACGCCATCCAATCGAACCCTCTATGCTGGCGCTTACTCGCTCAATGCTTAGTTTTAGGGGGAAATTTTAAATTCGTCTAACGAATTCGATTATGTCAGGCACGCATAAGCATGATACATTTGACTAGCCACCGCGCCGGTTTGGCGGCTTACCTACATCATGGCGATGACCGCGAATATAGAGTGTTGCGATTTTTTTCGGCCTTTTGTACAGGCTTCGCCGTTGACCTTGGTTGAAAGTGGACTGCCTTGCATTTGAAATTAGTTTGCCGGATTCATGAATGGGACTAAATGATCTTTTGAATCGTTGACCACCGTGGCGTGATAACGACTATTTGAAAGGAACTGTAAATCGTAGAATTGACGACACCATAAATTGATCGGCTAATGATTTGTACGATGGTCGGGGGAGATCGTGCTCGCGTGAATAACCTTGCGTTGGTCATGCGTTCAAGAAGGTGTTTCGTCTTATGTTTGAGACGCTGAAAATTTCAGAATTCCTAAATCATCTATATCTAATGGAAGTTATGAAATGTATTTAATGCTTACAGCATTACTCAAGTCGAGTCAAGTACGAGACACTGAAGACGACCTTACTGTTGAGGTCGAAATATGTATCTGTCAAGGTACAATTAAGTGGTGGAACTAAATGGAATTGTACAAACTCGTCTTATGACAAGTGAGCATTAGGGCAGTTCAAATTTCAAAAATGTTCGAAAATTCCAACTCCCATATGTCTATTAGCATCATTTTGATAATATAGGAGTCCTGGCAAAATTTCAGGCAATTCGGTGGCCATTTAGGGGTGGCGCGAAGTCAATTTATGTTTATATGGAAATTTGTATGGGAAAAACTTAAAATTTATTCAAGTCACCCTACAATTGTCAAATTGTGATGAATTCAAATAAACATCCCTAACCTCCCTTTTTGGAATCTATATAAATGAGACCTCCGGATAACACATTAGTTATGAGTGGATTGAACGGTTCTATTGACAGTGTAAATATGAGATAAACGCCTAAAATGGTGTAATTAGCCTCAACGTAGCAGTGGAAATATAAATCAAAATTAATGAGTTATCCACTGGTTGAGCTCAAATAGACTCCAAAAATGGAGGTTGGGGATGTTTATTTGAGTTCATCACGATTTAAGAGTTGTAGGGGGATTTGAATAAATTTTAAGTTTTTTTCATACAAATTTCCATATAAACATAAACTGACTTCGCGCCACCCCTAAATGGCCACCGAATTGCTTGAAATTTTGCCGGGACTCCCATATTATCAAAATGATGCTAATAGACATATGGGAGTTGTAATTTTCGAACATTTTTGAAATGTGAACTGCCCTAGTGAGCATTAATCATTTTGTATCCGCCACTATCATGGAGGCTTAGTTAAGAACATTATCGGTGACCAGATTTGCCAGATTTTCTTATAATTTTTAACGAGAACCTTACATGCCCTTTGACTTGGCATATACACAATTCATGGATTCTGGTATTACATCAAAAGAATGCAATATTGTTAGGATTTTATACAAAACTTGTTTTGAAATCAAGCGACTTTTGTCTATGTAGGAAAGCTTACAAGAAAGCTCTACGATCTGCTGAACGATCGGCTGGAAAAACCTTTGTGCAAATATTTCCAAATTGAGTGGAGCCAGTCGATTGAATAAAATTCTTGCGAGTTCCAAGGATTTACAAGTTGGCGAAATTTACAAGCCAAATGGCGACTACACTTCTTCTGATGAAGAATCGTTAGAGCGTTAGAGTGTCGATATAACATCTTCGGATTGGCCGGTCAATGCCGACGAACCTTTGATGAAACTTGGGGTCTTGAACCCAAATATATCAAATGGATTTACACAGTTGTACGACCAATTTTAGCAAAAGGGTGAAGTGAGGACAATTCAGTTTAAATTAGGCTATCTTCAAA
The DNA here is from genome assembly GCF_024139115.2 of Armigeres subalbatus. NCBI lineage: Eukaryota > Metazoa > Arthropoda > Insecta > Diptera > Culicidae > Armigeres > Armigeres subalbatus. The sequence continues at coordinate 426,734,534 of NC_085140.1, read as the reverse complement.
AGATGGGCCTAATGACCATGGCTGGTGCGTTCTCTTCAACTCCCATGGGAGCTCTCTTCGACGTGGCCCACTACACATACATCTCGAACAAGAAGCATTTTCTTCTACTTACCTTTTATGGGTACTTAATTTTATGGAAAAGAATCCTGTAAACCGCAGTTTTACCCAATCTTCGATGTTACCGCTTATGGTTGATTGGGACAACATTTTCCTTGCTCCAAGTGATCTGACACACGTTAATAGTTTTCCTTATCCGATTCAATACGGATTTTTTTTCGTCGTATTTCAACACAAATTTTGGATATACTGCTTCAAAAATGGATGCAAACCATGAAAAAGTAGAAATATGAGGGGAAATATTTTTTTTTTAGATCTTCTAGGGCTTCCAAACCTCCTGTGAGTTCAGATCTTGATGATCTACATAAACAACAAAGTGTTATACGGGGCCTCAATCCTAATATGAAGTTGGAAATGGTACTTGAGACATAATTCAACTATTTTCATCAAATCGCAGTGTTACCAGAACATCAACGGCACTCCAAACTATTCTTAAGTTCAGATCCTGGAGGTCTACAAGATCAACAGAGTTATCCATAAGCTCCCGAGCTTGTGTTTTGTTGGAGAAGCCCCATGGGACATCATTACACCAGTATATACAAAATACAACATTCCCAGAATATCTACGGTACTCCAAACCATTCTTGAGTTCAGATCTTGGATGTTTATGATTCATAGGTTTCCGAGCTTGTGTGTTAGTTGGTGAAGCCACATGGGACATCATTACATCAGTATATAAAAAAATCAACATTCTCAGAATATCTACTGTACTCCAAACCATTCTTGAGTTCACATCTTGGAGGTCTACAAGATCAAAAGAGTAATTCAAAAGGTTTCCGAGTTTGTGTGTAAGTTGAAAAAGCCCCATGGGACATCATTACACCAGTATACAAAAATCACAACATTCCCAGAGTTTCAACGGTACTCAAAATCATTCTTGAGTTCAGATATTGGAGGTCTACAAGATCAACAGAGTAATTCCAAAGGTTCCCGAGCTTGTGTGTCAGTTGGAGAAGCCCCATGGGACATCATTGCATCAGTATAAAAGAAATTTGACATTCCCAGAATAGATACGGTACTCCAAACCATTCTTGAGTTCAGATATTGGAGGACCACAGCAGCAACAGAGTGATTTATTGGGTCCTGAGCTTGTGTGTTAGTTGGAACAACCTCATGGGACATCATTACACCAGTATACAGAAATCACAACATTCTCAGAGTTCCTGCGGTATTCTAAACCATTCTTGAGTTCAGATATTGGAGGTCTACAACACCAAAAAAGTGATTCATAGGTTTCCGAGCTTGTGTGTTAGTTGGTGAAGTCCCATTTGACATCATTACACCAGTATATACATAATACAACATATCCAGAATATCTACGATACTCCAAACCATTCTTGAGTTCAGATATTGGAGGTCTACAAGACCAACAGAGTGATTCATAGGTTTCCGAGCTTTTTTGTTAGTTGGTGAAGTCCCATGGGACATTATTACACCAGTATATACAAAATATATTGGTGTAACGAAGTCCCGTGGAGCTATTCCAACTCATAAAACTAGTAGGGACATCGAAGACATTCTTGTTGATCGATTTGAATATTAAGATCTGTACTCAATGTCAGCTTGGAGTGCCGTAGATATTGAACGAAATTTGTGATATGTCTGTAATGGTGTAACGAGGTGCCGTGGAACTAACTCATAAAACTAGTGAGGTCACCGAAGATTTTAATGTTGATTTATTTGAATATTAGGATCTGTATTCAAGGATAGTTGGGAGTGTCGTAGATGTCGAACAAATTCTGTAGTTTGTCTGTCATGGTGTAACGAAGTTCCGTGGAGCTATTCAAACTCATAAAACTAGTGTGGACATCGTAGATCTTCATGTTGATCGATTTGAATATTTGGATCTGTACTCAAGGACAGCTTGGAGTGTCGTAGATATTGAAGGAATTTTGTGATGTGTTTGTAATGGTGTTACGAGGTACCTTGGAGCTATTCCCAGGACAGGACAACGACTCACCGACATACGACGTTTCTTACTACGTATTATCGTAAGTTCACGTTTTATGTGTGCATAGTGATAGATTATTTGTAATTCCTCGTGTATGTGATGCGTAAACTTTATCTGTCTATTGCAAAAGCAAAGTTCAGTGAATCTGTTGTTGCAAACTGCAGTTTTCAAGTGATATTATTTCCCTTGTCATAAGACGAGTTTGTACAATCCCATTGAATTCCACCACTTAATTGTATTATTTGATATTATTTGTTTAATTAATCGCATCTGCTCTATCTGTTTTGCTTTCGCTCGGGCGAGGCGCCCGCGGAGATGGGTGGTGAAAGGAGCGAACCCAGCTTCGGCAATCATCCGTGCGCTCAGTATGCAGTGCCTATCGGTGGTCATGACGATTGTGTTGAGTGTTTTGGAAGATGCAAACTGTCTATCCACGTCCAATTCCTACCGGGAGCAACGAATGAAGATTTAATAGTGCTGCGAAAGGTGAAGAATGCCGTGTTTGTATTGTAGCTTCAGCCGCTTCTAATATACTTAAAGAGAACTATTGTGTTGAAAGCCAGAAGCCCTTGAAACCAAGAGTTAAAATAATTGGATTTTCTAAGGATATAAGCGAAGAGTAATTGATCTCTAAGTTGAGAAAGCAGAATCCAGGAACGGATAATCTCGATCTGAAATTAATCCGAATGCAAAAAAAGGAGTCACAAAAAAGCAACTATATGTCAGTCATTTTAAAAACGAACGCTCGTGGGTTCGATGATTTGATCAAACGGCAGAGAGTAAACATCGGATGGGAAAGGTGCAGAGTCGTAGAGGCAACTGATGTGTTGCGTTGTTTTAATTGCTCGGAATATGGTCATTGAAGCTACCTCCTGCAAAAATCCTACATGCTGCCCAAGATGTGCTGATGATCATCAGGTCAATGAGTGTGTTGTTGATTATTTAATATGCAATAACTGTCATTTATTGAATACAAAATGGAGCTCGCCCTACGACCAACTACTCGAAGTTAACCACGCTTCTTGGAGTATCGACTGTCCCATTTTCGCCAAGCGCCTTAAGTCGGCCCGACAACGAGTAGATTTTTCTACCTAGCAATTAGGAGAATATGCTGATAGTGGGAAACTCCCTTACTCCGACCATCAAGCAGCAGCGCATAACTCATCTGAAAACCCTCTTCATCGGACTCCAGCCTTGTGGAACGTCCCTATCCGCTCATCACAGTCGAGCCAATCCAGCCTGCGATCATCAGCCGTCCCGGCCCTGTGTTTGAGGCAGGTGAAGGTACCTTCCAACAGCCATTCTCAGGCAAGTCCCCTCTCAATATGTTCAAATCATCTACCGAAAAGCCTCATCCTGGCCCTGTGTTTGAGGCAGGTGAAGGGACCTTCCAACAACCATGCTTAGGCAAGGACGATCTCAATGCGAACAGGCCACCTCCTGATAAGTTACCTGTTTTCAGTTGTCCAGCTGCTTCACAACCCAGTACCATGGCCTTTTTGGCACCTGCGTTGACCTCAGGTTCAACTCGAGCTGGTGCTGTTATGCGTTCAAGCAGCTCCCAACAACCTATTCGCAGCATTATGTCCACTGTCCCGCTATCCGAGCTGCGCGTTTATTACCAAAATGTGAGGGGTCTCCGTACTAAGATCGACTCATTCTTTTTGGCAGCTTCAGATTCGAAATATGATGTCATCGTATTAACCGAGACTTGGCTCAATGATTGCATTCTATCTACACAACTTTTCGGCGACTCTTTCACGGTGTATAGAACTGATCGGAATGCGCTTAACAGCAGGAAAAATAGAGGAGGAGGTGTACTAATTGCTGTTTCGTCTGCTCTGCGTTCCTGTGTGGATCCGAATTCAGTTAGCTAATGCCTGGAACAACTGTGGGTTAAAATAAAGCTGACAGACTGTTTCGTTAGTGTTGGAGTTTTCTATCTATCACCTGACCGGAGAGATGATCTCAATATGATCCAAGAGCATGTTGACTCCGTCGAATCCATTCAATCTGGACTAAACCATAACGATTTTGCTCTTCTTCTGAGGGACTGCAACCACTCTGAAATGCATTGGACACGTTCTGAGAATGGTGGATTTAAGATTGATGTTAGTAAATCGAGGATGACACGATCTGGGAACGCACTTTACGATGGATTTTGTTTCAATGGTTTGACACAAGTGAACCCCATACAGAACACTAACAATAGGACTCTCGATTTGGCCCTGGTGAATGACAGGACGTTACCAGTCTGCTGGTTACTCAATTGGCTTTACCGCTGCTATTTGAACAATCTCTTGATAGGATTTAGTTTGATTTTCTACGTGCCGATTATGATCTTCTAGCATCCGCCCTATTACAGTCGCCTCTCCACATCTCGATATTGAAGGGACCATCGAGATAGGGAGTTATCGAGGAATGGAAGGAAAATTGAAATGGGTACTAGATCCAAAAAAGCTCGTTGCTATGAAAAACGACAACAAATCAAATGTCGTTTCCTTTTGTTGATGTGTTTGTTATTGTCCAAAGATGGTCTAGTAGCCTAAAAATTTGACCATATCGACATAAGGAGAGTGAATCTTGAACAAAATATGATCAGAAACCATCGAGATAGAGAGATATCGAGATAGGGAGGTTATCGAGATGTAGAAAGCTCAAATGTATGTAGATTGAAGGGACTGTGGAAACCATCGACATAGGGAGAGATATCGAGATATAGAACATCGAGATGTGGAGAGTCGACTGTATCAATTGATTGGCGCTTCCTAGATTCCGATCGGAATCTGGATGATATTATCGGTATATTCAACCGCGAAATTCAGCGTGTGATTGAGCTCCATGTACCACTCAAGCGACCGCCGCTGAAACCTCCATGGACAAACAGATATCTCCGTAAGCTGAAAAGATGTAAGCAGTCTGCCCTTCGGAAGTACAGACATAATCGTACTCCACACTCCATGGGTTGTTTTGTGTTGGCTAGCAATAAATATAGCTTCAACCGTTCATCATATGCAAGGTATATTGATCTACGCAGAAGAGTCTGCGATTACATCCTAAAAAGTTTTGGTCCTTTGTCCAAAAACATACTTTAGCATATAAACGATAAAGACGGATCCATAAAAAACTGGAAAACGATCCATAAATAACATCTGAATGTTTCTTAAAATGCTACCATAAATCCATAAAATAGTTAATGAGATTCCATAAAGAATAATTTTTCGATCCATAACTAAGCTAAAATTTAGGAATAAATTGGGAAGTATGTTTTATTAACATGGTCAAGAAAAACAATACAATTCTTGCAATTTTCCCATGAAAATATGACAAATGATCCATAAATCTTTGGAAAATAATCCATAAAAACTATATTTTGATCCACAAAACCTCAAATTTGCGCTTTTTTTTAACGTGATGACGATCCATAATTTCAGTAATATGATCCATAATTTTAGTCATGTGATCCATAATTCTGGCCATTTGATCCATAACTTTGTTCAAATGACAAGTACTACAGGCACTCCGAAAGCTCAAGTACTCCACAACACCCGGACCGGATGGCATTTCATCGTCTCTGCTTAAAAAGTGCTCTGCTGCTTTACTGGTACCATTGGCGAAGTTATTCAACCGATCCATTCAGAGGGCGACCTTCTATATCGTGTGGAAAACGTCATTCCTATCTCCAATCTACAAGAAGGGGAACAGATGTGACATTGCGAATTATAGGGGAATAACATCGTTAAGCGCCTGTTCGAAAATTTTCGAAATAATCATGAACAAAGCTCTCTTCGGTACCTGCAAGGCTTACATCTCTACTGCTCAACATGGTTTTTTTTTCCAAAACGGTCAGTGTCTTTGTGCATCCGCTCAATGGATGCAGGTAAACAAGTTGACGTGGTATATACAGACTTTAAGTCTTGTATATACAGACTGAATCACTGCATTCTCCTTCACAAACTTGGAAAACTCGGAATGTCGCCTGGACTTGTGAGCTGGTTTTAATCTTACCTATCAGACCGGTGTATGAAAGTGTGAATTGGTTCGGAGTATTCAGATTCCTTCCATATCGCTTCAGGAGTGCCACAGGGGAGTAATTTAGGACCATTGCTTTTTTCGTTATTCATCAAAGATGCAGCGTTTGTATTGCCTCGCGGTATGCGAGTGTTTTATGCGAATGATGTAAAAATGTACATGGTCGTTACAAGCAGAGATGATTGTCTGGAATTGCAGGCTACCTTGGATTCTTTTGAGAGCTGGAGCAAACGGAATGGTTTGGAACTCTGTGTGGGAAAATGCAACACCATTACTTTCTGTAGATTGCGGTGCGGTGAAGTTAAAGATCTCGGTGTAATAATGGATAAGGAGCTGACATTTCGGTCTCACTATAAAGATGTGATTTCGAGGGCGCACAAGCAGCTTAGTTTTATCTTCAAGATATTCAATGATTTTTGTGATCCTATCTGCCTCAAATCACTCTACTGCGCTTTAGTTCGAGCCATTTTGGAATCTGCCGTACTGGTGTGGTGCCCATACAACAAGAATTGGATTGACCGTATTGAGGCTGCTCATGGAAAATTTGTTCGACTGGCATTCCGGAACCTTCCCTGTGCGGAACCTTCCGAACCGAACCTGTGCGTCTTCCTCCATATGAACATCGATGTAACTTAATTGGCCTGGCATCGCTGGAAAGCAGGAGATCTGTAGTGCAAGCCGCTTTTATCGGTAAAGTGCTAAGAGGTGAGCTCGATGCTCCAGCTATTCTCTCTGAGATGAATATTTATGTCCCGGAGAGATCCTTGAGATGGCGAAACTTCCTGCTGCCGGACGCTCGCAACACGCAACTCGCAATATGGACAACATGACCCTATTAGGTTTATGGTATCCAGGTTCAACGAAAGGTTCCAGCAATTCGACTTTGTTACCTAGGCTAGGTTACCGTATACTGATCATGAATGTTTTGTGTATTTGTATAATGATCCTTCTGACAACATTATTGGCTTAACTGTTTGTTTGTTTTTAATGACGATGTATTTTGACTGATTTCATGATTTATGTTTGTACCGAATATTTTTGTAATTTAATTTGGTTTAGTTTTTACTTCATTAAGACATAGGTCAGATGAAGGTGATCAAGCAAATAAATAAATAAATAAATAAATAAATTCCAACTCACAAAACTGGTTAGCACATCGAAGATCTTCATTTTGATCGATTTGTATATTAAGATCTGTACTCAAGGATAATTTGGAGAGTCGTAGATATCGAGCGAAGTATGTAGTATGTCTGTAATGGTTTTACGAGGTACCGTGGAGCTATTCCAACTCATAAAAATAGTGGGGACATCAAAGATCTGCTTGTAGATCGATTTGAATATTAGAATCTGAGCTCAAAGACAGTTTGGAGTGTCGTAGAAGTGTGTCCACCGTGGACGGAATTCGAATCATAGGATCATAGGATCATAATCCGTACAGCTATTATCTAACTAAATATTTAATATAAAGCAAATCGATTGACCAGACTACCACTTTAAATAATCCAATTCGCATCTTGCGAAGCGATCTGTTTGATGTTTATCCTGCTGATCTTACTCTATTTATTGCAATTTGCAGATTAAACACAGTCACTTTCGGTACAATTAGATCTGGCACGCAACAAAATGGCGGCTGACACTTTGCGTGTTCTGGGTGGCGATTAGTTTCTTAATTCAGATATTTTAATTTCAGAGCATATTTTCCATTTCAACGGCCAGAAAGCTTACTGTCAAGTATAAGTTAAGGATAATATAAATGATTTGTAAATGTATTCCCGTAAACACCCTATAATGTAGTGATATCTCACAAAGTGGACGGAATTCAATGCTGTACGGATTTCGGTTCCCCGCGGTATGTCGGACAGCATTGTTTGTTACTCTGACGAGTCCCTCCTCGAAGGTAGAGCAGGTGCAGGCGTCTATTTTCGTGAGCTGAGATTGGAACAATCACACTCAATGGCTAAACACTGCGCTGTCTTTCAAGCAGAAATATTTGCCATCATGTGTGGAGTGCAATCTGCACTGCAGCAACGCATTATGGGTAAAGTTATATACTTCTGTTCAGATAGCCAAGCAGCTATTAAACTGATGCTAACCGCAAGTCGAGCACATCTGTACATGGACGCTCATATACAGATGTGCTCGACTTGCGGTTAGCGGCAGTAAAGCTCTCGCTTCGGCCAACTCAAGGTCGAAGTTCGTAATCGCATGTCGAACTCAAATTGAGCAACTGTTAATACTTCACACCTTATGTAGGTACCTGGCCATTCTTCCATAGCTGGAAACGGGAGCCATCTCCGGAAGTAACAAGCTATTTAGCTAATCTATCTAAACAGAATTGTAGTGTCTTAGTCAAGGCCTTGACAGGTCACTGCCGAAGATCAATCACATGGAAAATATTCATCGCGTTGAATCATCTGTTTGTGATAATTGTGAATCCGATTATAGAACTTCTTATCATCTGGATATGTAACTGCCCAGTATATGCGCAATTGCGTTTCCAAATATTTGGTAAACACTTACTTAGTGAAACCTGAACCTTCAGAGTATTTTGTTGTTTATAATCCGTTGTGGTAAGGAGCTAGAAGCTCTTGTACGCTTATGCGTTGTATGCCCTCTTCAAGGGCCCTTTTCCAAACATTCCCTTTGTTTTCCCATCCACATTCCTTTCCTTTTTGTTTACTTGCTTTTCCGCCAGATGTGTGATGAAAAAGGCTGTGAAGGTGATGGCACAAATCCCCCAAATTGAGGTGAACGTTCCCCTGGAGCCGACGTTCTGATACCTGATAAGAACATTATCGGTGACCCAACCAGCGAATGCCAGATTTTCTTATAATTGTTAACAAGAACCTTACATGCCCTTTGACTTGGAAACTGGAACATCGCATGCTTTTCAACTTAGTATGCTATAATTTCCTCAGTTATTAATTAATTGCTTCTATTTGTCGATCTCATTCAGCATCGGCACCATATGCTTCATACCTACCTTACCATCAGCCGGGTGAATGGACTCTTCGAAATCTTGAAGCGCAATTTTGAGGATTTTGTCGAAGAATTCATAGTTTTCTATGCGATTGTCTCTCGAAGCCCAGTTAAAAAAAGAACCCGAAGCACAAAGTTGTTTTTTTTACAATATTCTAAACATGCAGCAGGATCGCCAAATATGGAGTTTAATCCGACTGTATGCAAGCGGGAGCCACTTTGGACACCTTGTGCCATTTGATGGTTCACTACATCTCTATCGAAATAAGCCCGATTGCTTTGATTAATAATAATGCGACCATCGGTTGTGGTTCACATTAGGCCTACTTTGATGGTTTAGAAGCATTTTCACTGCAACACAGAAGTGTCCTCTTCGGGGTTGTGAATGGCATTCGGGGTAGTGGGGTGGAGCCATAATATACAACATCTCTCCTTCTATGTAAAAACTACAATAACTATAGACGAATCCAAGTAAAAATAAGAAGAAGACACACGACGGTGTTAACTTTGACAGATCCTACAGCTCAGCATAGGGAGATCATTTTAAAATGCTTATAATAAATTCTAGACAAAATGTAATTAAAATCTGATTGATGTGCGGTACGGAAAAAGTTCTGAATTACATATCTCAAAGCTTATCTCAATTTTTTGAATATTTTCCAAAAATGTATCTATCATAAAGTTCGGAACTTTTTCCGTATCATACATCAATCAGATTTTAATTACATTTTGTCTAGAATTTATTATAAGCATTTTAAAATGATCTCCCTATGCTGAGCTGTAGGATCTGTCAAAGTTAACACCGTCGTGTGTCTTCTTCTTATTTTTACTTGGATTCGTCTATAAAGAATTGAACATATTCTACTTTAGTTCCGAAATTGATGACTTTACAATATATTATAAACGTCCTTTATGCCAAATGACTTACCACCGTATGGAAGATGTTCACAGTTCTCCAAGAAATCTACACTAATGATTAGGATGACTAAGGGTGACAGTAGATGACTAGATGAGGATTTATCCAACCGGCGTGTTTTCTACCGATTATCCTTACTTTGTATAAGTTTCAACATCAATAAACGGCACGATGTGTTCCATTCCCTCCGGGAACTTTTTCATGTTCAACATTCTTAAGCAACTCAGTACGACGTTCCAATATCCATGGCGAATGCAAACAAGTTCTATTGAATCCAAGAGTTTGTGTTTCTCGGTTACATAACAAACGCTTACTGGCGAGGGCAAACATGTAATTGATATAAATGTGCCTTCGTTGCAGTCAATTGAACCAAATGGGGATCGAGCTGCAGTTAGCGTAGGATAATGCTAATTACCGTCTAGTTGGTCCAATTTTTCCATCCTAGCCGCACCACATGTATATTGTATGTGTGTTGCTACTGGATGAGGCTGCAACAAATAATATGGACTAGTTTACACAGTTAAAGTGCAACTCATGTTAGTTCAAATGGAAACGGCCCCATTCATCAACGGCGGTTACAATTATTAGGGTTGGTAAGAACCAATCAAATGAATGACCCACTAAGGCAGACTTCACAATAATCATCATCGTTATAATCATCATCTATCTTCAGCAGTTAGTTTCACACGATTTGTATCTTTGAGCAGTTCGCTGGTTCTATATGTAGGAATCTTTAATTCTAGTTTACATTCCACCTTCGGCAACATCTACCCATACCGATTTTAATTACCTGAGATGAAAAGCCGACTGCCTTTTTAGTTACACATCTTAGGCGCTTAGGAGGCCTCTCTTAATAACGAGAGGCAGCGTATGGATAATTGATGCAAAGCAGACCACGAAGGTTCGTCGCTCAGCTTCTGTGCAGTCTGAAAGTCTCCGGTTTGGTCCCATCACGCGACGCGAAGCTCGTGTTTAACCCTGGCATTTTATTATCTCGTTCGTTCTTAGTTTTGAACTACATTCTGCACCGTCGAGCCTGATGTATGAACCCGGATTGCGACACGGCGCCTTCCATTTGCTGAAATTCCTCCACACGTTGATCCATATTCCGGCATCACGACAATGCGATTCAACCGCGATGATGGTGAAGAACGAGCGAACGTGTGCACATGATTCCGGACTGGCGTTCAATGTCGTGAAAGTGCCCCGAGTGAATTACTTTGAAATCAAGAGCAATAATCACGACAATCCCCTTCGGCCTTGAACAGCCATCGTCGATGTAGGCAGGTGAAAGATCGCTGCTGCAAGTGCATTTACGGCTCCCGTTGTTTTTGGGACCTGTGAATTAATTGCAAATAAATACATAAACAATAGGGTGTCCAAAAATGCCATTAAAAATATTTTGGTTTGACGTAAACGACGAAAGTTTCATTAAAAATGACATAAGTAAAAAATAGAGAAATAAATCTCTTTGCATTGAGACCTCCTAATTAGCAAACAATGGATCATCAGCTGATTAACACAAATTGGCACAAGCCGAATGAAGTTCAATCGGATTATCACACAGCAAAGTGTTGGCAACCGTTTAATTTATGTAATTTTTCGGTTGATTGAATTAGTATATAAAGCTAATCAAGATGCCGATTAATGCGTCGCACCACCACGAAGATAAGATAAAAAATCAACAGCGATGAATTTTCATCTTCCATGTCAGCAGTTTTCGCTTCTTATCCTTTCTATTTTTTCGATTCGTCGGATATGGTACGGACGCGAGGGGTGTGCGCGGCTAGGTTAAAGCGTTGTTTTATGGCATTATTGTTACACTTTTTTTTGTTAGATAACTAAATAGTGCATTAATTTTTCGATCTGTTGCAGCAATCCACAATCATATAATCGACTTCATTCATTGGGAAAAAGAGGGTTGGTTTTGGTAAAGTTGAGTGTGATGTTCCTCGTCGGTGCGTTTTCGGATTAGCTCTTGCGATGCCGTAGACTGTCTTCTGATGAACTATTGACACGCATGGCAACGATAGGTTGAAGTGAGTACGTGATTGAAATATTTCAGCTATTTAGCGAGAACATCAATAATGATGCAGGGAAATTCTGCTTTTTAGTTATCTCCAAATTATGTTTAACGCCTTATATTGTATTCACTGATGCTTCTAAAGAAGTATGGCGTAGTCAGCGTACAAGCATTGAATTATGTTACAACATTCAGGAAAAGAAAAATACAAATATATTTTTCACCCTTCGAACAGTGTGTTTTGACAAGAATAACCAAGAGTCAATCGGTCGAACATTGTTCGCTAACGCATTTTTTTTCACTAATTTAATTTGCTAATTATCTAAAACATCATCATCATAATTAATTTAATTTTTATTCTTCTTCTCCTTTTTATTGGCATTACATCCCCACACTGGGACAGAGCCACCTCGCAGCTTAGTGTTCATTAAACACTTCCACTGTTATTAACTGCAAGGTTTCTAAGCCAGGTTACCATTTTTGCATTCGTATATTATGAGGCTAGCACGATGATACTTTTATGCCCAGGGAAGTCGAGACAATTTCCAATCCGAAAATTGCCTAGACCGGCAACGGGAATTGAACCCAGCTACCCTCAGCATGGTCTTTCTTTGTAACCACGCGTCTTACCGCACGGCTAAGTTTTTATTAATATATTTTAATTACCTCTGGCAGTTAGAATTTTTCCTTTGGTTGAATTGAACCATGTAGGAATTAAAATGTTTTTAAACTAAACTAAACTTAGCCTAATTTATACTAAGAAGTTAATCGTTGCAGTTGAAGACAAGTATGTAGGAAATACCATCATCATCCGGGTTTTCAATTTTTTTTAAATTTTCTGTCAAAAGGTCTCACTTTATTCAAATTTGTTGCCAATCAAAAGTCAAAAACTTTTTCTTGATTGAGCTCCGTGTAACCGGATCCTTAATTGGACTAGTGAGACCTAGGGGTTCGTACACTAATTACGTAACCACTTGTGGGGGGAGTACACAGAACCTATCATTCCGCTCTATATGGAAGAGAAGGAACCATCTCACCGACACTACTACCCAGCTTTAGCAGCCCCTGCCACTCTGTTAGGGAGTGGGGACCCCTCTGTCTAGCAGCTGGAGCACCCCATTCATACAATCCAGTTTAATAATTGGTATTATAAAGATAGGCAATCACCACGGATTGGAACCGGCCGTATAGGGGATGCATGATACATTAAAGAACTAAAATTTTCAATAGTTTAGCGTTGATAATCAAAAGTTTCAATACTACTGGCAAATTGGTGGAGAGTTTGCGAATTGATTGATATATAAATCTTTAAAACCCATTGAAAAATAAAGAATATCGTACACTCGTATATTAGCTCCAAAACAAAACTGAGGGAAGGCCCTGAGACCCATAGTTATATACCAATCGACTTAGTTCGACGAATTGAGGTGGTGTCTGTGTGTGTATTAGAGTGGTTCAAAAAATCAAAATAACTCCACAGCGCTCATCTGATTCTTCATCATGTTCTGAGTGTTTTCTGAAAATTTGAGCTCATTTGGATTAAAACTGATTTAGCACAAGCCGTTTCAAGTTTGTATGCAAATTAGTATGGGGAATTTTTTTTTCATTATACCGATAATGACGCTTTCCCATAGCCAACCTGCATAGCTAAAAGGAATACTCAAGAACTTTCACTCAACGATAACCGCATGTTAATTTATCGCCCCAATAATTAGTAATCAATTTTAATACAGGTTGCGAATCTTTAGTCATGATCGTAAAACTTCTTTGAGGGCATCACTGAAACGTGCCGTGCAACATAGTAGCCTGAATTTGTGTGTGCTATCTTTCGCGCCACGAGCAGCAATGTTGCCTGTTGAGGAGTTACACAATTAGCTCCCGAAAACTACGGTTTAGAATAATTCGATTATTAATTATTGGAACGATTAATTAATATGCGGTTTCCACTGAGTGAAAGCTTATTCTCCTTGCGCTTATCTTCATCCGATCCTCACGCATTCGACAGGTTGTTAGGTTGGCGGCAGGTTGCGACAGGATGATCTACGATGAATTACATCCCCGTAACTTCGACGTCGTGGCGCTGCAGGATGATGCTAAGACAGGACAGAAAGTGAGGAAAAACGGGCATCGAGCGGCTACCTTCTACCAAAGCTGTGGCACCACCAACGAGTTGGGCACCAGCTTCATAGTGCTGGGTAAGATGCGCCAACGTGTAATTGGGTGGCAGCCAATCAACGCAAGGATGTGCAAGCTGAGGATTAAGGGCCGTTTATTTAACCATAGCATCATCAACGTGCATTGCCAACACGAAGGGAGACTCGAGGACGAGAAAGAAGCGTTCTACGCACAGCTGGAGCAGACATACGATGGATGCCCACTGCGGGACGTCAAAATCGTCATCGGCGACATGAACGCTCAGGTAGGAAAGGAGGAAATGTATAGACCGGTCATCGGACCGGATAGTCTGCACACCGTATCGAATGACAACGGCCAACGATGCATAAACCTCGCAGCCCTTTGCGAAATGGTAATCCGAAGCACCTTCTTTCCCCGCAATAATGTCCACAAGGCCACATGGAGATCACCCAACCAAGAAACGGAAAATCAAATCGACCACATTCTAATAGACGGTAAATTCTTCTCCGACATCACGAACGCCCGCACTTACCGCAGTGCGAATATTGAATCCACTACCTCGTTGCAGTATGTCCGCGCCTGGAAGTGGCACTCCCAACAGAAGAGCAGCTAGGTGCAGCGTCTCTTGAAGATGGCTGGGTCGATGCGCCATAGGTAGCACCGCAACCGTTGCACTTGGCACGGTGCCCCGGATCATAGAAACGGCTGGTATGACGGCGAATGTGAGCAGTTAGGGGAAGAAAAGAATGCAGCATGGGTGAGATTGCTGCAACACCGCACGAGGGCGAATGAGGCACGATATAAACAGGCGCGGAACAGACAAAACTCGATTTTCCGGAAGAAATTGCGCCAGCAGGAAGATTGAGACCGTGAGGAGACGGAGCAACTGTACCGCGATAATAACACACGAAAGTTCTATGAGAAGTAAAACCGTTCACGTAAGGGCCACGTGCCACAGCCTGATATGTGTAAGGACATAAACGGGAACCTTCTTACGAACGAGCGTGAGGTGATCCAAAAGTGGCGGCAGCACTTTGAAGAACACCTGAATGGCGATGAGGCAGACGAAGATGGCGGTATGGTGATGGACATGGGAGAACATGCACAGGACATAATTTAACCGGCTCCAGATCTCCAGGAAATCCAGGAGGAGATTGGCCGGCTGAAGAACAACAAAGCCCCTGGGGTTGACCAACTACCAGGAGAGCTATTTAAACACGGTGGTGAGGCACTGGCTAGAGCGCTGCACTGGGTCGCTACCAAGATTTGGGAGGAGGAAGTTTTGCCGCAGGAGTGGATGGAAGTGTGTCCCATCTACAAAAAGGGCGATAAGCTGGCTTGTAGCAACTACCGCGCAATCACATTGCTGAACGCCGCCTACAAGGTACTCTCCCAAATTTTATGCCGTCGACTAGCACCAATTGCAAGGGAGTTCGTGGGGCAGTATCAGGCGGGTTTTATGAGCGAACGCTCCACCACGGACCAGGTGTTCGCCATTCGCCAAGTACATCAAAAGCACGCCCACACATAATCTATTCATCGACTTCAAAGCCGCATATGATACAATCGATCGGGACCAGCTATGGCAGCTAATTCACGAAAACGGATTTCCGGATTTCCGGGTTGATCAATGCAACGATGGATCGGGTGATGTGCGTAGTTCGAGTTTCAGGGGCATTCTCGAGTCCTTTCGAAACGCGCAGAGGGTTACGGCAAGGTGATGGTCTTTCGTGTCTGCTATTCAGCATTGCTTTGGAAGGGGTAATACGAAGAGCAGGGATTAACACGAGTGGTACAATTTTCAATAAGTACGTCCAGCTATTTGGCTTCGCCGACGACATAGATATTAGAGGTTCAAGAGAAGACAATGTAAGCCACCCACCACGAGTTTGCATCGCTGGTGATGAAATCGAGGTGGTAGAAGAATTTGTGTACTTGAGCTCACTGGTGACTGCCGAAAATGAAACCAGCAGAGAAATTCGGAGACGCATAGTGGCTGGAAATCGTACATACTTTGGACTCCGCAAGACGCTCCGATCGAATAGAGTTCGCCGCCGTACCAAACTGACTATCTACAAAACGCGCATTAGACCGGTAGTCCTCAACGGACACGAGACCTGGACGATGCTCGTGGAGGACCAACGCGCACTTGGAGTTTTCGAAAGAAAAGTGGTGCGTACCATCTATGGTGGAGTGCAGATGGCGGACGGTACGTGGAGGAGGCGAATAAACCACGAGTTGCATCAGCTGTTGGGAGAACCATCCATCGTTCACACCGCGAAAATCGGAAGACTGCGGTGGGCCGGGCACGTAGCCAGAATGTCGGTCAGTAATCCGGTGAAAATGGTTCTCGACAACGATCCGACGGGAACAAGAAGGCGAGGTGCACAGCGGGCATGGTGGATCGATCATGTTGAGGACGATTTGCGGACCCTCCGCAGACTGCGTGGTTGGCGAAGTGCAGCCATGGACCGAGCTGAATGGAGAAGACTTTTATGTGCAGCACAGGCCACTCCAGCCTTAGTTTGATAATCAATAAATAAATAAGTGTAGCAGGGTTCGTTTTGGTAAACGGTATGCCAGGTGTAGCGTGTAGTATGGTTGACACAATCGAACGCGCACTAACTGACTTACTGACTTACGCGCACTAAGCTGACTTTTTTTTTCCAATTTCGTTTATTTGGTAGGCTCAGGCGTGTATAACACTTTACGGAGCCATTGTTTTTTGTGATATATACAATCAATATCATTTTATTATACGGTTAGTAAGAGGGGGGTAGAAGCCAGCGTACTCGTGGTGACTCGAGGTTAGTTTACAATGTTTAAGGATGGATGGGGCTTAGGATTTGGGATCAGGAAATTTCAGCTTCTTATCCGGGCATTTGGCGTCAGGGACGATGTGGCGTGTCGTCGTGTTCGAGGAATGATTCGACTGGGAGCATCTTCCGGATGGAAAGAGCTATGGAGCTCTACGGAACAAAAGGCAGAGACAGAACAAAAAAACTTTAAAGATAGAAAAAAAACAAACTTTTAGATTTTGATGTCAGAAGCACAAAGGAAACTATAAATGGCCTGCATATAGACAACTTCACGATCTCCCAAAACACCGCGAACTTCCCTGAAGGGTTGTTTACCTCGGGCAACAAGGGTATCCAATAATTGCTCTCTGGAGGCGTCATTTTCCGAGCAGGACCAAACTACGTGATCGATGTCATCATAACCGGCTCCGCACCTACATAAATTGCTATCGACAAGGTTTATTCTGTACAGATGTGCGTTTAGTGAATAGTGATTGGACATAAGTCTCGACATCACGCGAATGAAGCCTCGACTCTGAACCACGCTCGCCCAGAAACTTTTGGAACTATGGAAAATAGCCACCGTCTGAGTTCATTGTGTGTCCAATTCCTTTGCCAACTTTGAAGAGTACTCTGACGGATTAATGGGAAAAACTCGTTGCTCGAGTATTGTCTATCATAAACTTCACCTTCCTGTGCGCCCACCTTTGCCAGCGAGTCTGCCTTCTCATTGCCGTAGATTGAGCAGTGAGATGGGACCCAAACAAAGGTAATCTTGAATGATCTTTCGACCAAAACACGCATCTGCTCTCTTATGTTTGTAAGAAAGTAAGATGCGTGCTTAACAGGTTTCATCGACCGGAGTGCCTCGATAGAACTAAGACTATCCGAGAAGATGAAATAATGGTCTACGGGCTGATTGGAAATTATCCCCAAAGCGAAGTTAATTGCTGCCAGCTCAGCAACATAAACCGAGCACGGTTCCTGAAGTTTTCGGAAGGTGGTTGAAGATACATTGAAAACACCGAAGCCAGTGGATCCGTTAATGCGAGAACCATCAGTGAAATATCTGTTGTTGCAATTGACATGTTCATATTTTTCAGAAAAAAGTGAGGGAATACATATTTGTCGAAGATGATCTGGTATTCCTTGAATAGCGTATTTCATGGACAGATCGTATTCAATTGAGGAACTGTCGTTGGTGAAGTGAACTCGAGGTGGATTATAACACGGAAGACAAAGATCTGAAGAAATGTAGTTGAGATAGACTCTAAGGAATCTTGAACGACAAGTCAGTTCAAGCATTTTATCGAAGTTATCTAAGACAAGTGTGTTACTTGTTCCACATTTGACGAGTATTCTAAGTGAGAGCTCCCAGTAACGGTGCATTAAAGGAGTGACTCCAGCAAGCACCTCCAGGCTCATGTTATGCGTTGAATGCATGCAGCCAAGGGCAATACGCAAACAACGATACTGAATTCGTTCCAATTTGATCAGGTGGCAATCAGCTGCTAAGAGGAAGCAGAAAGAGCCATACTCTAAAACAGAGAGAATAGTCGTTCTATAGAGTTTGAAGAGGTCTTCCGGGTGAGCACCCCACCAGGTTCCGGATATAGAACGTAGAAAATGGATCCTTTTCCGGCATTTTTGTATCAAATACTCAAAATGGAGTTTCCAAGTACATTTAGAATCAAACACGACCCCAAGGTATTTAGAAGATAAAGATTGGTTGATGTCATCATTCAACAGTTTTAGTTTCAGTTGAGCTGGGTACCGCTTCCTAGTAAACACAACCAACTGAGTTTTTTGCGGTGAAAACTCGATCCCTAAATGTCTGACCCAAACAGTCAGATTATCTAAGGTACTTTGCAATGATCCTTGCAAGACAGCTGCACATGGACCTCTTAGAGAGACCACGGCATCATCTGCAAGTTGTCTGAGCGTGCATTGTCCTTCCAAACAATTGTCAATATCTTTAACATAGAAATTATAAAGCAAGGGACTTAAACATGATCCTTGGGGAAGGCCCATGTAGCTATTTCTGGAAGTTGTCAGAGTGCCGAGTGTGAAGTTCATTTGTTTTTCTGACAACAAATTATACAAGAAATTGTTCAAAATAACGGGTAATCCACTACTGTGCAGATTGTCTGACAGTACTTCTATGGAAACTGAATCAAAAGCGCCCTTAATATCCAAGAATACTGAAGCCAATTGCTCCTTGTGCGCAAAGGCCAGTTGTATATCTGAAGAAAGCAACGCTAGACAATCGTTTGTTCCTTTCCCCTTTCGAAATCCAAACTGATTATTTGCAAGCAATGCATTTTCTTCGACCCAATGGTCGACTCTTGAAAGGATCATTTTCTCCAATAATTTTCTCATGCATGATAGCATGGCAATCGGTCGGTATGAATTGTGATTAGACGCTGGTTTCAGGCTTTTGAATAGCTATTACTTTGACCTGTCGCCATTCAGGTGGCACAATGTTGTACTCCATGAAACAGTTGTACAGGTCAAGTAATCGTCTTTGCGATATCTGGGAGGTTTTTCAGAAGATTGAATTTGATGTTATCGCATCCCGGAGCAGAGTTGTTCGATGAAAGAAGAGACATAGAAAGTTCCAGCATTGTGAATGGTCCACCCAAAGAACCGGGATCAGTGACTGATTCTCGAAATAGCGGTTCTGCTGGTACGGAATCTGGGCAGACCTTTTTTGCGAAGTTGAATATCCATCGATTGGAGTATTCTTCACTCTCATTGGTGGAAATACGGTTCCGCATGTTGCGAGCCGTTTTCCAAAGTGTTGTCATTGAGGTTTCTCGTGATAGTCCCTCGACAAAACGTCGCCAGTAGCTACGTTTTTTTGCCTTGAGATTTTTGAGTTTTCTTTCGAGCCTCAAATACTCTTCAAAAAGCTCTGACCTTCCGTGTTTACGGAAGGCCTTGAAGGCATCAGATTTCTCAGAATACAACTTAGTACATTCATCATCCCATCCAGGAGTGGCTGGTCTTCTGATGACAGATGTACTTGGAACGCGTCGTTTCTGAGCTTCTAGTGCGCCTTTTTGAATCAACTCAATGAGGAATCGATATTCATCCAAAGGTGGAAGAGTATCAGTTGAGTCAATACCAATTTTTACCGCCGATGCAAATTTTTGCCAGTCAATGTTCTTCGTGAGATCGAAAAGAACATTAACTGGCTCAGATTGTTGATAGCCACTCTTAATTGTGGTGACTATCGGCATATGGTCACTACCATGGGGATCTTGAATTACCTTCCACGTGCAATCTAATGATAGTGAATTTGAACATAAAGACAGATCAATACGGCTTTGTTGACCATTTGGTCCTATTCGAGTTACTTCACCAGTGTTCAAAATATTCAAATTGAAATCGTCACACAAATCATAGAAAATAGGCGCTCTATAATCGTCATACGTTTCGCCCCATCCAATACCATGTGCGTTCATATCACCTAATATCAATACTGGAGATGAGAGGAGGAGACTGCGCTCCAAAATGTCAACGATTAATAGAGGCATTTGGAGGAATGTACACTGAAGCTATGCAAAGATCTTTATTCTTCACATTTACTTGGCATGCGACGATTTCTAAGCCGGGAACAGTCGGAATGGGAATTTTGTAGAAGGAGTAGCATTTTTTGATCCCCAAAAGAACGCCACCATAATGATCATCCCGATCTTGGCGAATAATATTAAAATCGTGGAAGTTGATTTCATCTTCAGAAGAAAGCCATGTTTCACAGAGTGCAAATATATCGCAATCGGAATTGCGCATCAAAAACTTGAACACGTCCGATTTATTTTTCAGACTATGACAGTTCCACTGCAGCACAGTGATTGTATCTTGGGTATTGGCCGTATTATCCATCGAAAGATACAATTCCTGCAAGAAGGGGCCATGAAACAGTCAATTGCTTCAGATAACTTTCCACTGTTGGTATAAAAAGGTCAATGATAGGCCTCAATGAATTCGGAATATTGAATAAATTCAAAAAACGGTCCACAAGGTCCTTAAAGGAGATCAATCCTCGCTTGGATGGAATACTTTTACTAGAAGTGCGAATTACTTTTTTTCTTTCGTTGATTCTCCTAGCCGGATGTTTCTTCGAAACATCGGATTTTGGCAATGGCGGGAATGCCTTACTGCAACTAGGATCAAAAGAAGCAGTAGGGACAGGTTGCTTCGGGATTTTAAATAAACCCCCATTACCTTCAGATTTTGCAAGCTTTTATGGATGATTTTTGTTCTCTTGCGGCGCGATCCCGGGGAAGACGGTTGCTTCCTCTTTTCGGGCACGTGTACCTCCGCAGGATCATCCATATCGCCCGAGTAGCACACTTGTCACATATCAGTCACTATGACTCATATGCGACCAAATCCAGTCACATTTGAGTTGCTGCAACCAAATAGATCTGAACTGTGCTACTAGGGCGGCTGCGTCAGAGTCCAATTCATCAATGGATATGGAATCATAATAATCACTTACACGAACGGTGGCTGAAATAGCAGTCGATGCAGTGGCTGTGGCGGATGTGTCTTGCGACTTAACCATTTCCGCATACGACTGCTTGGAGCGCTGTACCAACGAGCGCTTCACTTTTTGGGTGCCTTTCAGAACATTTGCCACAACGTGGTTTGTTGTCACAAAACTCGGCAGTGTGACCAAGTTGTTTGCAATTGGTACAATTAAATACCCTTGGCACAAAAAGACGCACCGGAAATAGCATGTTTTCAATATCAACATATTTTGGGAGCATCGAACCGGCGAACGTCACCCGAAGCGAACCTGACTTGGAATATACCTTCTTTCCATCTACCGTGGCTGCTGAATGCAATTCCTTGCAGTCCAGAATATCCACGGTAGACTCCATTGCATTCTTTAGGCGGCCTTTTCCCGCAAGTACATCCTTGCAAGTCAGGCTCGCTGCGTTGATCACACCTTCAATTTCGACCTCCCGCGAGGGACATAAACCATATATTCAACATTGTACGCCCTGTCGCCAGCAATTTCATTCGCCACCTGGTATGTAGGTGCGGTGATGCGTAGTTTGTTCCTGTTGATCTGGCTAAAATCAAGCTTCGGAAAACGACGCGTCAAATCTCGTTTAATGCCGAGAAAATCTAGGCTTTTTACTTTCTGCCGAAAGTAAACAACCCAAGGCCCAGGCGAAGCCGCATGGTACAATCGAGTGCGCCCTCCATCTTTAGCAGGTACATTGCCTTCTCCAGTCTCCGCCTCCATTCTCACCCCGCAAGGTGGAAGGACAATTTTGCATATACTAACTTAAAACTAATAGCAAATTAGAAAAAATAACTTTAAAAAAAACCAAGGATGTTAACGATCATTCAGTAATTTGCGTTCGATCATTTAGTAGTTTGTCAATAACACAGTCCAGAAGCTGAATTTCAAAATATGTTGTATGGTGGACTTCTAGTGCGAAGGTTTTTCTACAACTCTGCCTAATGGTTCGTTGTTTGAATTCCACTAGTAACGGAGTTATAGCTATAGTTTCAGTAACTTAGACTAAATGATAACAAAATTCCAATCATTTAGTTTGAGTTACTGCAACTAGCGCTCTAACTCCGTTATTAGTTGAATTCTAATAACGAACCATTAAGCAAAGTTGTAGAAAACCTTCGCACTAGAAGTCCACCATACAACATATTTTGAAATTCAGCTTCTGGAATGTGTTATTGACAAACTACTAAATGATCGAACGCAAATTACTGAATGATCGTTAACATCCTTGAAAAAAACTAATTCGATTAATTCTAAGCAGTCCCACTCTGTATCAAACAGAAGGGAGAACAATAAAAAGTTTTGCCACTTATCTGCCCCTGCTGCTGTAGGTAGCAGCAGTAACAATAGCCTGCTTCACTGGCGTCGCCAGAAGCAGCTACTTCACTCGCCGACAGCGATCGCCTTGGATCCGTAGGTAGGAGCACCACACAATAGCCTTTTCACTACCGAACACAATCCGCGATGAGACACAGCACACACGTCTGGCTCGTTCGAACTATCGGCACGGAATGACTAAGCTAACTTACAAAGTTGAACAAAATATTCAAATGGTCGTGCAATCGTTCTGCGTATTGGAAGAAACACGATCGGACGTCCACTAAACTGTTACTTGCCTGATAATTTACTCTCCCGCACAATACAGAACAGCATATTCCGATGATCGCGCGATCGTTCTGCGTGTTGGAAGACACACGATCGGACGCACACTAAACTTTTACTTGTTTATCAATTTACTCTCCCGCACAATACAGAACAAATTATTACGATGATCGCGCGATCGTTCTGCGTGTTGGAAGAAACACGATCGGACGCGCACTAAACTGTTACTTGCTTATTAATTTACTCATCCGCACAGCGCAGAACAAAATATTCCGAAGATCACGCGATCGTTCTGTGTGCTAGAGAGAACATGACGGGACTCAGTAGTTTTTAGTATGCTTTTTGTGAACTGCCATGCACACGTCCATAAAAATGATAATTGGAGTTCAACATAATTTTCATAATTTAACTCATGATATTTTAACGAAAAAAATATATATCTAAAAATCCGTGGGAGATTATAACGAGCATAATTGCCAAAATAAACAAGAGGATCTACAGCTTTGTTCCATTTTTTCTTAATGTTAATATGGCGGATCGGTTAAATACGTTTCTGAACAGACTCAATTTCTAAAAATGTTTATTTCTGTATGGTTTTGACTACAATCAGTTCTTCACCCGATCAGACTCCAAGATTAAGTTGGAGGCTAAGATAGAAAATAGGAAATCAAGTAAACACAAAAATTGTTGTCTTATTTAAAAGGATTTTCTTAATAGGGCCTAGGAAAGATACTAAAATATATTGATTATAGTAGTAGTGGATGAGACATAGTGAGATGCGAAATCAAGATCAAAAGGTGTCTGGTTTTTAAATATGTTCCAAAAAGTTACATTTAGGAATTGCAAAGCGTCAGGCTTCGACAATTAAATTTTTCAAAGATACGAGAGCATTATCAATATCAAAATTTCTATCGATATACGTTTTATATACATTCTAACCAGCTCCGTGATAGTTAAAAGAAGAGCTGATTCGATTATTAAAGGCTTCTTGTGAGGGCCCCAGAGTCAAAATCAGCATGAGATACCAATTGGCTGACTTGAATCCGTTGAAACTAAATCAATTGTCGAAGGATTTCGACTGCGTTGCGTTGGTAAAGGAGTATTTCGCAGATTGCATACGGATAGCTGTCATGTATGTCTTTAACTTTCTTTACTCCAAGTGCTTATGGAAGGCTATTTGGGAGTTAATAGCAATCCAATTGGAGGTCCAGAATGATAAAACAAGAAAACTACCATTGCCGGCCACGCCCATCTTCTCCGTTACAAGGAAAGGGAAGGAAATGATGATATGACATCTACTTAACAAGAGGCCAGCGACTCACCGACGCCCTCATAGATGTCAAAGAGTTGGATGATTGTTAAGGTATGTGTTTTAGGAATATCATTATAAGCAAATGATATAAGACGTTGGGAGTTATGATGCTAAGAAAGTTATTGTAACTCCGTACTCCTTGGTGTTCTTCTTGTAGGGATGGGGTAAGGTATTTAATCTGTGCCCTGGCTAATAAGCCTAGGTTTAGGCGCCATTACCCGCCCGAAATTGTCGATGGATTTCTACTGGAAGAAAAACAAGTTTGTCTATTGGGATATTGAATAGTATAAAATCTCGCAGAACAATCTTAAAATAAAATTTTACCGTTGGATTTGCTTTGAGCATTATTCCATGGACGGTGTTTGGCATTGAAGTCACCAATTACGAAAAAATGGATTTGCTGCGAGTTAGAATTTGAAGATCAGCTTTCAACAAACTTCTCTGCTGTACATTGCATCGGAAAGGCAAGTAGGCGGTAATAAAAGAGAATTGTCCAAAACAAATTTCAACAGAAACTCTCAAGGTTTCAAAAACTTTGGTTTCGAAAGAAGAATATTATTTATGTTTGAAACGTCTATTAATGACAATGGCAACCCCACCACAGGCGTTGTCCAGACGATCATTTCTGTAGATAAAATAATTTGGATCTCTTTTGATGGAGAGTCCAGGTTTTAACCCTCGTCTGCCGTCGGATGAAATACTATCCAGTCTATCCTAATGGAGATCGAGATGATCCTTAATTCAAGACTCCTCACTGACAATCCACTTGACTATATTTTTTAACCTTAACTCACTTTCTTTTGGGGCAAGGGGCTTAATCCCATTTGGTTATGACATATCCATTGTACTGAAGGCCAGACGTCTCATTTCTACTTTACTCCAATTTATGTTTATCGTATTCGAAAAGCAACCGGAATTGGATAAAAGGAGAGTAATCATGAACAATAAACTCAGTCCATCGATCATTTTTCAAATTATGATTTTAACCGCCTGCAGCTATCTATATTTCCTAGTACCTCACCTATGAACACAGCATCGCATTTAATTATGCAGTGATGTCAGCGATCAACGTAAACTACACCAAATTATACATATACGGAAAAATATTAAAAATTCTGCGGTCGTTGAATCGTATTGGACACAGCCGTTAAATTATTATCGGAATTATTACCGTCTTCATTTTTATCCGACGATTAATACTTTTCCCAATCACTCTCTTCGCGCTTCTCAAACAGAGGATACCAACGGCTAAGCTACCATAATGTACGCGTGTCCGAACAATGCCGCTGACTTATTAACTTCAATTACCAAAGCACACCGATGCTCAACCACCCGGTTGTTGTCCACCAAACTGCTACACGATCTCCGCTTCTTGTTAGACGTCGAAAACCGATCTCAAATTGATCAATTTCATAATTCATGGTTACCGAAGTAGAGTACATGCGAAGTGAACTGCATAAACGCTCTCAGGCAGAGTTCTCCAACCGAACCTAACAAAGAACTTTGAAATTTTATTCAAATTGACACTCAAGAACTCGGTAAGACAAAGCCGTTGACTTTTTCGCTTGGCATGTTCGTTAGGGCATCACATCGCAACGTCGCCCGTCGCAACCGGCTGGCTGCCAATGGTGCTACCTTCGGGTCGAAAAGCGCACGCAAATGGCATTTCGCAGCTTAGTTTCGTTTTAACTGGTCTACTTACATTTTAGCTTCACTGGGAAAGGCGCTCTTGGCAAAAGATCAAAACAAATAACGACTTCGAGATACATGAGACGCATGCTTATTAATAACCTGTTTGAGAAATTATGAAATTGGTGTCTCACAAGGCTTACACGTAGATCCGCATATCCGACGGCAAGCAAATTGAGACTTGTTGGTGGACTACGGTTACGGAATGCAACAAGCTCATATTTTTTTTTAGTGGGCAACATAAGCGGTATGCGATAATTACGTGGGAATAGAACGGCCGGGTGATGTGTAATCTGGCAACGCAAACATATCCGTTCCACTTCTGTTTGCTATCGAAAAAGGAGTTTTCAAACGGAAACTGGAATGATAGTGATATGTCTTTACAAGTCTAGCAAACGAGTTCGAACTTTTACACTATACTTTCTAATGTCCAAATGTTTATTTTTTGCCAAAAATACTATTTTGGTTTCTAAAATCGGTGTAAGCAACGTTTTAATCCATAAAAATAATTATTTAATGTGATCGATTTAACAATTTTATTAATTCACATTTTCATTTGTTGTATTTCTAATATTTCATTAAATAAATGTATCACATTAAATAAATTTATCATAAAATAATGAGATATTCTTTGCTTTCGTTTATGTAGATAATTAAAACGGATGTTAGAGTTGTACATTTGAAGTTTTTCCCTTTTCGCCACTTCTTAATCACTACCAAATAGCCTGAACCTTCTACCAGCAGTTTCAAGCTACCTTTACAATGATCCTACTAGACACTTGGAAGTTTGAATTTTTGAACATTTTTGAAATGTGAGCTGCCCTTATGATCATAGACTTATAAAGAAGTGCACAGTAATGTCCGATACAATAATAAAATATTCCATAATTTTCAGGATTCAACTAAAACTATATTGAAACCATTGTCAATCTCATCGTATGTAATCATAAGTGAATTATTTTTAGCTATTGAATCTGAGCGCATGTTAAAAAACAACATTTTCGTGCTCTGTTTTCTTTAATCCTCGCGCTTGCCGCCTCTGAAAAACTGAATGTCATCGATGACGATGACAACGTTGTTGACGAATGCCATTCAGTTGTCGCTCCAAAGACGATCCAATCGGCGTCCGCCGATGGACGGACCCACGAGGGCTTTTGCAGAAAAGTAGGTGCCACTTAATAAACAAAACTGGACCTCGATCCCAGCGAGGCACATACCTTCGTTACACCTCCTTAAACAACCGACGATCGGACGGGGGTCGTGTCGCGCGAGCGCATTGTAGCATTAGTTGGTAGCCCCCCTTAGTTTGGTTGGACAACCGCGAGCAACGATGACGATGCACCTGTTTCCAGTGTAGCTGCACTTTTCGCGGTACTCAATTGGTTGCAATAGATAGAGATCGCATCGAATGTCACTGGCGTGGACAGGGATGAGATAATAATCCATCACTCCTCAAGACATTTCTGGAAAATCATTAAGAATACTTAGGGTCAATTTCTTCACCTCCGCTTAACTCTTAAACCTGGTTTAAGCACTAAGCGGAGGTGAAGAAATCCCGGCCCTTAGTCTCAGATATTCATAGGACTTCAAATATAATTAAACGATGTTTATGGAAATTTAGATTTTTTAGTTGTTGAAATCAATTCAGAATTTTTTAATGAGTTGAAAAACTTAGACGTTTTTAGGAAAGCTGTCAAAAAGTAAATTCCAAAAGCGTCCTAGTATTTGTAGTACAAGCTTTGTAGTTCAAATGCAAAAGCCTGCTTTTTACGCTAGCTATAATCATGAGGGTTGATACGATCACACACAGCCCAAGTACCATTTTAAGTTATGAAAACCATCATTTATTCTACAAGACTGTTATAAAACCAGTTATAAATCCTAGTTCCGTCCCAGAAGCAGAGACGCATAAACCCTAAATGGTGGGTATAAAATGACCGGTAGCTTTTAGAATAAGCTACGGAAGACCTCATTTCTTTTTGGTTCCATGGCGTATTTGGGTCTTCAAAGGGGCTTCAAAAACGGTGCAAGAATTACTTTGAAATATTGTATTTATAGAGGTAGCGGTTTGCCGTTGGACGCTGCATTAAAAAAATATCCTGAAATTGAAAATCATCGATTACTAAAACATGTAATATTTGACGTTTCCATGTAATCAGTATTTTTTCCACGCAACAACGCATACTTTGATTGAATTTTAATGTTTATAGTGGCCACAAGAAACGTCAGGACAGTGCGTCGAATGGCATTTTGTCGAATGATGTTTGGTCGAATAACACTAGGGGGAAAGGACATTTGGTCGAAGGTACATTTAGTCGAATGGACATTTAGTCGACTGGACATAAAGTCGAAAGTGCATCATAATGGATCAAGGCCCACTTGGTCGAAAGTTTTTTTTTCATTTTTTTAAACTACATTATCATGATTTTTGCCTTTCTCGTACAACTAAGTTGTACCGAAAGGCTATCATTTACTCCGAAAACGAACTTTTTATAGAAGCCTCTGAAACCTATAGTATTATATACCAATCGACTCAGCTCGACGAGCTGAGCACATGTCTGTCTGTCCGTGTGTATGTATGTGTGTATGTGTGCACAAAAGCTATAAAAAACATTAGACAACTTTTCGTACAGTAATCCTTAACCGATTTTCTCGCAACAAGTTTTATTCGACAGGGGACAAAGCTTTGTTAATCACTATTGATTTGATTTGATGAGAAAATTATTTTGAGCTTTTTAGTGGAATGTTTTCATCTGTCATAAGACGAGTTTATACAATCCCATTGAATTCCACCACTTAATTGTATCTTGACAGATACGTATTTCGACCTCAACAGTAAGGCCGTCTTCAGTGTCTCGTATCTTCAGTCGTATCTTCAGTCTTCAATCGTATCTTCAGTCGAGTCAAGTACGAGACACTGAAGACGGCCTTACTGTTGAGATCGAAATACGTATCTGTCAAGATACAATTAAGTGGTGGAATTCAATGGGATTGTATAAACTCGTCTTATGACAGTTGATTTGATGATTATAACGATCGGTCACTGCGTTTAAAAGTTATGAAGAAAATAGTACATCGGACCATATAAACCTCATATAAGGTAGATGTCTCAACTAGATGCGAGAAAGGCACCACCAACGCTAGGTAGATTAATTTGGGTTTTTTTAATTTGCGGTCGAATTGTCATGAACAATGATGGGCAATGCACGGCCTCGTGCCATCGGAAAAGGCCCGGTCGAATACGTTAGTTGTCCGGGACAAAATAGTACTTACGTGTCGTCCGTAACTAATCAGGGAAAAACTGATTGCTTTGCAAACGTGTTATACGGCATGGCCTTCTTCTTCTTCTTATTGGCATTACATCCCCACACTGGGACAGAGCCGCCTCGCAGCTTAGTGTTCGTTAAGCACTTTCACAGTTTTCAACTGCGAGGTTTCTAAGCCAGGTTACCATTTTTGCATTCGTATATCATGAGTCTAGCACGATGATACTTTTATGCCCAGGGAAGTCGAGAAAATTTCCAATCCGAAAATTGACTAGACCGGCACCGGGAATCGAACCCAGCCACCCTCAGCATGGTCTGGCTTTGTAGCCGCGCGTCTTACCGCACGGCTAAGGAGGGCCCCCGATGTTACGGCATGGCCTACTGATTCTTAATTCAAATAATGGCGCGTTGGCGCGATTGCGTCACCATACGTGAGACGTAAGATATCGGCAATGGATATTATGCATATTACACACTGCCTAACGAGAATTCAAATAACTATAAATTCATGGCACACATTTCCCCTCTTCTCGAAAAAAAAATCCTGTGCCTTCAAAAAGTTTCACGGTTCAAAAATTGTTAAGAAGCAAAATTGTAATTTGATTTTTTTGCAAAATTATTATTTGATTTCTTTACGCACACATAAATTAATCCAAAATTTAAGTTGAAAATACTTACAGATGAGAAAATTGTATAAAATTTCTCTCAGAGACTCTTGGATTTCGTTGACCTGCTCCAGAATGATGCAGAGAGTGATAATATGATCCACACAGAATCTTCCGGCATGTAATCAGGCCCGCTGCCGCATCCAGTAGACAGGAAAAGTTGCGGTGTCCCAAATATTACACTTGAGAAAGCTGTTCGAAGTGCTCACTGGTCAGTAGCTGAGAGTGAGAACAACTCAATTTTGAGTAAACTTTCATTGTCGTGTATTTCTTTTGTTCGTGTCATTATCCACTGAATTTATTTTCAACGAGGTGTCTTCCTCCTGTTGACCGTGCTCGCATCCATGGTTACTAGTCTCAGTAACTTGGTACAATGAAGCACAAACATATTTTCCAGGGGTTTGCATTTTGTTCAAGCTGATACCTAGAAACTTTTTTCAAATAGGCGTAACTGTATTTGACCTTGAAATTTGTAACGACTCATGCTCTCTCTATTAAGCATATTTCGTTCAACTGACGTTACTAACAGATAGAACGCAATCTATTCTTTCTGTTGGGTGCATGACTTGACCAAAATAATTGAAATTAAGAGCTCAATCGTCATTCCAAAACTAAAGGTCAAAATCAATTAGGCCCATTTGGAAAAAGTTCCTAGATATTTTTTTTACGATTCTAATACGTACAGAGAACCACTCGGGTTCAACATATTTTAGCGATTTCATCACGTATTGAGCACTTTTTCAAGCAACACTGCTTTAAATATTTCAGCGATTTTGAATACGCGATTAGCACTTATGCGAGCACCATTCGCGCTCAAAATGTTTTAGCGATTTTTCACACGCACTGAGCCCTTTTGCGAGCACCACTCGCGCTTAAAATATTTTACGCGATTTACACGCACTGAGCACTTTTGCAAGCAGTACTCGCGCTCAAAATGTTTTATCGATTTGGATACGCACTTATGCGAGCACCACTCGTGCTCAAAATATTTTAGCGATTTGGATAGGCACTGAGTATTTTTGCAACCACCACTCGCGTTCAAACTGTTTTAGCATTTTGGATATGCACGGAGCACGCACTGAGCACTTTTGCAAGCACCACTCGCGCTCAAAATGTTTTAGCGATTTGGATACGCACTGAGCACCTATGCGAGCACCAATCGTACTCAAAATATTTTTGCGATTTGCACGCACTGCCAAAGAAACATCTTAAGTTTTATAACGCTCTTGAAGACCACAATTTATTCTTCAATAGTGTTAAAAAACTAGCATAAAACCAAAATGTTACTAGGGTGAGCACTTTTGCGAGCACCGCTCGCGCTCAAAATGTTTTAGCGATTTGGATAGGCACTGACCACTTTTGCGAGCAGTACCCCCGTTTTTTTTGTAGTCTCATTGGGCATTTTAATTTATTAACTTTGATCGGTCCATCTTTTTCCGATGCAGAGCTTATTAATTTGAATCGTAAAATTAATGTAAAGTCTAAATTATGCCCGGCAAGGATCGCCAAATGTGTGGCCTCGTGCCATCGGAAAAGGACCAGCCGAATACGTTAGGTAATTGTCGGGGACAAAATAGTACTTACGTGTCGTCCGTAACTAATCAGGGGAAAACTGATTGCTTTGCAAACGTGTTGTAAGTCATGGCCTACTGATGCTCAATTCAAATTATGCCGCGTTGGCGCGATAGACCAACGCAAAATGAACTCACCCAAGAAATAATGACGTTTGAGCGGGTCGCATAATGAACGCAAAATGAACTTTAAAAGTTTGTTCGAGAAGACGACCCGCTCAAATGTCAAAATCCATCAAATGAGTGAATTTGATGAACTCCTGCACAGGTCTATTGCGTATGGCGAGTCACGTGAGACGTAAGATATCGGCAATGGATATTATGCATATTACACACTGCCTAACGAGAATTCAAATAACTATAAATTCATGGCACACAGGCAATTAGTTGATGCATTTCTAATCAAGTGTTCCAATTAATTGCATATTATTCGGCAACTCGGCCGTACGAAAACCATTTTTTTTTGTTAAATATCTTGCCTGTGCATATGCACAGCATATGTTTCGAAATGGAAATTGATATGAAATTTGCGAAAAAGAATCCACGTGTCTTGGAGGGACTCGAACCCTCAACCTCCTCCTCTCGTTTAATAAACAATGTGCACTCGCTTGGCTGTGGGTATACAATAGTAAAGCACATGTGGAGATTGGACAAATCAAGCATCCGAAAGATATTCAATTTGCAAAAAAGAGAGCTAACCGCGGTGGAGGTTGGTACTCGGATTCTGATGGCTTTTCCGCAAACGTGACCTTTAAGTGGTCTTGTTGTGTAGGGGTTATCACGCCTATCTAGAGAGTAGGAGGTTGAGGGTTCGAGTCCCTCCAAGACACGTGGATTCTTTTTCGCAAATTTCATATCAATTTGTCCATTTCGAAACATATGCTGTGCATATGCACAGCGAAGATATTTAACAAGTGTTCCAAATTAAAACAAAATGCAGTTCAATCGAAAGGTCATTCAGTTAGTTTGACATCTAGCAAATGAGAGCTAGAATAATTTTATAAGTTAAACTTTTTTAAAGAGATTTTAACAACATAATAAAAATATACATCAAATTATATGTAACATTCGCCTCAATATAATGAATAATAAAAGACACATAATCAATCTTTAAACTCATTTAATTACTATGTCTGAAACTCGATTATGCAATACATATGTACAACATGTGATAGATTTAGTTCGGAAAAGGTATTGGAGGGTAACCGCCCCTTCGGTGGGCTTTGATCTCACAACCCGAGTACGCTAGACAGGTGCTTTCCCTACTTAGCTACGAAGGACCTCCGTCGTCCTCCGCCTGATCAAACCAAATTCCCAGCACCAGGTACCAGCTGATCTCTCGCAATACATTTTCAGAACTAACTCTCTCATATGTATTTTTGTGCACATCCCAACCAAGTAGGATGAGTATTTAATTTCGGTATCACGATCAGATCCATCAAAATATTCATATATATTAAGCATACAAAAAGAAAAGTATTTCATCTGAATCTCTTCTCGCCGGTAGTACTGAGAAAGTGTCCCGATTTCTGCTTCATATCAACAAAAGGCTAGTCCTTTGGTCCGCATTAAAAACATCAGCCAACAATCGAGATTTCGATATCCATTAATCCAGAGAAAAGTGGTCAGTTTACTCTTTCCGCGTAACAGAAAGTTTCCGAGATAATTATTTTTTGGTATATCCATACATGTGAAAAGGTCCACAAACGTCTTGAACACTGAACAAAACATTTAAATTTCTCATTTTGACTGCAAGACGTATTCTGAATAATGAACAAATATTGCTAGGGAAATTTGGGTAACTATAGACATTTTTTTGAACAATAATGTTAACAATAATAATAATAAGAAGAAG
The DNA here is from genome assembly GCF_024139115.2 of Armigeres subalbatus. Taxonomy (NCBI): domain Eukaryota; kingdom Metazoa; phylum Arthropoda; class Insecta; order Diptera; family Culicidae; genus Armigeres; species Armigeres subalbatus. The sequence continues at coordinate 426,701,082 of NC_085140.1, read as the reverse complement.
AAGAATATTAATACTTCACCAAAGCAATTCTAATAAACTAATCTAATTCACGGCATAGACAAAACAAGGCAGGCTCAGCAAGTATGTAAACATTTTGAATGTAAACATTTGTCGTCACTACTATCTTTGCACAAGATGAATACACCACTAGGTGTTCCAATCTACCAAATTCACGATTCAGCCATCTTAGATTTTAGTCTGGGAGAGTCAACTGGTTTGTTGTCGTTTTGCACTGAAAATGGATGTTTCACCTCCCCGCTGATCTCGCCCATCTACTGTCGAAGTGAGTGAACTCTGATAGTAGAACCCTGGATTTTCCCATAGCGGGTGGTTATTAACGTACACATGAAATTTATTTGTAAATTTCTTTAGATTTTTGCAAATAAAAATGTGTGGATTTTTATTAGTGTACGAGCCTACCTTATTGTCTGTATACCGTGAATCAAAGTTATCTTCCTAATTGTAATTGGTACATGAAGTACAAAAATGAAGACATGCCTCGTACCACAAATCATCTAGAAGGGTGGCATAACCGGTAGCGATTTTTATCGAAACCTAATCCAGGCTTCTTTGAAACACTTGAAAACCTTGAAAAAGAGCCAAATATTACCGACGGATAAATATTTTCTATTCTACAAGGACAACCCGTGCCCAAACGATATATCAAAGAAACAGAAAAAGACACGCGCTTGAAATATCTAGTGCAAAACCTTAAAAATTATCCATACATCCAAGATATTTGGCGAGGAGTAGCATTAACCCTGAAATATTTTTAATTTTGACGTAGGACTTACGTCTCTCTTTACTATACCGGGTGTCATTCCAAAATATTCAAATCGACCGCGTTACGCTGTAATGAAAGATTTTAAACGTTAATAGCGTTCGTCTCAATGGACGAATTTCTGCGGTAAGCCCCTCAATCGACAGATTTCAAGTATGCCTTTCATGTCCATGCTTGATAAGACCCGAAAAACTTGTTTCAATAGGAATGAAACTGTTTTCAATGAAAAACATTGAGATCAAGGGAGCATATAAATATGGGTACCGCATAATTCTTGCATCATTCCATTACCACGTTCTGATTGGTGCAGACACCAGCGAATGAGCAGCCGCTAAAATAGCGAGAAGCCATAAAATAGCGCAACGCGATTTTTTCCTTTCATTCTGACCGGGACAAGCGAAGCAACCGCATCATCGATTGAATAGCACTCACACCTTTTAGCAGGGAATGAAAACTGCACCGACCGCTTTTTCGGCTCGACACTATCGAAGCCACCATCATCAGCCGAAACCTAGCCAGTACAGCAGCAGTCCACCATACAGACCCGACAAAGCAGCAATGCTGAGCAGATACCGGCAGCAGCAGCAGAGTCAAGCCGAGACCGGCCGGCATCGGTGATGAGCTGAGACAGGCTGAAGAAAAGCCACATGATGCAGCATGTATGTCCAAAAAACAAACGGTTCTTCAGAGAGCCAATAATAGAGATCAATATCAAAGCTTTCAATACCCTTCGGGATAGAAATTGTACTTGGGTGTCAGATCCAGTATTCTAGTGATAAAATTTTATGCGTGATTTTCATAAATAGCGTCAAAACTAACAGTGGATAATTTTTCTGATTTAACCGCGAAGTGGACGAAGGACTTCGCTTGACCATGCCTAAAAAAACATAAGATGTCCAAATCTCTCACATAATATTTGGATATTTGGATTAAAAAACACCGATAACAACTCAAACATTAAATAAACTATCAATCGATTTTTCATCAAATGTTGGATTTTTTGGCATTAATCAAGAAATATCTAGATAAACATTGTTTGATACTGACCGCACACAAAGCGAACGTGACTGAATGATCGTCCCATGTTACCAATTCTAAATCTTATCACCTGAAATCCCATGTCCGGGTGTTTCCTTCCATCTACTACTAACAATGTTGTCTCAGAAAAGAACACGTACTTCTCACCTGAACTGCAATTCTAAGCTCGCTTGCCCGGCTTATTGGCCTGTATCAAGCGAAAAGTCCCGTTAGGAAATAGACGCCAGCAGCGAGCAACAAGCGTAAAAAAGAAGAAGCTTTTCTCGAACGCGTTGATGGTGATGACGCTTTGGCTGACAAAGAAGCAGGATACAAGACACTGGCTGATTGGCCCACCAATTGGGAAGCAGAGAAGATTCAAAATAAGGTATAAAAGATAAGTGCATTCGCTCGCAGAGCATTCACTCTTTTTTATACCACCACTAGAAATTCGCGATCGTTTTCTTACTTTTCGGACTTAGCCGAAGCAAACAGCCTTTTTCAAGGCTCTAAGAGTTAAAAATAATGTTCTCCTTCAGTCGCTATCGCACGGATTAGGAGGCCCTACATCCCCTGCTGGGCCAACTTGTGGCTTATTTCAGACAGTCCTTCAGTGGGAAGGTTGCCACTGTCGAGGCTAATATTCCGTGACCGGACAGATACTTCCTGAATTGTTTTTGATGATTCTTGTTCGAGGTAGATTTGATTTCTGTGTCGGTTTGATGAGAAGATTTTGCCAAGGAATGGTATGCAACGCCGATTATTTATCCAAAATAGTTGATGTGAGAAATTTGGACATATTATGTATCTTAAAGGCATGGTCAAGTCAAGTCCTACGTCCACTTAGCGGTTATGTCATAGACATTACCCACTGTTCGTTTTTATAGTTTTCTTTCCTCATTTCGTCATTTCGACCAAATACCATTCGACTAAATGTAAGGGAAGATTCATTATGATAATTCGATGCAAATTTTTGATATTGTTGCTTGTTCTTTTATCTCAAATATCATGTTTTGTTATTCTGTTCATGGCTTCTGCCTGGGTAACTATTAAGATATCCAGATTTAAATTGATTGTTATTTACCTCGATATTTGAGTTTCGTAATATCGATATCCTGCCGCCACAAGCATAGCTGTCCCATATTGATATGGATTTCTTATCATTATGGGGCAGTTACGCTTGCAATGGCAATATTCTTTATTTTTATTTTTTTACTCCATAAAGTTTTGAAAATTTATTCACTGATTTTTAAAATTCAAACTTTTGAATGTAAAAATCTATTTGGCTAACGCACCTTAAAGATTTCCCACGCATCTAGAATTCGTGTTGTCTTGTAAAAGCACATTCATCCAAGGAATAATCCTCGCTACACCAATGTTACTAACACTGTGCAGCTCGCTACCGTTGTCAAGTGCATTGTAACGATTACCCGGTTAATCATTTTTTTTTCGCGTACGAACTGTTGTGTTTGCCTATGTTGTGTCCTGACGACGACGACGACGACGGTGATGATGGTAAAGTGCATTCGGAGCCGTCCGCGTCGAGTTGCATACAAAATAGGCATTATACTCTACGTTTCTGCTGTTAGGTAATTTAGTATGCAGAGGAAAAAAGATGTCCGCGTGGAACTGAACCCCAGCGTTGCTGTGACTAAGGGGGCTGATGGCCACTGGCCAGGCAGAGTTGTGTGGCACCGAAACGAAAGTGAAATTGGCGTGTTATGGCGACGATCGATGGGGACGATCATGGGAAAATATGCACTAATTTATGCAACCAATGACGACAGTCTGAGGGTGGCGATTGATAGGCAAATGAGTCGGAAAAAATGGTTAACCCACAAGGATTTGATATAACTACTGATATTATTATTTATGTATCCTTTTCTGAAGCGGTTGCACTTTTCAATTAATAATGGTATACTACTATTAAAAATGGCTTGCCATAATTATTTTTACTGTATTAAAAAAAAAAAATTATTTTTATCTCACTTAAACATTTTTGAAGTGCTCTGACTTCACCATAAAAATTACTCAAATAGACATGATGATTTATTTAGATAAAAATTTCAACAATCTGTCATACTTGATCTACAAGACATTCGAAGGATTACAATTTTATTGGAGCTGATAAACTGATTGCGGTCCAATCGGGAAGCCATAACACATATACACAATTGATTATCGACAAATATCGACAAAAACGACGTATAACTATGGTAGCTTTAAAAAATATATTCAGTTCACCGCTTGGCTATGAAGATCTATACTAAAAATCATAAAATCATGTGGAGCCTTTAAGAAAGAAATATGGATTGACTTCGCTTAGTACTTTGCATTTAATTCAGTGTGTAACCTGACAATCAAATTAAGAAAAACAACATGAGTCACACGTTAGATACATTACTCAATGTACCTGTCCGTCACCGAAGAGGAGATGTAATCAACGATCGATCAAATATTATTCGTATATCTTCTCGTATATCTCACTCCATCGAATCGGGTCATTAGTATTCAATGCTATGGTATCATCGAACTCTTACACATTTTGGGACAGATATCCGTTTTTTTTGCAGAAACAGGTCCTGCAAGTTTTGTATATGTTTGAATTGGTTCCACATATGTATAAGGAAAATGACGGTTTTATTCTATTATTGGAAGGGGGTTTCTGAAATTCAGCCACTAATGGCATCAAATTGAAAATCGGCATGAAAAACCCCCTACAGATGTCATATTCTATATTTAGTTTGTGGAATATGCATATGCAAATTGTTGAATGTATCCGCTTGATTTTTTTCAGATTAATTTGATTTTAAGTCTGTGAAGTGAAGATAAAGTAATTGTATTCAAAGAGAATATAAGATCTGTAACAGAAATTTTATCGAATATACAGTAATTTAATATTGAACTACATTTAGTATTAATTTTATTTTTTTCCAACCAAACAATATTCACGATCTGTACGCCAGGGCCACGGGAGCGCGCTGTTACCGACAATTTTGGTTTAACAATAATAACACTAATTAAAAATATTGTATTAAAAATTACAATAAAATCACATTGAATTGTTAGTAAATAAGAGAAAAACTCAATACTATTGTTAGTCTCATGAGAAAAAATCATATCCTTTTGAAAATAGGACCGGGTTTTTGCGTTACGTTATTTGTGAACAGACCCTTATAAGCTCGACAAGCGAACAGAAAAACACCCAACTTGAGAAAATTTGAACGCATTGTGGGAGTAAGTCCACGAGGCTGTCAATACACAGAGTTACTTGGTACCACAAACTCAGCTGAAAGGCTGGTTTGACGTGGAGTGTCAAAGACCAATAGATGAGAAATACCAGGCCAGAAGCCGCATGTACATAGCGGCTACACGCCAAAATAGAGAACGATATAAAGAACTGATGGCAGCTGATAAAAAACGCTATCGGTGTTAGAAACGGAGTACGAAGAAAAAGTACCCTCGGAGGCCTCGATCAAAAACATGCGCAAGAAAAACGCACCAGTGCCAGTCATGATCAACGACAGCTCCAGAAATCTGTTGACCGACCGAGGCCGCTGCTAGGGGGGAAGGAGCACCTTGAGTTATTGTTGAATAGACCATCGGACAGAGCGAATACAAACGGAATTAGTATTGAGGATGATAGTCAAGCAGTTGAGCGACTAACGCTAGACGAAGTGAAAAATGCTATTCGAGAGCAAAAGAACGGTAAGTCCGCTGGGGATGACGGAGTACTGGTCGTACTTCTAAATGTCGGGAGTGACCGGATGAACGAAAAATCCACCATGTGATTGAAATGATTTGGAACGGATAAGAATTGCCTTCGAGCTGGCTATGTCCTATGTCCTCCTGTCTACAAAAAAAAAAACAACTAACACGATTGTACTATCTATCGAAGTATAACACTCATAAATACTGCCACCAAGGTAATCTCCCGAATTCTGTTTAGCTGACTGCGTTTGGAGACCTTTGTCAGCGAATATCAAAGCAATTTTAAAGAAGAATTATCAACAACGGGCCAGATATTTACTCTGTTACAAATCCTAGATAAATTCCGGAATACAAATGGCAGATTTATCATCTGTTTATGGACTTTAAAGCAGCGAACGAACTCACTGAAACGGAACGAACTTTGTTTGTGGTTGCCATGAATGGGGACTCCAATGGACTCTGAAAGAACGTCTAAATCTTGATCTACGCGGAAGATATCCGGCTTGTGGTATTCGGAGAACGGAGAACTGATTTGTGAGCTTGTGAAAATACTCTCCCCAGCCTTCAACTAATACCTTCCACACCGGCTAAGGCTGCCTGCGCCGAAGTAGATGTCCTCCCATTTCGCCAACGAGTGCAGGCGATTATTTCCCTAAAAGCCGCATACGCTTCCGCCACATCCGGAAACCATAAGAGCCCCACCATGTTCAAGAGGATCAGATCATGCACACGATGGCCGGTGGCTGTCTCCCCCCGGTGGCTAGGGTCCACTGGCATGGAGCATGGAGCTGGCACTCCTCCACAGCCAACCTAAACAGCTCCATTGCGAGGCGCATCAAAAGAGGAGACAACACGTAAGCTCTTCGAACCATGAGCATCGCTACACTGAGGATTCACTTCCGAGGGGTCGGCTTAGGCGTTACTGGGAGCAACCTAACGGTCTCAGACAGCCTTCCTGCACAATGCATCGTCTTCTCGGCGGAAACATCAGCTCTGTTGAATGCCGCTACCACCCTCTTCGACAAACCCGTCCTAGTTCTGAATGATTCCGCCAGTGCCATCGCTACGCTATAAAACGATCACCCGAGACACCCATGGATCCAGGCCATTCTTGCTTGCGAACAACAGTCTGGATTCCTGGGTACTGTGGGGTACCAGGGAACCTCAATGTAGACATGCAGTCAAGGCCGGCGTTTCACAACATCGGCTCCGTCAGCTGACGTTAAAGGCTGGATCAAAAAGATCGTCAGCTAGGATTGGCAAATCCACTGCTTCCAGAGCTACGCGATTCCGATTCCTAAGCTTCCAGAACTACCGTGATTGAAGTCCTTTGTCCAGTTTAGTCGACCAGCTTATTTTCATGAACCAACCAAGTTTGAACGTTTTTTAAAGTTTGTAATTATAATATTTTCTTCGTCCATTAATATCAATGAGCTAGACTTTACTAAGGTGGCGCAGATCAGCGCTGCGTGCCACCAGTTCTCTCTTTTACTCTCCCGCTGTTCTTATGCAACCCAAATAGTGACGTCACTATTTGCGTTGCATAAGATCAGTGGGAGAGTAAAAGAGAGAACTGGTGGCACGCAGCGCAGATCTGCGCCACCTTAGTAAAGTCTAGCTCCTTGCATTAATATGTCTTGAATTCTCTGCTTGCGGAAGGTCCCTAGGTCGGACCTGATTAAAGTGATTAAAGTGGGGCGATGTGCTCTCTAATCTTCTATTAAACATACCTTTGGAAGGTGCAATTCGAAGACGGGTGTGCAAAAAAACGGAACCAATATCAACAAGTCTTACATGCTCTTTGGATGGATGACGTCGACATCGTTGATGCAGAGAAATTGCTGTGGCTCCCGAGGTGGAAATGAATGGGATACCGTTTGAGGTTGCCGACGGATTCATATATCTTGGAACACTTGTTACATGTGATAATAATGTTAGTTTACTTATGGGTCCTAATGATTGTTTACAGATTTCGTTTCCGGCCCTATGTAAACTGTGACCAACCCAGCATCTATTCCTTTCCAGAGTATCAGTTGGTATCGGCCTCTGGTGACAACGACGACGGAGATCGTTGTTAATGATCCAGTTGTGACCTGCACCAGGCCCGAAATATCTGTTTATGAACTCTAGTCTAATCTAAAGTCTAACGGGGCCGACCACGTCCTTAAGGGTGAGCTCGATGGGGCCCCTCTTGAGAACTGCTGGAATTCAGTCAAAGCAGCCATTAACGACGCAGCGGAGAACAATTTCGGGTATATGGGACGAAGTCGACAGAACGATTGGTTCGACGAAGAGTGCAGACAGATTCTGGAGGAGAAGGACGCAGTGCGGGCGGTCGCGATGCAGCAAGGTACCCGGCAGAACGTGGAACGTCATAGACGGAAGAGGAGACAGCAGACCCGCCTGCCTTTTTCAGGAGAAGAAACGCCGCCTGGAAGAAGCGGAGTGCGAGAAGATTGAACAGCTGTGCCGTTCTCAAGAAACACGCAAGTTCTATCAGAAGCTCAACGCATCCCCCAAAGGCTTCGTGACGCGAGCCGAAATGTGCAGGGATAAGGATGGGAGCATCTTGACGTACGAACGTGTGGTGATCGAAACGGGAAGCAGCACTACGAGGAACATTTGAATGGCGCTGAGAGTACAGGCAGTGAAAGTGAAAGCAGGGGAGGAGATGGCTACGTCAGTTTAGCCGACAAAGGAAGCCAACCAGCCCCCACCTTGAGGGAAGTTAAGGATGCCATCCAACAGCTGAGCTGAGCTCATCAAGATGGGCCCGGAAAAGCTAGTCACTTGCCTGCACAAACTGATAGTCAGAATCTGGGAAACTGAACAGCTACTGGAGGAGTATGGAAGGAAGGGGTTATATGCCCCATCTACAAGAAAAGCGACAAGCTGGAATGTGAGAACTTTCGAGTGATCACCATCCTTAATGCCGCCTACAAAGTGATATCCCAGATCATCTTCCGTCGTCTGTCACCATTAGTGAATGAGTTCGTGGGAAGTTATCAGGCTGGCTTTGTTGACGGCCGCTCGAAAACGGACCAGATCTTTACTGTACGGCAAATCCTTCAAGAAGCCGCGGACATGTGTGCAATGGGCATTAGACTGGCCCAGGAAATGAAAAGTTGTCGCATTCTACGGAACACCCCCCAGGATTGCGTCTTTGGGTGAGAAAATCAATATCTCAAAATTTCAGGTCAATCGCTTGTTGCATAAGCTGGCGCACTTGATTTGAAGTTTGTTTGGGGATTTCAGCCAAAATATATAAGAAAATACACCTCCGTCAGTCATTCAATCTGGAAATCGGGTTTTATTGCTCGATTGAGCTCAGAATTGCAAAATGGGCAGTTGGTATGTTACAGAACAATTTTACAGAACGTTGTACGATGATTAAATGAACTGGAATTCGTTGGCATTTTTTTCTCTCCATACTAAGCTGGACCAGTCTAGAGTACAGGCATCACAGGTGCTGGAGTTCCAGATCGTACTCACGACAGTTCAAACGTTCAAGAAAACCAGAATCATGTTTATCTATGCTTCGAGGTAAAAATTAGATTTTACCTAATTTGAATCATGGCCCAAAAAAAGTGTGTTGTTTTTATCAAATTACTAGACGTACCACCTGACCGCTCTGGCTATAGGATTTATTTTCGATCTGTCAAACATTTAGTTGATTGCAGCGTCGTAGCTTGATGGCTTTCTTCAAAACTCATAAAAACGTTGCATTTTGACAATTTTTATTTACTTTCCTCATCAAATTGACCTTTCAGTAGGTATGCACACAGCTGCGCCCAAGACGAATCTTGCTAGTTGGTCCGTCCGTTCGTGAGTTATATTGCCTCAAAGGTAAACTAATTTATATATATAGAGATTTGTTTTTAAAATTAAAATCTTAGTTATTGTTATTACTGTTTGTGGCTGTAATTTATAACTACGAAAACACTCTCGTATAATGTTTAATTTGCAGAAATAATAAAAATAAACAGCAAATATTTTCTTGATTTTGTTTAGTCATATGTAGTTTCATGTCACCTGTCAATTACGCCATTATGTTTCAAAACAGTTTTCTCTAGCATAGATAGGCAACTGCAGATTTTTGAGTAGATTTATTAATATAGGGGTACGGCTCGTCACTTCATCCCATATCTCCTATTTCCATCCCATCAAAATCAAAGCAATGGAAAAATCTTAAAATATTCACAAACACCCATTAACATAGTTGGTGCTAACCCAAGAAATCCTCTTGGTAACATTTTCAGGAATCTTTTCTGGGATATTCCTTCCTCCGGTATTCAGTGAAATTCTTTCTCCAATAAATCTAGGGTATTCCATCTACAAGGATTCTGAGAATTCGGGAGAGTTCTCTATCTTAGAATAGTGGGGAATTGCTCTTCCCACTTCAGGAATTTTGGATAATTACTTCGTCAAGATTTCTGTGATCTTCCTTCTTCTATAATTATGGAGAAAAAAAACCTCCCTTAAGAAATTTGCGATATTCCTTCACCCGGAATTCTGAGACACTCATATTACAAGAATACAGCTTTTCATATCAATTTGTCCATTTCGAAACATGTGCTGTGCATATGCACAGCCAAGATATTTAACATAAAAAGAATACAGGGTAAATCCTTCTCAAGGAATTCTGGGGAATTCATTCCCAGGATTTCTGAGAATATACCCCTTTAGGAATCATGGAGATGTCTTCCTCCGAGGATTTCTAGGAACTTTGAGAATTCTTCCTCGGGAGTTCTGGGGAATTCCTGCTCCATGAATTCAGGGAAACTTTATTCTCAGAGCATTTTGGGTTCTTCCATCTCCAGGAATTCTGGAGAATTCTTTCTCCAGGTGTTCTGACGACTTACTTGTTCTACCAAAAATTCTAAAGAACCCCTAACATAGGTATTCCTTTTTCTCGAATTCTCAGGAATACTCCTCCCACATATTCTGGAGGAAATTCTTTTTCGCGAAATGTAGGCAGTCGATCTACAAGAATTGTAAAATATTCTTGAGAAGAGATTTTTGGAGCATATCTCCTTCGGAAACTCCTGGGAATTCCTCTTTCAAGAATTCATTCTACAAAAGTTCTCCGGAATACTTATTCAGGAATTTTGGGGTGTTGATAAAAAGTTCAGAGCAATTGCTCTGTGCGAATTTTGGGGAACCCCTCTTCTAGAAATAGGAATTCTTACTTTAAAAAATTTAAGAATTCCTCCTCCGAGGATCCCGGGGATTTGCTTACCTCAGCCAAGATATTCTAAATAATTCTTCTCTCTGACAACTTTGGGGAATTTCTCTCTCACGATTTATGAAGGAATCTTCTCCTATAAATTATAGGAATTCTCTTCTCCTTGAATTCTTAGGAATTCCTTCGACAGGACTTTTGAAAAGCTTATTCTATGAAGAATTCCTGTGAAATTCTCATTCAAGAGTTCTAAGGGGTTTTCTCTCAAATTTTAATTCACTCAAAAAATTCCTTATCTAGAAGTTTTAGGGATTCCCTTCCCAGGATTAATCAATGGGAAACTCCTGGAAAATTTCCTTTATCAGCTCCTGAATATTTTCTATCAGGTATCTTCTGCTGGAATTATCTCTTCTGTGCTTCTTTGTTGCCATTATATCCACAGTGGAAGATCGCCGTATCGTTGCTTAATGTTCATTAAGGACTTCCACAGTTATTAGCTTCGAGGTTTTTAAGCTGATTCACCATTTTGGCATTCATGTGTCATAAAACTAATACGATAATGCTCACAGGCATAACAGGAAGTACCAAAAATACTTACATCGGACTATGAATTCAATCACTTTCAGCGGTTACAAAGCAAGACCACTTGCTTTGTAACCGCTAGGCTGAGGAAGGTACATTCTAAGATTGTTGCTAGTATTTCAAAAGGAATTACACTCCTTTTCGGAAGAACCATTGAAGAAATTCACGAAGAAGCTTCAAAAAGAATTCATAGAGAAATCCTTGAAGGAAACCGTTAAGCAGTTCCAGAAGAAATTTTCGAAGGAACCTTAGGTGAATCTTCTCATTGTATTCCTGAAGGAATTCTTTAATAATTTAGTAAATGATTCCTCAAAAAGTTCCTGGTGAAATTCTTTCAAAAATTCCTAGCGGATGCTGCAGAATTAGTGCACCCAAAAAACAAATCTGACAATTATTGTATAAAATCTGGGCATATACAATTCTGTAAGCTTTTTATACAAATATTGTATTAAAATAATACAAATCTGTATTATTTCAATACAATAATTGTATTAAAATCTTCCAAAATTGTATATGCCCAATTATTATACAGTTTCTGTAAGGTTCTTATGCAGAACTGTATTAAAATCTGCCATCCGCTGGTTGGGTGGGAAATTTACAAAGAAACTTGAGAATGAACTTCTCCAGAATTTGGAAAGGATTGCTCTAAAAATTCTGGAATTTGAAAAAGAATTCTTTAGAAGTTGGAAAGATTTTTTTTTTGCACACTTTCTCGCCCCATTGCAGTGAAAACACGAACAGCTTGCTTAATATAAATGATGCTTGAAATTTTTATTGCACGAAAAATGCGAACATTGAAAAAGGGTATTATTTAAAATATAATTTTGGACCACACTGAGCCGAGTCGTCGCCGCCGGTTCGAAGTAGATCAGCGCACAGATCTAATGCTGAGTTCCATCGACGATGCCATCAAACATTGATATCAACAGAAATTCAAGAACGCAATTGGAAGTGAGTCGGCCACACATTACGAATCGGCCGAATCTGCAAGCAAACACTGAAGTGGAACTGGCGGGTCATCACTGCATACTCAAGGATTCGTGGCGAAAAGTTTCAACAAATGAATAAGGGAAGTCTACATTTAGTACCCATGGATGAGTGAGAATCCGTCTCAGCTAGTTTAGTCAATTGCCGTCAATCGTCACAGTCCTAGAAGAATAAACGTGAACCAAGTATGACGCACTGTAGACGATCTCACATTTGCAGTAGAGAGAACAAGTATCTACCAAGACACAAATAAATTGATGGAATCTAATAAACTAATATTTGTGACCAATGACCATAAAAAAAATGTTTTCATGTGTTCCAAAGACTGCTTAGAAAATTATACACACGCCGGAAGCAAATGTCAGGATACTTAAAGTTCATATTGGAAGCCAAGAACCTTGCCACAATCAATTAAATGAACATATTAAACAATCACCTAAATTGCTTCGCTTCCTTGTGATGCAATGCAATGCGCCCCGGTGGCACTGAAGAAGGCCAAAGTCTTCAAATAGCGATATATTTCTTTCCGCTCCATCGCTCTGACGACGGAAGTGGAAATAGCAATACTTCTCGTTTCGCATCAGCACCGACAGAAAAAAAAATGTCTTCCACCATTCACAACTTTATCCTCTGAGAGATGCATCGACGATAAGAACCGTTGACTGATTGATCGGACAACCTTGATCACAAAACTAAACCAGTGATAGCAGGAAATGACGGCTTTAGCAAAAAAAACCTTTTGCATTAAAAATTCTTTGTCTTCCGAAGAATGTTGTGGCCTTGTTTGACCATAAAAACGTTTCACAGTATTAGAACAAATTCTGTCAAACCGTAATATTTCACTACCTAAATTTGAAAAAATCTTCGATTTTTTTCTTTGCTTATTAGAAAATTCTTCAATGCAAATGTCCACTAAAGAAATAGGTATTCAACAGGATCCACATTTTTCAGGCGAAAAACTGCAAAAACCAGTTAGAGTGTGAAAATCCCAAAATTAAACCATTTCATTCGTTTCTAACTGCAATCGGTGTCGTCCGATCTAATATCCGCCTGCATTAAGAAAAAGCACGGAATGAACACTGTCAAGGACGACCGGTTAGTGATAAATGGTTCGGGAATCCCTGAATTTCTAACAGGCAAAACAAAAATCTGCTTTTCAGCTTGCCATCATAATGCACGACATTTGTCTTGTCGTAGAACGGTCGCGATCTGGCTTAGTCCTTGGAAGAGGAACACGCATTCGGGGCAGCGATTAATATTGACAAAAAGCATTCCATTTCTCTTTGATCTTCACCTCTAGCAGCGAACCTGAGATCTGGTTACTGCAATTCTAATGTGACTTGATTCGGTCGAACATAAGTCACAGAAGCTCGTCTCCAACAAATGATGGTGCTCGGGACCTTTAGTTGATCGCAGTAGTAGCATCGTGCATTTTGGCACGTTCTTAATGTCTGCCACGAGCACGGTTTTTAGTGCATTCGTTGGGAAAAGCTAGTGGTTACCAGCGTATTTTGTCCGCGATGGAGCAGCTGACCTTGAGCTGCTGTTGCTGATGGCTGGTATTTGCAGTCGCCACCGATCGTTATTTCTTTTCTGAATTTGAAACAGATTTGGTATGCAGGTTAGTCAGCAAGTTACTGAATTGACTAAATCGAGGTAATGAGAAGGCCGCTAATTATGAGCGAATAATTCAGTATTGCTAATTGGAAAATGATGATGCTTGAACTGTGTTAAATAATCGTCTAGTACAGCTTAAATGGTATCGCGTCCAAGGGATTCAAGTTCACGCATTGATATTAAACAATTAATTTTGATACGAAGTGTAAATGAATTATTACTGACAAATTTTATTTCCTTCTTTTCTTTTCAGGTAAGTGTTTAAATTCCTTTTAAAAATGCAAACAAAAAGTGTGAGTAATTTTACGTTTCCGGTAAGCCGAACGAGTTGTGTTCTGAATCTATTTTACTAATAGTTGAAAACAATCCTTGTGCATCGATATTAACAAACATTTGTTACTATAACGAGAACACCGTATTTTTCGTCCAGTGATCTTTGTATGCATTCAACGTTTCATAAGTTGAGGTTGGTTCAATCATCAACCGGCAAAAATAATTCCACAGATGGCAAACCACTAAATATATGGGAAAGTCCCATCAATGAAAGCAAAGCACAGCAAGAAAATAAATCAAAACAAAACGAAAAAAACTGATTTACTATGAATGGCACGAAAACTTTAAAGCTTGGTGTGGCAGAGGGAAAAATACATCAATTGCTACAATTGTGCGGAATATGTGTCGGCATAGCTGCAAAAATTAATGCTATTATGTTGTTACACATTTATAATCGTATAGCTGCACGCAGCCTATTTAATTCATTAGCTTGTTAAAAACTTTGTTCTTGCACCCATCGCATCGGGTTCGTCGTCGCGGCCATCACTATGAGCTTCGCAGTCGTTGATTTTCTCTCCGGTTTGGTTTGAAAAACTCAGCTATTTCCAATAGGTACTACAATCTGCTTGGAGATGGCATTGTTCAGTAAAGGGGAAAGTGGGCTCAAAACGCACAGAATAGAGATTCTAGATTCTGTCCCAGAATCGTAGAAATACACAACAGGGGTTTCTAAAACATATTTTGATTGTAATGAAAGAGGATTAGAATATAAATTTTGTATAAAACAGACAGACTGAACATTCAACAGATATCATGAGACAACGGTCAGGACATTCTCACTACACCCAGTGGACCAGTGAAAAACTTTCCACTTTTCAAAAAGTTTTCTCCTTACCGGGGCGGGAATCGATCCACACAGCACATGTGTCTATACGATTGACGTCACTAACGACGGCCACGAAGCCCACAATACTTGGATTTAATCAAGTATTAGTTTAAAAATTAGTCTCCAAATGTTATATATAAATAATTAATTGAATGGCTTGATGTGGTAAGCTTTTTAAAGAATGCTTTAAACATATTTTTTAAATTATTCGTGATTCAACACACGACAAAACATATAAGGGGTTACCTTTTAGACCATCTTTCCTTATGGCGATTCCATTAAAGAACCATCGCTGCGATAGACAAACAAACGGGGCTTTCCTCCGGCTAACAAAGAGTCAAGCAAGTTAACGGATTGTGGCAATCCGTAGACGACGAACCCCTCGGGCCGGACTGAATGGGGTGTGTGCTCATGTTTACAATATGACGACGGTGACGACGACGACGATGGGTATCACGGATGATGTACTAATTTCATGCACATTTAACACGCGGTTTCATCAAATCCAATTACCGAGACCGGCTGCCGAGTGGTCGTTTTGGCCGGGCTTGGCCAAAAGATTGCAGCATATTTGTTTATGCCTTGAAAATGGAAGGAAAAAATATGAAAAATATATAAAAAACGGCTCGAGGAAAAATTGATCGGTGGATGGATGAAGGGCGGAACTATTGCCAAAGGGCTTATACTTTGATGATCTTGTGGAGGAAACATGATATGGCGTACATTCACCTAGCAGTGCGTTAATAATTTTTCGCTTTAATAATTATTTTCAAAATAAATGAACATACGAACAACTTGATTTAAAAATATGCGTATACGAATCGATGACGGAGTCCATTTATCAAATTATACATTAGGCCGTTACAAACATTTAAATAACATTATGTCCTACTAGTTTCCGAAAGATCAAGGGGGGGGGGGGATAAATTTTAAAATGGAAAAAATTTAAAAAAAATTCCTCGGATTTGACTATCAATGACAAAAATTAAATTGCATTCGATTTTTTATGTTATAGAGAATTTTTCATTTACTGATGTGCTTAAGTGTACGGTATTCAATGCCCCACGGTAACGGAAAATGCTGTATGGATAATCACACTTCACTCAACCCTCTTTCTTCTCTAAACGTTACGTTATTTGTGAACGTTTCCTTTGCAGCATGAGGTCAATAAAGAACAGAGAGACAAACTTCGGATGCCATGAATAAATGGAGGATTTTGGTAAGAGGATCCCCAGGAATTTGATGAAATCTATATAATAAAAATGAAATGGTCTGTGTTCGTATCCGCATAACTCGAAAACGGCTGGATGGATTTTCTTCATTCCTTCAGCAAATATGTTCGTTATCGTTTCCGACGGGTTTATATGATATTTCCTCATGTGAAAGTGACGAGTTAAGTTGAGTACCGTGCGGGACCGAAATCCGTACAGCACCGAAATCCGTCCACCTCATGAGATATCAATACATTAATGGAGGTTAAAGGTAATTAATGTAGGAATAATTAATCTTATCCTGTTCAGAAACTTGAGTAAGCTTTCAGGGCATAGAATTGGAAAGAAGGCTTTGGAATTAAAACAACAAAAATTAAAAACAAATCTCCACCCACCAAACGCGGAGTTTGTGCCGCGTATCAAGGTACGTATCGAACTATTTACAGTGGTAGTTTAGTCAATCAGACTTTTTCAATTTAAATATTTAGTTAAGAAATAGCTGTACGGATTTTGATCCTTTGATTCGAAATCCGTCCACGGTGGACGGAGTTCGAGTCAGGAGTAGTTGATTTAATTCATTATTTTATAATATTTTTTTAGTAGTTTTTAATGAGTAAATGTGAAACATTTCAAAAGTAGAAGCCTTCATGCGCCTGTGTCAATGACAAACGTTTTATTTACATTCGATTCCTATTTTCTAATGACTTTTTCATATACTAAGCTGCTTAAGTGTACGGATTTCGATGCCCCACGGTAAATCGTGAAAAACTAAAACTAAAGTTCGTATGGAAATGGTGATGAACTTATTTACAATGAAAAATCACGTTAATAAAGAAAAAAAAATCGTATGGAAACTTCGCATAGGCAGTTCATAACGCGCATTTTCGCCTACTATGCAGGACAACGTCTGCCGGGTCGACTAGTATTTTATAAATTCAGCGTTTGCTCAATTGCTGGAAAAATTCACGGTTCACGAAAGTATCCTCTAGTACTGGACACTATTGCATTTATTCAATTATAATCTAGTACTTATCTAACAAGTTATATAACAAAACCAATATTCAGAATAGTAATATTTTTACTGTTTCAAGTTGTTATTCATCAAAGTTTTCTAATAGAACTTTTCAGCTAGTATCAAGATTAGAGCTAGATAGAGGTAATAGAAAATTGACTCTTGTACCGAATTTGTATTGTATTTGTATTGTACTTTTTTTTTCAATGTAATCCCTGCATATTTCCGTGGCTTCTTTATACCTTATCAGGAAGCGTAAATTTAACAATATATATAACACTGTTAAAATCACCGCAAGAGCTGCCGGGTAACGAAATTGTTTTTACAACACAATTACGCGATGTATCCGAGAACTCATAATCATTAATTGGTACGAAGGGTTATTTGACCGAAAAGCTTACGATCGAATGTCACTTAGTCGAATAACACGTTAAGTCGACAGCAATCTAGCCGAATTCTTTTAGACCCAAGTGAGCATTTGGCCTAACCGGTTATTAGGTCAAACACTAATTGTCTGAATGAAATGTTTAGTCGAAGAAGCTGTTTAGCCGGACATGCCATGTGGCATAACATGTTGTTTGGTCGAAAGGGTCATATGGCAACGAATGCCGTCATTTAGCGAAATATGTCGTTTGGCGGAAAATATTGTTTGGCCCAAAAATTTATATGACTAAGAAAAACATTCTACCAAACGCCATTTCTGAATAAGCCAAACATGTTGCGTGTCGAAAAAATCATTCAGCAAATTAGGTCCAGTTAAACCCATTACAAAACAAAAGATGCAAAAACCTGCAAAAACCACAGAGTGTAGAACTTATTTCAAAGTTTTGTGTGTTGGTCAAGGAGTGTAATTGTCGCTAAAAATGCAAAAAAGCAACAAAAAAGAACAGCTATAAGGCTTTGTCCTCATCTGCAGAGGATAAAGACAATGTTGCGTTCCACTTCATTTGCAACAACTATTGAGAGGTAATTGTTGTGAACTTTTCAAACTACGATAACTTGAATATTTCAGAAGTAAAACACAAATCATGTCAACAGATGGCTAAGTTTATGTCTAAACATTGATACGTGATACTTATTTAACCAAAAACATTATCGGAAACCGACTACTTCTCTAAATACGCGGCAGGCGATCATTGTCCTATTCTGTTGCAGTATGGGACAAACGCTTCTTGCGAGTAGAGTTTGTCTCAACATTTACAAGAGAGGACAATGTTGTTGTTTTAAATTCCCTGGTGCTGGTTTATTTCAAATATGTTATTACATCTCCGTGACGCGATTCTGGTGTGATGAAATGATGATAAAAATTTGCCACATTTTACTTTTGGCTGAATTCACATTTTTGACGTTTTCATTTCTCACCTTAATATACTTTCTTCTCAATAAAATGGTTCAATTGAGAAGTCATCTCTTAAAAGTGTCTTACATCGCAATTATTACTTCTCAAAGTGAGTTAATGACTTATTACCATCGAAGTGAGGAGTAAGAAATGAGAATTGAGAAGTTAGAAGTGAGTCATCTATCTGTTCACTTCTGCGTTCACAATTCCGATGGGAAATGATAAACTACAAGCATGAAGTGAGGCGAATAACTTCTTACTCTTTATTCTTTACTTATCGCTTCATACTTTCAGTTTTAACATTGTGAAGTGAGAGGATGCATAAGAGCAGTGAGAAGTGAGACACCATGCATCTTAATTCTGATTTCTCATGAGAAGTGAGAAATAGCAATTGAAAAGTGAGACGGCTCATTTCTCATTTCTCACTTCTTTCTTCTTATATCTCATTCTTCATATTTTACTTCTCATTTTTCTCATTTCTCAATAATCACTTCACACTTTTCACAGTGAGAAGTGAGTCGTCTTACTTCTCATTTCTTACTTATCATTTCTCACTTCTAATTTCTTACTCCTCACCTCTTACCATCTCTTACTTCTACTTCTTATCAATCACTTTACACTTATCACAACGAGAAATTAAAATGAAAATTGAGAAGTCAGAAGTATGTAATGAGAAGTGAGAAGTTACCAATAAAGCTCCTCGTTGATAGACTAACAACTTTTGAAAAATGTATTCCAATTCAAACTCCAGGTTGCTACAATTTGCCTTGTTTTGCTACGGTAACTTATGTTATATAACAGAGGGTACATAATGCACTAATTCGATGCTTCTTGTTCTTTTTTTATGTCTTTACATGCCAACTGGAACTTGGCCTGCTTTTCAACTTCTATTTATTATTTTTAACATTTCCTCAGATATTAATTGAAAGTTTTGCAATATCATCTGAGCAAAGGATATTATCTTTGCTGATGATCCTGATAGCCAGCGTGGTTCGGGGTTTGTACACGTTGCGAGGGCGTTGCTACAACAAAAGCAGTGAAAAAATGTTTTTCAATGGCGAACATTGCACTTTGTTTACTGAACAGATATCCCTTCATATCATCAGTATCTTTGCTCAGAACAATTGATGAATTGCAATGGATGCTTTTGTATACTCGCAATTGCATGAGTATGTATGCTCTGTGTGAGAAGTAGAATGGATGCACTATTTCCAGGGAGTCGAAAATGTTTCCAATCCGAAAACATCCTAGACCGGAGACCAAGAATCGAACTCGCCATCTCCATCTGTGCTTACTCAAAGTCAATTGCAACAGTAATATAAGTTTAGAACTTCAAACTGAAATACGTATTTGGAGATAGGGTTTATATATTGGACTTAAAGATTCAATTTAAAAAGTACAGGGAGAACTGCTTTTCGGTTCGCTAGTTTTCATCAATTCCTGTAGAGGGTGTTTTGGAACCAAAATCCAGAAACAAAAAATATAAATAAATAAATTTGATATTTGCCAACGAACGATGGCACACATGTAACGTAATGAAGAAGGGTATAAATCGCAAATGATGTTTTGTTGTAATTGTTTTTAAGTTCATTATAAATAATTTTATTATTTTCTGTGAATTTAAACGTAGTTTTTTTATTCGAGAACCTAAGCTGTACCTTAAATACGAACAAAACAGTCCGAAGTTTTAGTGCCATTATTAGTTTTTAAACTTGGGTAAAGGAACGAGCTTCCTGCCGGCAATATCTGTCCCAGTTTTCTGACGATCGTGTAAATACTCAACCCTTCTGCAAAAACAGCAAACATTTTGATAAGTCATATAAATAAGTCGAGTCAAGTACGAGACACTGAAGACGGCCTTACTGTTGAGGTCGAAATACGTATCTGTCAAGATACAATTAAGTGGTGGAATTCAATGGGATTGTATTAACTCGTCTAATGACAAGTGAGCAAACATTTGCCAGAAAATTTGTGTTCCACATTACAAAATCCAATTATTTCATAGGTGTAGGATTAACGTTGCAAGAAAAAACAGACAACCATTCCATCGAACTATTTTTAATATATGTACTTATTAAATCGTTATTTTGCGAAAAATAAAGAAAAACTTTTTGCAAAACCGACATCAAGACTTATCCTGCTCAAAAATTGAATCAAGGAAAAAAGCCTGAGAAAGCTTTAAAGTGCCGCTCAAAATTTTGACAAGAATGCTTCATTTTCCAGTATGCGTAACGAACCTTACTGAATCTCCAGAGAAATAGAATTTGCTGACCTGTCCCCAGCATTCTGTTTTGCTGAATCGGAAAATCGAATTTTTGTATGTAGAATTGAATTGGAGATCAATATATTATTTAATGACTGGATCGGAAAATTATGTTGAAAACGTTGAAGACTGGATTTCCCAGTCAATACAAAATCGTATACGATGCTACATAGGATGCTAAAGTGGAGGAGATATTCGCACACATCATATGGGAAACTACGTACATCGTCTCCACTTTTGCATCTTTTATGACATTATATATGATCTTGTGGTGACTGGGTAACATATTGAATCAAAACTTTGACTTTCAATTTGGAGATCAGAACCCATGCGCTGCCCAAGCAACACGCGCAACATCTTTCAAATAGGTGTTTGTTCCTAATAAATTGCATTAAAGACACTGGCAATACATCGAGTCACATTAAAGCAACTTTCCAGTTTCAGAAAATCACAATGTTTCATTGCCGTTTAAGTGGCGTCGCAATATTCTACCCATCTGACTTCTTGGGTGGTTTAAAACTCGATGTGTTTCACATCAGAAACAAAACAGATAAGTTGCAGAATTAATAACACATCGGTTCATTGCTGTTACGACAATGTTTCTGATATGTTGCAAAACACTTTGAGCTCAGCTGAGCAGTATTTTATTTTTGACAGTCCCCTGCATGTTCCGTATAAGGTACAATGAAGTTACAAATGAGTTTGTTGTTTATGTAGTACACTTATAGCAGAATCTCCAAACAGAATTGTTGGTGTGATGGTTATAGTAGCAGGTTGCAAATCTCAAGGTCCATGGTTCGATTCCCTGTTGTTTTTTGTGTTTTTATTTTCATTGTAGCTGCAAGATGTTGCAAATAGGCTCCACCTCTTGCGCTTTTTGTGTCACAAAGGAGTCCCAAATACGACGCGTTGTGCATAAGTCAGACCTTTAGTAAGTCACACCACAGTTGTTGTCACTCACTGAGAAACAAGAGGTGTTGGGTATATTTGTTGATCAGACTTGTATCATTAAACTGAAGAAGGATCGTTTGGCCGAAACTAATTCGGCCAAAATACTTGCGGGTCACCAATACACTCTTACAATTACCCACCTCCTCAATCTGGTTAGCACCGAGCAATTAATTGTTTATAGAAAAACCACACCTGACTATCCTTTTACTACAAAAAGTATGAAAACTAAGTTTGAACTTCAATCTACATATTTATAAATTTTCGAATCATATAACGCTCATTTAGTGCCGATACATCAACAATAAAACTAAGTGAAAATTTCTCCTCCTCCCAACGCACAAAGCCAACGACGTCGCCGGCAGCTTCGTATGCAAGCAATCATTAATAATCCCCTATAGCAGCAGACAGTGATGTCAACATGAACAAATAGCATACCAAAAAAATAGTATATAAATATCAAAGTAAATCAAAGCAAAACTGTTGATTTTCGAACATATTTCGTTAGTTTATCCGATAGTCGAACCGTATTGTGTAATTCTGCGTTCAACTCGGACTGAAATCTTTCGGATTCATGCAAAGTTACGGTTATCGGTTGTGGACAAAAAAGGTCTTAAGTTGATGATTTTTATCGTACAACTACAAAGAGGTTGGAGTGCCACCGCAAGTCACCTGAACTTAATGCCACTTGGCCGAAAGTCATCTAATCGAATACCAATTGGCCGAATTGTATTTGGCCGAACTGGTCATTTGACCGAAACAGTCATTTAGCCGAATAAGTCACTTGGCCGAATAAGCCGTTTGGCCGAAATGGTCATTTGGCAAAAAGGGTCATTTAGCCGAAAATGTCATCAGGCCGAACCGGTCTCATGGCCGAAAATGCCGATTAGGCGAACATGTCATATAACCGCAAATGCCGTTTTGCTGAATTGTTCGTTTTATTTCTTATTAGAGTAATTTTTCAAAATATTTAGTGTTCGTCACTAAATGACCGAAAATGTCGATTGGCCGAAAATGTTGTGTGGCCGAACATTGGGAAATGTTTTTTTAGATCTTTATTTCAGTAAATTTTAATATAAAATAATTAGTTCTTTACTTGATTAGTGAATGCGAAAAGAGTTGAGAAGTAATAGATGCGGTGTGAGAAGTGAGAAGTTCTCACTTCTAACACTTATCATTTCGCACTTCCCACTTTTTGCAGACTTCTCACTTCTCACTTCTAGCTTCTCGTTACTCTTAATTTTAAAATCACTACATTTCCTACATCTCCCTTCTCACTGATCATTCACACTTTTCACGTAAACCATTGATCGGCCAAATTACATCTAGAGTCATAGTGTCCGTTGGGCCAAACGACATTTTGGGCATTTCCGCTAAACGGCATTTTCTGTCAAATGATTTATTCGACCAAATGACCTATTGGAGAACAGCGTCTGTTCTCCATGTTAGGGGCGGCTGATCATCGTCCGAGTGCCAGCGAGGGACTCTAAGTGAAACTGTGCACCATGGTCCACCGGAAATAAGGAGAAATGGTCCTCCGGAAATTTAGGGGGTTTGGTGTCAGGCCCTGCAAGCCAGCCTTTAAAAAATCATAAGCAACGAACAATCAACAAGATAGTACGGACCGGGACCATCGGCGAAGACCACTGCGACGAAAAGGGGCTAGCGATTGGAAACTCGGTTCGTGGAACTGCAAATCTCTCAACTTCATCGGGAGCACACGCATACTCGCCGATGTGCTCAAGGACCGTGGATTCGGCATCGTTGCGCTGCAGGAGGTTTGTTGGAAGGGATCAATGATGCGAACGTTTAGAGGTAATCATACCATCTACCAGAGCTGCGGCAACACACATGAGCTGGGAACAGCTTTCATAGTGATGGGCGATATGCAAAGGCGCGTGATCGGGTGGTGGCCGATCAATGAAAGAATGTGCAAGTTGAGGATCAAAGGCCGGTTCTTCAACTTCAGCATAATCAACGTCCATAGCCCACACTCCGGAAGCACTGATGATGATAAGGACGCATTCTACGCGCAGCTGGAACGTGAGTACGACAGCTGCCCAAGCCACGACGTCAAAATCATCATAGGAGATTTGAACGCTCAGGTTGGCCAAGAGGAGGAGTTTAGACCGACTATTGGAAAGTTCAGCGCTCACCGGCTGACGAACGAAAACGGCCTACGACTAATTGATTTCACCGCCTCCAAGAATATGGCCATTCGCAGCACCTACTTCCAACACAGCCTCCCGTATCGGTACACCTGGAGATCACCACTGCAGACAGAATCACAAATCGACCACGTTCTGATTGATGGACGATTGATGGATTGATGGACACTTCTCCGACATTATCGACGTCAGGACATATCGTGGCGCTAACATCGACTCTGACCACTATCTGGTGATGGTTAAACTGCGCCCAAAACTATCCGTCATCAACAATGTTCGGTACCGACGACCGCCGCGGTACGACCTAGAGCGACTGAAGCAACCTGATGTCGCCACTGCATACGCGCAGCATCTCGAAGCAGCGTTGCCGGAAGAGGGTGAGCTCGATGGGGCCCCACTTGAGGACTGCTGGAATACAGTCAAAGCAGCCATTAACGACGCAGCGGAGAACAACGTCGGGTATATGGGTCGAAGTCGACGGAACGATTGGTTCGACGAAGAGTGCAGACAGATTCTGGAGGAGAAGGACGCAGCGCGGGCGGTCGCGCTGCAGCAAGGTACCCGGCAGAACGTGGAACGTTATAGACGGAAGCGGAGACAGCAGACCCGCCTTTTTCAGGAGAAGAAACGCCGCCTGGAAGAAGCGGAGTGCGAGGAGATGGAACAGCTGTGCCGTTCTCAAGATACACGCAAGTTCTATCAGAAGCTCAACGCATCCCGCAAAGGCTTCGTGCCGCGAGCCGAAATGTACCGGGATAAGGATGGGAGCATCTTGACGGACGAACGTGTGGTGATCGAAAGGTGGAAGCAGCACTACGAGGAACATCTGAATGGCGCTGAGAGTACAGGCAGTGAAAGGCAAGGCAGCGGAGGAGATGACTACGTCAGTTCAGCGGACGATGGAAGCCAACCAGCCCCCACCTTGAGGAAAGTTAAGGATGCCATTCATCAGCTAAAGACCAATAAAGCAGCTGGTAAGGATGGTATTGGAGCTGAGCTCATCAAGATGGCCCCGGAAAAGCTGGCCACTTGCCTGCACAAACTGATAGTCAGAAACTGGGAAACCGAACAGCTACCGGAGGACTGGAAGGAAGGGGTTACATGCCCCATCTACAAGAAAGGCGACAAACTGGAGTGTGAGAACTTTCGAGCGATCACCATCCTTAATGCCGCCTACAAAGTGATATCCCAGATCATCTTCCGTCGTCTGTCACCATTAGTGAACGAGTTCGTGGGAAGTTATCAAGCCGGCTTCGTTGACGGCCGCTCGACAACGGACCAGATCTTTACTGTACGGCAAATCCTTCAAAATGCCGGGAATACCAGGTCCCAACGCACCATCTGTTCGTTGATTTCAAGGCGGCATACGACAGTATAGACCGCGTAGAGCTATGGAAAATTATGGACGAGAACAGCTTCCCTGAGAAGCTTACCAGACTGATCAAAGCAACGGTGGATGGTGTGCAAAACTGTGTGAAGATTTCGGGCGAACACTCCAGTTCGTTCGAATCGCGCCGGGAACTAAGACAAGGTGATGGACTTTCGTGCCTGTTGTTCAACATTGCGCTAGAAGGTGTCATGCGGAGAGTCGGGTGTAACAGCCGGGGTACGATTTTCAACAGATCCAGTCAATTTATTTGCTTCGCGGATGACATGGACATTGTCGGCCGAACATTTGCAAAGGTGGCAGAACTGTACACCCGCCTGAAACGTGAAGCAACAAAAGTTGGACTAGTGGTGAATGCGTCAAAGACAAAGTACATGCTTGTGGGCGGAACCGAGCGCGACAGGGCCCGCCTGGGAAGCAGTGTTACGATAGACGGGGATACCTTCGAGGTGGTCGAGGAATTCGTCTACCTCGGATCCTTGCTAACGGCTGATAACAATGTCAGTCGTGAAATACGAAGGTGCATCATCTGTGGAAGTCGGGCCTACTACGGGCTCCAGAAGAAACTGCGGTCGAAAAAGATTCGCCACCGCACCAAATGTGTCATGTACAAGACGCTTACAAGACCGGTTGTCCTCTACGGACATGAAACATGGACAATGCTCGAGGAGGACTTGCAAGCACTCGGAGTATTCGAGAGACGGGTGCTTAGGACCATCTTTGGCGGTGTGCAAGAAGACGGTGTGTGGCGGCGAAGAATGAACCATGAGCTCGCCCAACTCTACGGCGAACCCAGTATCCAGAAGGTAGCTAAAGCCGGAAGGATACGATGGGCAGGGCATGTTGCAAGAATGCCGGACAGCAACCCCGCAAAGATGGTGTTCGCTTCCGATCCGGCAGGTACGAGACGGCGTGGAGCGCAGCGAGCGAGATGAGCGGACCAGGTGCAAAACGACTTGGCGAGCGTGGGGCGTATCCGAGGATGGAGAGATGCGGCCTCGAACCGTGCATTGTGGCGTCAAATTGTTGATTCAGTGTTATCTGTTTAGATGTTAACTAAATAAATGAATGACCTATTGGACTAAACAACATTTTCGGCAGTATGACCTGTTTTAGGATTGGTTTTCTAGTTCGGATTTGAAGCTTCTTCTTGAGAATTTGTAATGATGGTTTGACTAAATTACATTTTGATTCATGAAATCTTAGACTCAGCGTTTGAAAGATGGATGAAGAAATAGAATTGGAGTTTCTTCTTTTTTATTTATTTATGATTCTAAAGTCTTCGACTACGTTATTATTCGTACAGACTAAAAAGCTTAAAGGTTAATACGTGACTTGATCATCCGTTTACTTAATTGAAAATTATAAAAATGACTGAGACACTAAAACTTTTACAACAACTGTTTCAATGTGCTCTTGTGATTTAGATATTGAAATCTGTTTTGATTTGATGGTTATTGGAATATGGGAAACAAAAGCTCAAAAGAGTTCATGTATTGGTGATTCGATATAGATATTTAATATGTTCGTCATTTAATTAAACTTAACATCCAATTAACAAACTTGAATGAGTGGTCGAATCAAATTTGGATTGGAAATATGATGTGTGAAATGTGGACCACCCTTAGCCGTGCAGTAAGTTGCGCGGCAACAAAGCAAGACCATGCTAATGGTGGCTGGGCTTGATTCCCGATTTGTTCTAGGAAATTTTCTCTCGATTTCCCTGGGAATTAAAGTATCATCGTGTTAGCCTCATGATATACGAAGGCAAAAATGGTAACTTGGCCTAGAAACATTAGAAACACTAAGCTGCGAGGTGGCAATGTCCCAGCGGGGGTTGTAATGCCAACATGAAGATAATAGGAAGAAGATTTTAAATTTTAAGCTACAAATAAAGTTCATTGAGTCAGATTAGACTGGTTGAGAAATGTAACTTGATTATTTGGGTTTGATAATTGTTATGGGAAATAGGGATAAAAAAAAGGAAAAAAGCCAATTAAATTAAAATTATTTATCGATTAAAATGTATTGGATTGAAATTGTTTTTAATTTTGCGTAGTAATCTAACGCCTTTGCTAGCTTTGACCGTTTGATTTTATTGATATTAAAATATGTTTTTCGATAAATTGAGCAATTCCCATACTATTTTCAAACTTGCATTGAATGTACAATTTAAAAATAAGCGAAAAAAACAATTGTTCATGACGATTTAAAAAAAAATATTCCTCGGTTTTGGCTTTCCAGGTCAGAAACTTTTAAAAGCCGAGTAATTATTTTCGTGATTTACTACTGCATCCGACGTTTCGGCGCTAGCTTTGGGCCTTCTCCAGGGAGGTTATAAGGGTACCGCTATATGTCTGTCGCCTATTGCTCAGCGTTTAATTGTCGGAAGAATGGATCTTGTGATGGATATTTGTGGGTATGATTCTAAGGTGTAGTTTACAAAAAACTTGTTTGCCACTTCACCAAACACAAACATGGCGTCCATTCATTGTATACTTTTTTTCAAGGATTAAGAAAATGTATCGATATATGTAGTCATTATTTGTATATTTTAAACTTCAATAGTAGAGGAGGGGAAGAATGAGCAAATGAGATCAGGTCAGAAGATGCTTAGTTTGTAGTTGAGCATCATTGGATATGGGTTAATTCTGATAAGAGATGCGCTAGTGCCAGTTTTTTCTACATACTGATTTTTTTGAACTACTTACAATCTGTATCGTAGAATCATACTACAATTCGCCCGAAGACTGCTGCACTGTGGCCTAGTTAAACCGAAGCAACGGGCAATGCAGATGCACGATTCAAAATGCACTAATTATATACACTCGTAGCTCCGCAATCACGCGAGTTATCTACATACAGAACCGAAACACGATCAACCACACAAATCATAATGAAACTGGATCTTGCGAACTATCTGTGCACCCGAAACACAAACGCTTGAAACTTATCGACCAACTAAGGGTATTAAAACTCATATTGATCTCAAAATCATTTCGTACAGCGTGATAAAATCACAAAGTTTTTGCGGGCCGTACCATTTTGAGATCAATATGGGTTTAAGAATAATGGGATAAAGAAAAAAGCTTTTTGTTGTGTGAGAAAGAATTTAAGGGAGAAGAAAAACGTAAAATGCTAGGGATCACTGATCTAAAACAATGAACCAGCGCAAATATGTGTAAAAAAACATTCAAATAAAATCGACCACTCTCTAGTCTCTAGCGAACCGGATTTCGCAAAAGATTGAAAAGAAAAAAAAATCAAAAATTGTCAGTTGAAGGACCAAGCGACACAAAAATCACAGGAAGACGACACGGCAGAGCGATGCGTATCATATTTAGTAAAATATCAATTTAATCAAGATATGTAAATTACAGAAAAAGAATGCTAAAGACGTGATAACATTTTCTCGGCTTCCTTATTTTGACCAGTTCCATAAATCTTACTTGGAGCTATGTTCTTCTGCCACGAAACACGCTCGAAAGAATGCCAGGGTCGAACACAAAAATTCTGAAAAAAAAGATCGGTTGCCGCATAATTCATGAATATTTATAAAGTCAAACCATCCTACTCACAATCGGTTTTCTCGTAATAAAGAAAGATAACGCATTTCGATCGGTTCGGTAGGAAGCGATAGCCGAACAAGTGGAAAACGTTGAAACTAGTTGTGTTTTACGCAAACCGACCAACCAACCGTGCCAGCACCGGCAAGGTCGAAGGATTTCCTCCGTTGCGTATCGACGGCCTTAGGTTGGGTTGGTTGCGCGTCGAATGCTTCTCTTATGGGGCGATCGATTTAGGCATCGCGGATCTGCTCTGTCCTGCTCTGAGATCATGATTCTTTCACCCACCGAACCTAGAATTAGCCTGTTTTGTCAGCTTTGGAACAAGTTCTCGTTAGGCAGATTAGTAGATTTTATGGGGGGACATATGATAAGCGCTTCTTCGCATAATCCAAGTGGCGTCTCTGTGGCTTAGCCACAGGTGGTGGGTTGTTCAACGTTTGCGAGAAAGATTAAACCTAATGTCTAGAAGGGAAAAATTAATGACCGATGAATAATGGTCGGTGGTGGTGGTTTTACTTCACGGCAGCGTTAGCCAGCCAGCGAGTTATTTGTTTAGCTGCGCTGTCAGTCAACCACTCTATTTAGTTGGTGTGGGCCTCTGAGCAAACGACGGTGAGCATAACAGTGTTGGAAATAATTAATTGTAGAATAGTAGCCCATTAAAGGCAACAATGAGCATGGCTTTTTGCGATGTGTGGACAGAGGCAACATATTAATTCGAGTATAATTTTGCAACAAAGTGAAGTTGAAAATTAATCTAATAATGTTTCAACATGTGTTCGCGAGTTTTTTTTAAATGCATTTCAGCCTATGGTCTGGTCATCGATTGAAGGACGACATAGTCACGTCTGAGTATGACCATATAGGTGGAAATTAATTGTCCATTTTGCATGCAATAGGAAGGATCAGTTGATCATTCTTATTTGAGTTGTTCAATGAAAAAAGGAAGGACAAATTATGGTAGGGTGCTTTTAAACAAACCGACCTAGATCTAGAATACATGAGCTTAAAGGTTTGGGCCAAAATCAAACAATATTTATTACTCTTTCTACTTTCATGAGTGTTCTATATCAATCGATGGTCGAATACTTTAACAATAATGAGATGAGACAAAATCAAGCAATTTTTGGGGCAATTCAGGTTCTTTAGTTAATTTTTAGTATTGAACATATTTTGAAAACCTCTCCATTTTCTAGAAATAAGATGAACAGAAATCAACTAATATTTTAACATAACATATTGTATATTTCCAACAATACAACAAATTACCACAAAAATATAGGAGGGAGATGGGGGTTTTGACCGAAGAAAGAAATGAAATTTGTTCCAGACTAACCAATCCTCCCGTCTTGTCCCAGACGACTGATACTTTTCCAAATTTGGTAAGCGCAACGACCCTTTTCGGATATTGCTCAAAAGCATAATTATGGATGTTTTCTTAGCAAATAGCACCCTTGTTAACCGCAATTTGAAATCAAAGGCAAAGGTATAAATGTAAATCTTTGGCAATCAATTGGTTATGGGTAAATAATGAGAAACATTGATAAAATAAACAATATGTATAAAAACAATATTAATCCCAGTTATCGAGTAATTTAGAAACTACTGTACTAAACATATTGTATACTATTGAATGACGGAGAAAAAAAATCTGGGTGATGAGAAGCCAGTAGTGTGAATCCTCCTGTAAGGTAACAGTGTAGACCAGCAGAGACATGGCTGTTACCCTCGAACCATGAAATTTTCGACTTGGGAACAAAAAAAAAATTCTCCTGTGACAATGTGTCAGGTCATTTTGTAACATTTAGGTAATTTCGCTGATACGTCTACATGTTATATCCAGACGAATGATCTGTTAGGTAGATAAAAGTGTCTGAAAAAAATGTCTTCGCTAGCGTTCCAGGCTCGTCCCTCCAGCAGAGTATCGGGGAGCGTCATGGCTTTTTTGACATCTATCCTTGAGCGGAGTAGCCTTATAGGTTTATCAGCTTTCGTAACTTGACGTAAGTACGTTAAACATAATGGACATTAGGAATAAAATGACCCAAAAAGCAGCCCATGACATAAATAAGTCAGAATTATGCCTAACGTTCTATAAAACTAACGTATTTATGCCTACCATCGCGGAATCGTGACGGATGCCAAGGTAGCCTGTAAAGGTCGTATTGAATATTGATGGACACGATGTTGAACTGATTCGACTCTTTCGGCACCGTAGTTGAAAAGCTGGGCAGCAGAACAATAGTCTAGCTAGAGTGGAGCACACCAGATAGCAATAGAGAAGATTTAAACAGTATATGTTGGTGCAATTTTTTAGGATGCAACGTATTTCCAAAGCGATTAGAGGGTCACTTGCGTAAGGCAACCAAGAGTTCTTGATAATTAAGTGCACATCGTTGAAATACATCAAATAGATCAGTGGTCTTAGATGTCTCTCTTGTGGTATAGCGGATGGTGCATGAAAACTGTCAGATGTACATTCCCCTAAAGCTACCGTTAGATAATAATCTGAGAGATACGAATGAAACCTTTTCATGAGATTGCCGCTAACTCCGAATTGTTACAGTTTAGCAATAGCTAATAAAAGTGATTCATGTTACCGAAAGTTGCCGATAGGTCAGAATAAATAACATCCGACTTGTGATGTGAGACACAGTAAATTGGTGGAAGTAATTTGTGCTGATCGTCACTCAAAAGTTGCTGATCGAAAGTAAACTGAACCGTCTTATGGTCTGGAAACACTAGAGCAAACTTCAATCAAGAGAGTAAGATTCTGTTGATGATATTAGATCTGAGCAAAAGGAGTAGTGGGACGAGCACAATGTCGATATGCCTTCCGATGGAAGTCGAGTTCAGAATTATGCGACGATTTTTGCTACTTGCGGCTTTCTGGGTCATGACACTTATCTTTCACTTATTTTTTTCATCACTAAACCACTAAACACACACGTGAATTTTCCAGAGAAGAAGCGGTATAGTTCCAGGAGCAGTGTTTGATCAGATTTGAATTTATGTTGAAAGGTGCTTTATCTTGGGATACAAAGCCTAGGGACTTCCACAAAAGACTGAATCGCATAAGGCTGAATACAAAAAGCTTAAAAAGTAAAAATCTTACATAAGGGTGAATAAATACAAGGCTGAACATCGTGAGAAACAGATTTTAATGGAAACATCAAACCAAAATCTTCTTACGACTCCTTTATATTTTTCAATTTTTATATGGTATTCTTTTTTTGTCTGTACAGCACTGGAAATTTGGAGGTAGCATTAAAAGGAACAATATTATTTAAGGTTCCCCCAAACACACGCGACACGATTCTATCGCCTTGCAACTTCGATTAAGTCACCGTTATTATGAAATCGTAAATAGAACATGGCCTGCAGCGACCCAACGATATAATCGCGGCGACTAGTTGTCGCTGTTGCGGCGATGGAATCGCTTAGGTCTGGGGAAGCCTTTATTGTTTTTGGTTCTTGCATTTGGGTTTTGATTTATGTCAAAATTATTTCATTTTTTTTTTCTTTCCATCTTATTCCTTCTTCTTTCTTCCATTGTTTTCTATTGAAAATTGGCCAGATCGGACTATGGACTCCTTCTTTCTTCTACCTTCCTTCCTCTCTCTTCATTATTTTTCTTTATTCTTAACTATTTTTAGTTTTTACAGATTTTTTAGTTTTGTTAATTTTCATTCATTATTCACTATTTAAGCACTCACATCGTATACGTTTGAGATTCATTTCATTCCACCAATTTTAGCCCTTCGATGTATTCCTTCCTTCTGATGCTTTCAGCCTTATGGGACTTTCAGCCTAGTGTGACTTCCAGCCTTTCGAGATTTCAGCCTTATGAGTATTCAGCCTTATGTGTTTTAGCCTTTCGTAGGTCACCCATTACGGAGTCTAGCGACACCAGCACCTGGATAGAGAAAGCCACAGCATCCAGAACATCCAGATTTGTTCCAAACAGTCCACGAAGCGTTTTCAGAAGTCTTCGTTTTTAAACTGCCATGAAGGATCACTAGAACTCCACCGCCGGTGGATTTCCTGCTATAGAAGATAGTTAAAATGAGAATACCAGAATAAAATGCCTCCAGGGAAGCTATTATAAACAGCTTTGCTGAAGATCGCAAGTCTCTGTGTGTTATATGTGACTAACTATATACATAGGGGGAGGTATTTTAGTGTCATTTACCTGCATGGACTATCAGATCCTCATGTTGTAAACTTTGTACGAAAATTGTGGTGTTTCATCACTTTTAGGTTTGAGTCAACAATAATAATAATGGAGCAAAGATAAAATAAGTTGGAAAAAAAATCTTTCGAGATGTGCAAGGGCTCGGTTATCCCAACTGTCCTTGAGTTCAGAACTTGCAATCTTCAGTCACAAAATAAAATGTTTGCGTCACTCGCTCCAGAAACAAACTATTTAAGGATAAGCGTCCGGGAATCTAAAATACATTTTACTCGCATTTTCACTCAATACGGAAGCAACGCACAACTGTCATTTTAATTATAACGGCTTTGCTTTGCGTTGCTTTCGTTTTGAGTGGGGTTCCCTTGGAAACGCGAGTGAAATTTGTTTTGGATTCCGGAAGGCTTGTTCTTAGAGAGGGTCCAGACCACATTGTTATATCGAAATCGGCTCAGTTGGACGGAATAAAGTGAGATCTGTGTGTGTGTCCTCCTTAGCCGTGTGGTAAGATGCACGGGTACAAAGCAAGATCATGTTGAGGGTGACTGGAATCGATTTCCGGTGCCGGTCTAGGCAATTTTCGGATTGGAAATTGTCTCGACTTCCCTGGGCATGAAAGCATCATCGTGTTAGCCTCATAATATACGAATGCAGAAATGGTAACTTGGCTTAGAAATCTCGCAGTTAATAACTGTGGAAGTGCTTAATGAACACAAGCTGCGAGGCGGCAATGTCCCAATGGGGGATGTAATGCCAATGAAGAAGAAGAAGTGTGTGTGTGTGTGTGTGTGTGTGTGTGTGTTTTTTTTTTACAAGGGTTGAAGGCCATCTTCTAAAATTCCGGCCCCGACCTTAGGGTAGTTCGCCGACTGGCTTGCTGAGATCCACTGCTACGTTGTCTCGATCCTCCGACGGTCATGCACCAAACTTCCTTACACTGCTCACTGCGCTGAATACTCCCCAGAACTGGCACTTATTCGCTGATTTCGCCTCCATCTATGCTCCAGCTCCGACAGTATTTACGTCACGACTCTGCTTACCGAGTTCCACGTGTCTTCCTCGTTACACATTCGCTCTGCGATATCATCCACCCTTGGGATAGGCATTTCTCTACGAATTTCCGCAAACCGCGGACAATCGAACACCACATGCTGCGACGTCTCTTCACATTCTCACATTCTGGACATAACGGGAAATTGGTGTGTCCGAACCGATGTAAATACTTTCGAAAGCATCCGTGGCCCGAAAGGAACTGTGTCAGGCAGAAGTTTACTTCGCCATGCTTTCTGTTCATCCACGTCGACAGATTTGGAATGAGCCGGCGGGTACCTTCCTTTCTCCTTACTGTCCCACTTCTGCTGCCACATTGCCGTCGAACGAATTTGCGCCACCTTTCTCATGTTTCCGGTGTCTCTTCACTGGTTGGTTACACTCGATGTCTTCCGCCATAACACGCCGTACGTCTGTGTGTGTGTGTGTTTCTGATTAGTCCCTCCAAAAGTAAAGTAAATATTTGTTTTCTAAAATAGGCTTACTGTATATGATCTGAATCTGTGTCAGAAGGTCGAACATTAAAAGGTCAAAGGAAAAGATCGAAAAGAAAAAAGGTCGAAGGTCAAAAGTTCGAATAACAAAACTTTGAAAGGACAAAAGGTCGACATGACAAAGGGTCAAAGGAAAAGAGTTGTTGAAAAAATAATTAGGTCAAATGGTCGAAAAGACGGAAGATTTAAGAGACTAAAGGGCGACAGACAAAAAAAATGTCGAGTAGACAGAGATTGGAGGTTTCTTTCTATTAATCATAGGATGTTCTTTAAGAATCGTCGTAATACGACGTATGGATCAAATTTTAAACAGACGCCATCCTTTAGAGTTTACTTAACTCTCTAACACCAAATTTTTGTTGTTGCTCAAAATCACTATTTTGCTGAACACATTTTATACATTTAAATTCGCGATCTCCTCAATTTCACCTTTTTAAAGTTTCGTTTTTCTAGTTTTGAAATAACTTTTATCCAGATTTGAACAAGCATTGAAGTTTATATTATTATATTATTGATCGACATCGAACACTTTATAAAATCTGAACAATTAAAATTTTAAAAAAATCAAGGTTTCCCGTCTAAAGGCAGTCTTGAGCGTTAGAGGGTTACTAGTTGATTTCAAAATGAAACAGTAGTAAGGGTCCGTTCACTAATTAAGTAACGTAAATTTGGACAATTCCATATGCCTCCCTACTTTACAGCGTAACGTAACGGTTGCTAATAATTAAAATTTTTTTTTTTGTTTTTAGTTTATGAAAACAAATTTTACTTCCTATAAAATGGAGGCCCTCCTTATCCGTGCGGTAAGACGCGCGGCTACAAAGCAAAACCATGCTGAGGGTGGCTGGGTTCGATTCCCGGTGCCGGTCTAGGCAATTCTCGGATTGGAAATTGTCTCGACTTCCCTGGGCATAAAAGTATCATCGTGCTAGCCTCATGATATACGAATGCAAACATGGTAACCTGACTTAGAAACCTCGTAGTTAATAACTGTGGAAGTGCTTAATGAACACTAAGCTACGAGGCGGCAATGTCCCAGTGTGGGGATGTAATGCTAATAAGAAGAAGAAGAAAAAAATGTATCATCTTTTTAGCGCATAAAAATAAAATTACTTTCATTAGAAGATGGTATGTTAAGCTAATATGATAATTTTGATTAAAATGAGTGAAGCACTATTTTCAGAAATTACAATTTAAGTAAATAAGGCCTAGCAACACTTTGATGAAAATATTGATTTGACAATATATGCACCTCTAAGTGATGTCTGTTTAGCGGTAATGAATAATTGGATCGACTTCAATGTTTTAAGCTTTTACTTCGTGCTATACTCAACATTCGCTCAGTTTACCGAGGCCGATAACCGGCCAAAAAAAGGGCGTCTAAATATCCGGAATGGTTTAATCAACCGCCAATACGACTACTTAAGTCCAAAAGAAAAGCTTATAAACGTATGAAACGGACTCCCTCGCCTGAAACTATAAATGAGTATAAGCAATTATTACTATATACTATATACAAATCAGTTCATCGTAGTGCTCACCAAGTGT
The DNA here is from genome assembly GCF_024139115.2 of Armigeres subalbatus. Taxonomy (NCBI): domain Eukaryota; kingdom Metazoa; phylum Arthropoda; class Insecta; order Diptera; family Culicidae; genus Armigeres; species Armigeres subalbatus. The sequence goes on along the minus strand of NC_085140.1, from coordinate 426,664,865 downwards.
ACGTGGAAGGCTTTCAGAATGATCTGAAAACGAATCCTAAGGCTTTTTGGAGATATGTGAACAGTAAGCGAAAATCAAAAGGTATTCCAGAAAACGTGAAGTATGGTACAAGGTCCTCAGATAGCGAAGCGTCCGCGGCTGACCTTTTTGCAGATTACTTCAAAAGTACATACAGAAATTCAAATCTCTGCCATAGTACCCGACCAAGCAGAAGTAACATTGATTCTTTCGACATATCCGCACACTCTATTGTCGTTGGAATACAAAACCTTGATGGTAACAAATCGACCGGCCCGGACAGAATCTCCAATACATTGCTGAAGTCGCTAAAAGATGTTCTGATCAATCCATTGCACATGCTGTTCAATTCTTCGCTCTCCAATGGGTACTATCCTGCTCTGTGGAAGATTTCATCCGTGACTCCAGTCCATAAAAAAGGGTCAAAGTCTAATGTTGAAAACTACCGCGCCATAGCAATCCAATCCGCTATACCAAAGCTTTTTGAATCTCTGGTATATAACCACCTATACCAAACTGTTCGTACAAACATATCAACTACCCAACATGGTTTCCTAACAGGAAAGTCCGTCATAACGAACCTCTGTGAATTTTGCTCCGTCGTAACTGATTACATTTCGCAAGGATTCCAAGTTGATTGTATTTATACTGACATGAGTAAAGCGTTTGACATGGTCGACATTGAAAGCATTCTGAGAGCTGTATCAAATTTCGGCATAGGAGGCTCGGTTTTCGAATGGTTGAAAACATATCTGGAATCAAAAGTTCAATACGTAAAAGTGAACGGTAACGAGTCGTCGACGTTCAATGTCAACTCAGGTGTCCCGAAGGGAAGTCATCTAGGGCCACTTCTGTTTGTGATGGTGATGAACGACTTACCAAACTATGTGTCACATTCTTTCGTCTTGATCTACGCCGACGATGTAAAAATATTTAGGGCAATCAAATGTGTACAAGATTCTGTACTTCTACAAACCGATCTCCAACATTTTGGAAGATTTAGCAGAGAGAATGGGCTCAGTGTCAACGCTACCAAAAGTTCTGTGATAACGTTCACAAGGAAAAAACAGTCGCTAATTTTCGGGAACCAGTTTGAGCAGGCAGCTCTGCCTAGAGTGGAAACCGTCCGTGATCTTGGAGTGACTCTTGACCGTGCTCTCATGTCCAACAAGCATATTAACCGGATTGTACAGGAAGGTCTGCACCTGTTTGCTTTATTGAGAAGGTTTGGAAGGGATCTGGACGATCCGCATGCATTACTGGCTGTGTACGTTGGACTCGTTAGGTCGAAACTGGAATATTCCAGTGTGGAGACCACAATACGCTGGCCAAATTCAACGACTGGTAGGTGTCCAAAAAAAGTTTGCGAGGTTCGCTCTTCGGAATCTTCCGTGGTGTAGCATTTGAAGAACACAACACGAAAACAGAAAACGAAATAAAGTCATGTCCAAAGAACTTCTTCAATTACGTAAAACCAAAACTAAAATCAGACAATTTTCCGTCATCCATCCATGTATTTAGATGAAAGCGTCGGTAATTGCTCGAAAGATATCTGTAATCTTTTTGGAGATTTCTTTCAAGAAATATACACCATCTTTTCGGAACAAGATCGCGACCAACATTTTTTTGCGCCTATCCCAGAATTCGCTGTTAACGAGATCATGGTGAACGATATTCTAAACGCTTTAAAAACTTAGATGCATGTTAAGGCCCTGGTCGTGACGGTATTCCACCGATATTTATAAAGAGTCTGGCTGAAGAGCTGACTGCACCTTTGTTTTGGCTCTTAAGATTGTCATTGCGATCCGGAAATTTTCCCAGGGTATGAAAAAGCTCCTATCTTGGGCCTATCTTCAAATCAGGCAAAAAATCTGACATTCGTAATTACCGTGGAATAGCCATTATCTCTTGCTTTCCCAAACTTTTTGAATCCATTATCAATGAAAAATTATTTTCACAACTTAAAAACAGAATTACGAATAAGCAGCATGGATTTTTCAAAGGTCGCTTTACCGCTACAAATTTAATAGAATTCATTGATTATTCTCTTAATGCAATGTATAATGGTAACTACGTGGAAGCTCTATACACTGACTTTAGCAGGCGTTTGATCGTATTTACATTCCAATGTTACTCTTCAAATTGCAAAAAAAATTGAAATTGAGCCAGGACTCTTGAGATTGCTTGAATCTTATCTCACAGACTGGTAACTAATAACGGAAATAAACCCAATCCCATTCAAGTCACTTCAGGAGTTCCACAAGGCTCTCATCTTGGCCCTCTTTATATGCAAATGACATTACCTTCATTCTCAAAAATATAAAGATTTTAATTTATGCCGATGACATAAAGCTATTTATGGAAATAAAACATGAAGACGACATAATCATATACCAGAATGAAATACACATGTCCTATACATGGTGCAGAAAAAGCCTATTGCAACTGAATGTTAAGAAATGCAACATAATATCATTCAGCAGAAAAAAATAACACCAAATACACAAATTGTACTAGGGAAGAATACTGTAGAAAGACACGAAAGAGTTAGGGATTTGGGAGTGATTCTAGATTCGAAACTAACTCTTGTTGATCACTATAACACAATCATACACAAAGCTAATAATATGCTAGGCTTTATCAAGCGTTTTTGCTTCAACTTTCAGGATCCCTACACAATCAAAACATTATATTTTTCATATGTACTATCTATACTGGAATATTGTAGCATTGTATGGTCGCCTTATAAAACCACACATGAAGAAAGAATAGAGTCAGTACAAAAACAATTTCTATTATACGCTCTTCGTAAATTAGGTTGGACGTCATTTCCTCTTCCATCTTATGAAGCACGTTACATGCTTATAAATATACAAACATTGAAAGAGCGTTGAGAATGTGCAACGGTTTCATTTGTTAACGATATAGTTTCTCAACGTGTTGATTAAACTGAAATTTTATCGAAATTGAACTTTTACATACCTTCTCGGCTACTTCGACATAGAACATTATTTTTAACCAACCACTGCCGAACAAATTACGGCAAATTTGGGCCTCTCAATCGAATGATGGCTGTTAACAATCAACACTGCGAAACTATTGACTTAACAATGTCTCGGCATAACATTAGAAAACATTTTCAAAGAACAAACATATAATAGCAATAAAAATTCAAAATCAAAAGTATACATCACTTTACTAAAAAAAACCTATTATTTAATCATACTATAGCATTACAAAAACAAACATGTATATGTATATGTACTAGTCTACGTTGGTTGACGAAATAAAATAAAGCTATGTCCATTTAGAATCCGGAATAATAAAATCATCTGTATCTCGGTAACGGATTGACGTACAAAGAAGGTTAATACATCAAAACAAGGGTAATTCACTAAACGCGTCCCGTGCTATTTTTCCCTTTCTTTCACTTTTCTTAAGCTTCCGCTTCATTACTCCCCAAAATGTCTCGATGGGCCGAAGCTGTGGGCAGTTGCGTGGATTTATGTTTTTATCGATAAAATCTTTGCTATTATCGCGGTACCACTGGATGACTTCCCGGCTGTAGTGATAACTCGCCAAATCTGGCCAAAACTTCACGGGACCTTTATGGGCTTTATGGAAGGTTGACCGCGGTTTTTGAGACATTCCTCCGTGTACAGCTTCGAGTCCATCGTCTTATTCGTCACAAACACTTAAGTCTTTGCCTCACAGTTGCATATCCCTTGCCAAAATCATCCGTTTTTTTTTTCAAAAATCAAACTTAAACTTCGCAGGAACTACTCCTCGTGCCGTCACCATGTAGAATTTTTGGCTAGGAAGCTGTCCGAAATCAATTTTGACGTAGGTTCCATCGTCGATGAGCAGGATTATCAACGTGGGTGTGCAGACTTTTTTCTCTCCTTTCGGCTTCAATCTGGAATAATTTTTGACACGCTGCACTAAACTTCGTGAAATTTATACCACAGCAAGTGGGCGCCTAGGTAGACAAACCGCTGTAAAAGAATTCTTGCAGCGGTCACTTTCCTGCAATACAATAAATGATTCTGGATTCTAATTGGACATAGCTTTAAATAAATAAAATAAACTAATGCTAAAATTTATTACCCAACCAATGATTCTTAAAAGTGATGATGTGGTGTTTTTTTTTATTTAGATCGCCAATTTTAAATACATGTCATATACCCCTAATCTAGTTAAAAATCAAATGTTGCCAAAAAATGATAATAATCAATTTGTAAAATTAGTTAAACTTCATACAAGTGTAAATAACATCAATAAAAGTACTAAATAATTCTGGGCAGGTATTTACCTCATTTACTCCTATGTGCAGCGTCCAAATTTTGCTCCGTTGTCTAAAATGATTCGAAATGACTGTTCATATGAACTATGAACTACTACACTACTTTTTCTACAAAATCAGTCAAACGTAGTACCTCAGTAGGATTGTTCAAGAAATTTGTAACAAATGGATTCGAAATAAAAAAATAAAAAAAGTAACGAGTGGCAACTTAAAATTGGATTTGCTTCAATACTTTTTTATCAGAATAATAATGCTTTCACAGAATGAATACTTAGAATTGTCACACACACTTTCACTCCAACATTGCTTACAACATGCCGTCGAAACAGGAAGTACTGCGGCGCGCATTGTAAATTTTCAAGCGAATAAGATCATAGGAAAAGTATACGGTCGAACATAAAAAATGTTTCGAAAAGTTTCATAGTATTGTTTGGTCTACTGAGCTGCATTGTATACAAAGGTGATTGCAAGGCCAAAGACACGAAGCAACTCATAAGCAGGATCAGAGGCAGCATTCCGAGAACGATGTGGCAGATCCGTAGAGCGGTCAGGTCATATCAGCAAGACTAAGCTGCGCCGAACGACGAACCGCGGACCATATGCTAATATTCATTAGTCTAAGTTTGAAGATTTAGGACAACTCTTTGTATAACATATATCAGATTGAACCGTACTTCTTTGTAGTTTTTATTCCCAAGCCATTCTTTTCATTCCAGTTTTTAGTTGTCACCCGTTACATACTTGAAGCAGTAAAGCATTGGTGATAATTCAGAAAAAGTTTTCAAGGTTGAGTAAAAGATTCATTCGTTTTAAATTTTAATCTAAATTTTCATTAATTTGAAACAATGTGGTTCTAAGAAAGACAATTTGCTAAAATAGACTTTCTTTTTCCGATGAATTAGTATTTTAAAATGTGCACGCACTTCTCATGAGATGGTTGTATTTCACAATAGCTTCATTATTAGGGAAATTGTGTGTAAAACCGATACTGTGGGCAAAATCAACACCACTCTCAAGTGCTTATCTGACAAATTTTTGACACACTCTGTATAAACTTACGACTTCATGTACTTGTTTTTATTTTGTAACTGTCGGGGACGCGAAACAATATTATTCGTCTCTGACATTCATCCAAACATCATTTTGCGTATGTTGTGGAAAAAAAAACTTTTCTTATTATAAACATTTTACACCCAGGTTTTTTTACGCGGTTGGAATTCATTTATTTCTCGGTTAACCTGAACTTTCACATCTTTTTGAATATCCCCTGAATTTTCTTTGATTTTTTGTGACGCTAAAGGTCTTAAACGACCAAAACCAAACCGTGTAAATAAAACCTGGGTGTATTTATATTCTTTATCAACGTCATTTTTATGTTTTCATAAGTTCATCACTAGTTATTATAACCGTAGCCCAGCATTGTTATGTTCACTTCAAATCCTGCTTTTGAAACATGATTCTTATTCGCTAATGTAATTCAAATATTGGAAAAATTAGTGCCGGGGAATATAACTGAATCAGATATCGATTACATAGCAATATTGTCTTTATGCGTGACAATGGGTTTAGCGGGTAAGATTATGACATCAAGGATAATCTGCTGATCGTAAATTAAAAGAGCTCAAAGAGATACCGTATTGTTCTAACATTTACACGTGAAAACGATCGGTTCATTTGCCAAATGTGTATTTCATCTAGTGGAAAGATGCCTAATAAAATCACATTTAAAATCTTTCTTGAAACTAAATCACGATGTTTCATTCTTTTTCCACACAATGCACAATTTCTTTTGTCCTACATAGCAGATGGCACTGAAACTGGATTAAAATGACATTCCCGTCTTTTACTCAAAGCTTGCTCAAAATACCATCCCTTTCTCTGACAAAGCTGCTCCTTAATGTCACTGGAAATCCTCACATAGCTATAACCTTTGAAAATCGAGCCATCCTACTTATCAACCGGAATCCCTTCAAGAGCAACTAGTGTCCGATCACGCTTATCAGCACTCAAAAAACAACTCCAATTTACAAACATCCAACCGTCGCAGAGCCCCGTGGAGGTCAAACTCCTATCACTTCGATGCGAACGGCAAGATCCATCCATTGCAACATGATCCACTGACTGCCAGCCAGCCAGTTAGTTCGATCAACTTTTAACGGTTACTGGTGTGACGTTCGGCGGACACTTTCGCACATAATTTCGTCTCAGCAACAAAGCGGTCCAAAACAGCACAACACACATGGCACTCGGCAATGGCCGATCGACACATTCATTGCATTGGATCGAAATACATGTGATTGCATCAAGCAAAAGGTGCAGCTAACTCGTATGGCAGGAAAAACTGGTTCACTTTATTATACTGCCTGGCCGTTGTTGGTAGCCAGCAGCTTGTCAAGAAGAAGTTTCGAAAGGGGGAAACCGCCAATGGGGTCCCGAACGGCTCAACCTGGGCGCCCCGTTTGGTTGAACTGCGCACGATGGGAATCGATCTTACTCGTCTAGAAGCAGCAAGAATTATGTTGGTGAAGCGGTGCACTGTCCCGTCGTAATGCTGACTAGTCGTGGGGATTTATGTAACACACGTCGAATGGATGGATAAACAAACTCCAACGACGTACGATCGAATTAGTTGACCGGTGTGGACCGCAACTGAGTTTGCAACAGGGAGGTGTCGCTTGAGGAACCCAACGGCTCATGATTGTTTATTTGATTCGAATAGTGGAAAATTGCGCGCCAAACGTTGACCGGCAAGGTCTGAGAGTGGACTGTGGTGGGAATGGCACTCGTGAGCATGTGGAAAATTCAATCTCAGAGCATGGACTGAAGAGAAAGAGCGTTGGTGAGCCGCCACCCGCCCGGATTCGGGGTGGTATTTTCTTCTTGCGTTCTCTTTACTCATGGTGGAGGACGCATTAGCCACTTCCACCACCCACTTCACTTACTCAATGAAAAAGCATTGTTTAGGTTGTTAGGTGTAATAAGACCATTCGGAGTAGACAGAAAAAGGCCTGAAGTTAGGCTAGGGAAACATTTCATGTCGTACATCGAGGCACGTGATTTGAAGACGATTGACTTGACCCTAGGGTCACACCAAATGCGGTGCAACCGAGTGAAAGCATGTTTCGGTTTCGGCTAATGCATCACGAGCTTTGTTCGATCACTGTGTTTACCATGCTCGCCATAAATTGACGGCTCGTGGGCAGTTTCATGCGCTCACCAAACACTTGGCGGATCGAGAGTCTACTTGTTGCTTCGGCAGTTTGCCATTAAAGGTTAACCATTCGTAAAATAGGTTGGAATTTGTATCAGCGTAAATTGGGGTACTTGCTTTGAGATTACTGCGCCATAAAGTGACGCGGCTTAGTAAGCAATTGAATGTTCAAAGGTGCTAATTTAGTGCAATTAAGGGGTGACCATGATGGAGAATGTGAAGGCGGAGGTGGCTGGTAATTGAGGTGATCAAAAGGGAATACAAGTTGAGAAGTTGTTGCTTAAAGAGAACATGTGTTCGAGGGCGTCAAATGTTGCTTAGTGGATTGCTTCCTGCTTTGATTTGCATGTATTTTGTTATATTGCGTTTTATGGGAGATTTTAAAGGAATCTATCAATCAACATAACGTACATTGCAAGTATCTTGGTTCTTAAAAATATAACGTAAAGTACTTTGCAACTGGATATGACAAGTAATGCTCGTCGTAAAATATGTAGCGTTCTCCAAAATGGTGATAAGCAACATTTCAGAATGTTATGATTTTGATTTCCGAAGGCATTGGATGCTTTATTTGGTTGTATTTCGGTTGTATTTCGCAATAGTTAGTTCGCATTTGGTGTGGAAGCGTGAATGGAGCATTGCCTGCAGAGACCCAACGATAGAATCGCGGCGACTAGTCGCGACGATAGAACCGCTTATACTTTGTTGCCCAAGTACCACCAAGCATAATAATATATTGTATATATATCAATCACAAACCGGCATGCCAAATGCTAATTGCATTAGAACAGTTTTAACGATGTAAAGAATGTAAAGTAAACAACACTCTTAATTAGCTTTACTGATGCTTTATTTCAACAAGTCAAAGTAATGAACCCTTAATTTGGTCTTATAAGTCCCCTTTTCTACCTTATGTCACCTTTTAGGGCTGTATTATTGTTGCGTGTTAATTTGTTCTATGTGTAATGCTGATTCTGTGGATTATGAACAGAAAAACTATCAAATATATGAAAATGTTATAACATTCGTATATTTGTTTTTTGTTTAGATTTGTTCTTTGGATGTACGTATATGGATACCAGAGATAACATTCGTTCGGGCTATAACTGTGAAAACAGAAGCATTCATATGCGATACGAGATATCTATTTCATCACAACTCAAGTGAGGATGATGTTCCGCAGTCAGAAAGTCACCACTTTTCATGTAAACAGAGAGAAGACCGATTAATTCATATGGTCATGTAAAAAATGTTTAGAATGTGGTCGAACATTTTAGAAGTTCTTCTATAGCATTGTAGTTTTACAATCATGTTTTTATGAAGGAGAAAAACATATGTACCTCATATGGTCCATATTACCTACACCAGAGCGTGTCCGTTTCACCCCACCATGATTCCATTTCTTGAAAAAAATCTTTAAAAATCGAATTTTGCGATAAATCATCAATTCAACCCGTACATATTATTTGAATAGACTAAGTTTGAGATCCTTGAGGATCAAATGGATTTTCTGTTTTTCTGTTTTAAGAGCACGACAAATTTCTGTTTTTCCGTTTTTGCCGATTTCTGAATGTAGTTTTCATTATTTGAATGTAGTAAAACATGTCATACTCATAGTTTGAACTAGCAATAAGATCCACTTGATACAGTGCCAAATTTGTAACGATTTAGCTCAAACGGGACCCCTATTCAATGTCCCTATGGATTAACTTGTTTTTCTTCCACTAGAAATCCGTCGACAATTGATTTGGTTTTAACTGATTCAAGTCAGCTGTGTGGCCAATTGGTAACTCATGCTGACTTTGACTCTGATCACATTCTTGTGACGTTTGAAATCTCACAAGAAACCATTTATAATCCAATCACCTCTAATTTTAATTATCATAGAGCTGATTGGGATTTATATAAAACATTATATCGTTAAGAATTTTGTTATTGATATTCCTCTCGATAACAAAAGTGATATTGATAATGCTCTCGTATCTTTGACAAATTTAATTGTCGAAGCCAGAGGCATTGCAATTCCTAAACGTGAAATTAAATTCCACTTCATTATTATTGACGACGATCTTCAGCTACTGATTCGTCTTAAAAATGTGAAGCGAAGGCAATACCAAAGAACTCGCGATCCCACTTTGAATGTTTTTTTTAACGAGATTTGCAAAATGAAATTAAAAAACGTTTCGCAATTCTGAGAAATACCAACTTCGAGAATACTGTCCCAAAGTTAGATCCCAGTTCGAAACCCTTTTGGAAATAACCTAAAATTATTTTTAAAAAACCTCAAAAACCTATTCCATCGCTTAAAGTGGGAAATAAAATCTGATTTACAAATGGCGAAAAGGCTTAAAAACTTGCTCAGCAGTTTGAGTGTGCCAATAATTTTAGTTTAGAGATTAGGTCACGCGGTCAGCTCTTTACCCTTTTTGGTCAATTTATATAACAAATGTTTTCAATTGTCATACTTACCAGATAAATAAAAATATGCCAAAGTTGTTCCAATTTTGAAGCCGTTATTTATCGCCCAATCAGTTTGCTTTATTCAATAAGCAAACTGTTTTAAAAGATTATTTTGAAGAGAATGATGTCCCGTATAATTGACCACTTATTGTATAGAATTTTTACTTCTGACTTACCTGATTTACCTGACTTTGCGCCAAATGGCAAAGCCTTCGTGTCATTTGTAGTAGATTGCAAAAAAGTTTGGATATTTTTCAACTTACTTGCAAAAATGGAAAATTTCCCCGAATGCTTCCAAAACTCAGCTTATAGTTTTCCCACATAAGGGGTCGTACACTTATTACGTGAACAATTTTTCTGGGTTTTTCGACCCCCCTCCCGCCATGTAAGATTTTTTCATACAATTATTATTATTTATTCAGACTAAGGCCGAAGTGGCCTGTGCGGTATATAAGAGTCTTCTCCATTCGGCTCGGTCCATGGCTACACGTCGCCAACCACGCAGTCTACGGAGGGTCCGAAAGTCATCTTCCACCTGATCGATCCACCTTGCCCGCTGCGCACCTCGCCTTCTTGTGCCCGTCGGATCGTTGTCGAGAACCATTTTCACCGGGTTACTGTCCGACATTCTGGCTACGTGCCCGGCCCACCGCAGTCGTCCGATTTTCGCGGTGTGAACGATGGATGGCTCTCCCAGCAGCTGATGCAACTCGTGCTTCATTCGCCTCCTCCGCGTACCGTCCGCCATCTGTACCCCACCATAGATGGTACGCAGCACTTTCCTTTCGAAAACTCCCAGTGCGCGTTGGTCCTCCACGAGCATCGTCCAGGTCTCGTGTCCGTAGAGGATTACCGGTCTAATGAGCGTTTTGTAGATTGTCAGTTTGGTACGGCGGCGAACTCTATTCGATCGGAGCGTCTTACGTAGTCCAAAGTACGTACGATTTCCAGCCACTATGCGTCTCCGAATTTCTCTGCTGGTGTCATTTTCGGCAGTCACCAGTGAGCCCAAGTACACAAATTCTTCTACCATCTCGATTTCGTCACCACCGATGCAAACTCGTGGTGGGTGGCTCACATTGTCTTCTCTTGAACCTCTTCCTTTCATGTACTTTGTCTTCGACGTGTTAATGACTAGTCCGATCCGCTTGGCTTTCCTCTTCAGTCTGATGTAGGCTTCCTCCATCATCTCAAAATTACGTGCCATAATATCTATGTCGTCGGCGAAGCCAAATAGCTGAACGGACTTCGTGAAAATCGTACCACTCGTGTCAATCCCTGCTCTTCGTATTACCCCTTCCAAAGCAATGTTGAATAGCAGACACGAAAGACCATAACCTTGCCGTAACCCTCTGCGCGTTTCGAAGGGACTCGAGAATGCCCCTGAAACTCGAACTACGCACATCACCCGATCCATCGTCGCTCTGATCAACCGTGTCAGTTTATCCGGAAATCCGTTTTCGTGCATTAGCTGCCATAGCTGGTCCCGATCGATTGTATCATATGCGGCTTTGAAGTCGATGAATAGATGATGTGTGGGCACGTAGTATTCGCGGCATTTATGCGGTACTTGGCAAATGGCGAACACCTGGTCCGTGGTGGAGCGTTCGCCCATAAAACCCGCCTGGTACTGCCCCACGAATTCCCTTGCAATTGGTGCAAGTCGACGGCATAAAATTTGGGAGAGTACCTTTTAGGCGGCATTCAGCAATGTGATTGCGCGGTAGTTGCTACAATCCAGCTTATCGCCCTTTTTGTAGATGGGACACACGACACCTTCCATCCACTCCTGCGGCATAACTTCCTCCTCCCAAATCTTGGTAATGACTCAGTGCAGCGCTCTAGCCAGTGCCTCACCACCGTATTTAAATAGCTCTCCTGGTAGTTGGTCAACCCCAGAGGCTTTGTTGTTCTTCAGCCGGCCAATCTCCTCCTGGATTTCCTGGAGATCCGGACCCGGTAGAATTATGTCCTGCGCGCGTTCTCCCAGGTCGATCACCATACCGCCATCTTCGTCTGCCACATCGCCATTCAGGTGCTCTTCGTAGTGCTGCCGCCACCTTTGGATCACCTCACGCTCGTTGGTAAGAAGGTTCCCGTTTATGTCCTTACACATATCAGGCTGTGGCACGTGGCCCTTACGTGAACGGTTTAACTTCTCATAGAACTTCCGTGTGTTATTAGCGCGGTACAGTTGCTCCGTCTCTTCACGGTCTCGATCTTCCTGCTGACGCTTTTTCCTCCGGAAAATCGAGTTTTGTCTGTTCCGCGCCTGTTTATATTGTGCCTCGTTCGCCCTCTTGCGGTATTGCAGCAATCTCGCCCATGCTGCATTCTTCTCTTCTACTAACTGCTCACATTCGCCGTCATACCAGTCGTTTCTCTGATCCGGGGGCACCGTTCCAAGTGCAGTGGTTGTGGTGCTACCAATGGCGGATCGAATATCTCTCCAGCCATCTTCAAGAGACGCTGCGCCTAGCTGCTCTTCCGTTGGAAGTGCCACTTCCAGCTGCTGCGCGTATTCTTGGGCTAGTCTACCGTCTTGTAGCCGCCCAATGTTAAGCCGCGGCGTCCGACTTCGACGCGTGTTGTACACCATCAAGAGTTTTGAGCGCAGGCATACTGCAACGAGGTAGTGGTCGGATTCAATATTCGCACTGCGGTAAGTGCGGACGTTCGTGATGTCGGAGAAGAATTTACCGTCGATTAGAACGTGGTCGATTTGGTTTCCGTTTCTTGGCTAGGTGATCTCCATGTGGCCTTGTGGATATTTTTGCGGGGAAAGAAGGTGCTTCGGACTACCATTCCGCGGGAGGCTGCGAAGTGTATGCTGGGTCTACGAAATATTTGGAAACCCAACCGGATTGATCCGCGCACCACAGCTCGAATGTACTAATGATGAAAATCGTGAAATGTTTTGTGTATAGACAAAGATAACGCAGATGATGTCTAAGATTTACAATTCGGATGACCTTACAGCTTTGATAATATTTCTCTTTCTTATCGCGATATTTTCATTTAAAAAAACTTGTCTCTTGGAGGTTCGAGTGTATTTTTATTATTATTATTTATTTATTATTATTTATAATGTTCACTTTTTCAATATATATAATTATTATGTATATGTACTCATATATTTAATTATACGTTAGGGTGGCTCAAAAAACACTTTTTCAATTTTTTTGATGGGCCGGTGCTAAACTCGTTGGATGTTTATATGGAAAAATGTATGCAAAAACATCCAAAAACAGTGATTTGCAGTTGGACGGCACAATTTACGATCAAGAACCATGATACACATTCAGTTCTTGTAGAATTAAATACAGAATGTTATGATGAAAACCGCGAGAAGATTGGAGTTTATTAGGCAAAGATATTAGCATTTTACTGGAGTGTTGTAGGGGTGAATTTATTTCTTTACAAAGGTAAAATAAACGAAATTTGCTCAAACCTCACTTCAGGGAAATGCTAATAACTTAGCCGGGCAAACTCTAATCTTCTCGCGGTTTTCTGCATAACATTCTTCTTCTTCTTCTTCTTCTTCTTATTGGCATTACATCCCCACACTGGGATAGAGCCGCCTCACCGCTTAGTGTTCATTCAGCACTTCCACAGTTATTAACTGCGAGGTTTCTAAGCCTAGTTACCATTTTTGGATTTGTATATCATGAGGCTAACACGATGATACTTTTATGCCCAGGGAAGTCGAGACAATTTCCAATCCGAAAATTGCCTAGACCGACACCGGGAATCGAACCCAGCCACCCTCAGCATGGTCTTGCTTTGTAGCCGCGCGTCTTACCACACGGCTAAGGAGGGCCCCTACAGGAGGGCATAACATTCTGTATTGAATTTTAATTTAATATCTGAATGAGTATCAAAGTTCTTCATCGTAAGTTCACCGTCCAACTGCAATTCATTGTTTTTGGACGTTTCTGCATACATTTTTGCATATACACTTTCAACGAGTTTAGCACCGCCCAAACGTTGACCAATTTGGCAGAAATTTTGTCCAGAGCATCAGAGCATAAAATAGATCCGAATAAGAGGGCGGCCCATCAAAAAATTGATAAAAGTTTTTTCCCATGCTAATTTGAGCCACCCTATTATACGTACACGTCAAATTATTCAGCAGGACGTTCCCTAGTCAATCCTGCCCCAATCCACACCCCCAATGAATAATCGTGAAAGTGCAGAGTATTCCTCGACTTACATCATAGCCAGAGACAGGAATCTTCGTTTTACTATCACTTGCATCGAAACTCAGTAGACAGCTTCGTCTGATTCGCTCCTGTTTGATTCGATTAGACGCTTAACAATGCAGACACGAATATCTCACAGCATCCTATCAAACTTTCATACCAAAATTGCCGCCTGAACCTTAATAGCCGATTGACAATCGAGCGTAAAACAATGAATATCTACCGGGGGTAAAAGGAATATTTTAATCTGCTTTTGATTTGCACCGATAAATGAATATTGTTTAATGTTATATACTAAACAGAAGCATATCTTTTAGAAATCTGACTTCAAAATGTTAAATCCATGCTCTGCAGAATGAAATAATATTCTTATTTAAAGATTTCAAATTGAATGCCAATGTGCCAAGTTAAATAACCATTTTGATACCGCATGTCATTAAACTCCTTACCAATCCCCTAATAGACCTACAATAGACTGATTCAAATTTTGACTTTTTTTTTACCCCGATCCTTAAACGATTGTATTTGCCATTTTAATAATCCTCCTAAACTTTTAGCTAATTTGGATCTAATTTGAGTGAGCACGTGCAGTTTGAAGTATGTTTGAAAATTACTATGAAAACATCAACTTTTATTAAATATCTTCCCGACTAGGAAGGCAAAACAAGATTATAACATGATTGTAACAACATCAGTTATTTATAACAACCGTTGATATAATCGAGTTATGATAAATTATTATCACATTTATTCTTAACAAAATTGTTACACAATTAGTTATGTTTCATTGTTTTGTTAGAAAATTTAGTTATTTTAACAACATCCTGAACCAAGTTTATAACAGCCTATGTTAGAAAAACTGTTGAACTCAGTAACACAATATGATATAAATTTGTTATTCTTGCCCAGCCCGTTGTTGGGGCATAGAGTGCGATCCTCTCGTGTAATAAACAATGTGCACTCGCTTGACTGTGGATATACAACAACAGTTAAGCACATGTGGAGATTGGACAAATCAAGCATCCGAAAGATATTCAATTTGCAAAAAAGAGCTAACCGCGGTGGAGGTTGGTCCTTGGATTCTGATGGCTTTTCTGCAAACGTGACCTTTAAGTGGTCTTGTTGTGTAGGGGTTATCACGCCTATCTAGAGAGTAGGAGGTTGAGGGTTCGAGTCCTTCCAAGACAAGTGGATTCTTTTTCGCAAATTTCATATCAATTTGTCCATTTCGAAACATGTGCTGTGCATATGTACAGTCAAGATATTTAACAAAAAATGGATTTCGTACGGCCAAATTAATATGCAATTAATTAACTTTTATGCAAAACTGTTCCCCAACTAAATTAATGATTTTTTCGAGTGTGTTACTTCTACGTGAAGTTAAACGATTTACAATGATATGGAAATGCTAATATCATCTTCCAAACTTGGACGTACATGTTCATGATAGCATTAGAGGCGAAAGTATAGAATTGATAGTTCCGTTAAGATACGGCAGGCATGACGAATGTTTTTATAGAAGTCGATTTGAAAGCCAGTGGAGATATATCAGCTTCCTCACTGATATTCTTCCCTCCCCCTTTCATACGAGAGCTTGGCAGAAGGAAGGACGTGTGATATGTGCCATCACAAATATTGCCCTCCGCTCGCTTTCAAATCGACTTCTATAAAAACATTCTTCATGCCTGCCGTATCTTAACGGAACTATCAATTCTATACTTTCGCCTCTAATGCTATCATGAACATGTACGTCCAAGTTTGGAAGATGATATTAGCATTTCCATATCATTGTTCCCCAACGTTTACCATCAAGCTCTAAAGGCAGATGAGTACATCAGCAACCTAGACAATTTTACCAGAAAACAGGTCGTCTTTCCCTTGTCATAAGACGAGTTTGTATAATCCCATTGAATTCCACCACTTAATTGTATCTTGACAGATACGTATTTCAACCTCAACAGTAAGGCCGTCTTCAGTATCTCGTACTTGCCTTTCAAGAATATTGCTTCTCCAGTATTTCCACACTGATGATGTTAACTGATCTCGAGTATCATCTGCAGGTTACTTGTGTAATTACAGCTGATCCGGCAATAATGAAGAAGCAACCGCAAACGGTCTGCTCATGCTCATGCTCAACAAACAAAAAGCGAGTTTGCACTAAAAGTCCGTTCATGTGACCAGAAAGTGATAAACTAGAAAGAAACGTATAAAATATGTAAGTTAAAAGTGAGTGATGAGAAGTTAGGATTAAGAAACTGGGAATTGGGACATGAGAAATTATGGGAAGAGCGAGAAGTAAGAAGGAGTAATGAGAACTGAGTTACGAGACGCAATCAGTAAGAAGTGACAAATGTTAAAATGAAATGAGAAGCAAGAAGTTTGATGTGAGAAGTGTTAAGAGAGATAGAGATGCGTGAAATGAGAAATGAGAAGTAAAAAGTACAAAGTGAAAAGCAAGAAACGAAGCAAGGATGTGCGATGTGAAAAGCAAGAAGTGAAATTGAACAATAATTGAGAAGTCACAAGCGGGAAAAGGTGAAGTAAAGAGTGACAAGCGAAACACGAGATGTGAGAAGTTAAGAATGAGAAGGAAGAAGTGAGAAATAAGGTATGGACGTTGATCTGTTAGAAGTGAAATATAAGAATGGAGAAATGAGTAGCGAGACGTCAACAAGTGAGAAACAAATGTGAAAATCGAGGATTACAAAGCAATAAGACAGACGTGAAATGTGATAATTGAGAAATGAGAAGTGATCAATAAGAAGTATGAAGGGAAGAGTAAGAAGAGAGACGCGAGAAGTAAGAAATGAGAAATGACACGTGAGAAGAAAGAATAAAGAGGATAGAGTGAGAATAAATGAGATTTGAAAAGCGAGAAGAAATGATATTGGGGAAGAAATAAGCGTGAATTGAATTAGAAATGAGAAATGGGACGTGAGAATTGAGAAACAAGAAGTGAAATGTAAAAATTGAGCAGAGTCAATCGAAAAGTGAGGAATAAGATGAAAGAAGTGGAAAATGTGAATTCAGAGATATAAATAAATATGTACATAAGGTACCCCTTCGAACTTTTGCATTTATTGCTTTACTCCCTATTTTTTTGCTGTAAATGAAAATAAGCGTAACTCATAAGATATACGAGAAATGGACCTGAAAACTAATGGAATATATGGCTCTCCATAAGTGGGCTGTTTATTATGCCTTTCCAATTCAAAATAAGTTTGTACAAGAGATCCTACCGAACTTCTTGGAAGGCGGCTTTCGAGGCTCTTGAAAGTAGGCTTTCGAGCCACTTCAAATAAGGCTTCTGTGTATCTTGAAAGAACGCCTCTGCGCCTTTTGAATAATAATTACGAGCCCTTAGAAGAGAGGCTTCCGAGACTCTTGAAAGGAGACTACCGAGCCTCTTGGCAGAAGGCATCTTGAAAGTACGCCCCCAACCTTCTTGAAGGAAGAATTCCGAGCCACTTAGAAGAAAGCTTCTGAGCACTAAAAGTACGGTTCAGAGTTTCTTGAAAGAAGAAAGCCGAGCCTCTTCAAAGGAGGCTTTCGAGCCGCTTGAAAGAAAGCTTACACACCTCTTGAAAGGAGGCTTACGAATCTCTTGAAATGAGTTTCCCAGCCTATTGAACCTTCCGAACCTCTTGAAAGGAGCCTTCCGAGCTTTCCGGCCCTCTTGAAAGGAGGATTCCGAACCAATTGAAAAGAGGAACATGTTGAATATGTTGAAAGGAGGCTTGCGGCTCTTTTGAAAGGAAACTTCCGGTCCACTTGAAATGAGGCTTCTGGCCCTTTATAAAGAAGGCTTCCGAGCCTTTTGAAAGAAGGCTTCCGACCCTCGTAGATGGAGGCTCCTTGGTTTCTCGGAAGAAGGCTTCCTGGCCTATTGAAAACAGGCTTCCGGACCTCTTGAGAGGAGAATTCCGAACAACCTATTGAAAAGAGGCTCCCAAGCCTCTTGCAAGGAGATTCCCGAACCTATTGAAAGTAGTAGAGTCGAACTTCTTGAAAGGAGGCTTCCGAGCCTCTTGGAAGGAGACTTCCGAGTCTCTTGAAAGGAAACTTCCGAGTCTCTATAAAGGAGGCTTCCAACCCTCTTGAAATAATGCTGCCGAGCCTCTTGAAATGAGGCTTCCGACATTTTGTCTTTTGATCTTTTCTTCCACAGTCGTTGTAGAGGGCTGGTTTCAATTGGATTTGATTCACTATGGCGACCAGGCATATGGCATATTATATACAAGACAAAGTTTTGAAATAAAAAAATACACAATTATCAAACAAGTTTTGATTAGAATTGTAATATATCCGCCATTAGGCATTTTTGTCCGAGGTACCCCCTGGGCCAGTGAAGGTACCCCCAGGGGTACATGTACCCCGGGTTGAGAGCCGCGGATATAGCATGATCTCTGCGCTGAATTCGACAAAATACAGTAACTCAATATTGTCTTTGTGTTTGCTATCAAATAAGAATGGGTCAACATTATGTTATAATTCTTCTTATCAATTCCTTTCTAAACGAACTCATATTGTTTGGTTCCATTAAATTATTCACGAAACACAGCGGTCACCTTCGGTCTTTCATGTTGAATTACTCCATGTCTCTCAAGAAAATATTTCCGCAAATCCAAAAGCGAAAACAACATCAGCATAAGCATTTTCTTGAATTTCTTTCCCTTCGATCCGTAATATTATATTCTTTATCATCAAATCAACCAGGAGTTCCAGGAGACATTTTACAAATATACTCTATTACCAATATATGTAGTCCACTCTGGCTGATTTGAAGAGACAACACAGTAGCGCCGCGGTGCCATAAAAGGCAAGCAGTGTAGTGATGTGGCATTCCGAGGGGTGCATAAACGTATGATTCAATATGCAGTATAACATTTTGAAATAATATGCTAGAAATCATAGCATGAACCCATTTTTAAAATTGAGTTTAAAAATTAAATTTTGAAATGAAAATCAATTTTTCAACAATTGTAAAATTAGTGTAATTTTTGCAATCACCTTGGCTATCGTTTTCAGGCGTTAGTTACCTTTTGTGACGCAAGATGGTGTGCATGTGCTGTCTTTCGTCTAATATATGGGGATTCTCGAAGTGGGCTATATTGTTAATATACTATATTTGCATTTTATCAATAAGTTTATGCGATTCTTTGGAGGTATTCAGTTCACTGATCAATCCCCCTTGAAGTGAGATGAAAAATTTATTTTTCCACTTCACAACATATATGTTTTGATTCTTCAAAAAAGTTGTAGCAAAAGTTCTCCTGAAAAACTTTGTCGAAGACACCAAGTTCGTAATTCCGTTACTTAGTTTTTTTCATCAGATCTTTTTCACTTTAGTTTCTATAAGTTTTAGATAATATTAAAATACGCCGGTAAAATAATAAAAAGTTATAACAGTTTTATTGGTTTTTTAGTCATATTTGATATAACTGCAACTTGACAAGGGGCAAATTGTGGCAGTCAATCTCATACGCATGACAAAGTACAAGTAATTTACTTTAAATAAATACCTGAACTGTTGAGTTGTAAGTGAATGTAAGGAATGTTTCATTAAAAACTATTTCCTACTATGCAAGGTAGAAATCAATCACCCTGCAAGGAGTTGATGAACTAATGCATCATGCGTCTCGATGCTGGGTCATTAGGCCGAATGGCCATTAGGCCGAATGAGAACTGGGAGTGAGAAGTGAGTAGTGCGCAATGAGGAAGAAGTAGAAGGGAAGAAGGAAAAAGGAGGAAGAAGTAAGAAGGAAGGTAGAAGAAGGAAGAAGGAAGAAGGAAGAAAGAAGAAGGAAAACGGAAGAAGGTAGAAGGAAGGAGCAAGAAGAAAGAAGGAAGAAGGAAGAAGAAGGAAGAAGAAGGAAGAAGGAAGAAGAAAGAAGGAACAAAGAAGAAGGAAGTAGAAAGAAGGAAGAAGGAAGAAGGAAGAAGAAAAAAGGAAGAAAGAAGTAAGAAGAAAGAAGAAAGAAGAATGCAGAAGGAATAAAGAAAAAAAAGTAGGGAGAAGGAAGAAGGAAGAATGAATGAGGAATAAGGAAGATGGAATACAGAAGGAAGAAGGAGGAAGGATGAGGGAACGAGGAAGAAGGAAGAAGTAAGACGGAAGAAGGAAGAAGGAACAAGGAAGAA
Organism: Armigeres subalbatus; assembly: GCF_024139115.2. NCBI lineage: Eukaryota > Metazoa > Arthropoda > Insecta > Diptera > Culicidae > Armigeres > Armigeres subalbatus. The sequence goes on along the minus strand of NC_085140.1, from coordinate 426,644,530 downwards.
GAAGGAAGAAGGAAGAAGAAATAAGGAAAAAAGAAGAAGGAAAACGGAAGAAGAAAGATGGAAGAAAGAAAGAAGGAAGAAAAAAAGAAGGAATAAGAAAGAAGGAAAAAGGAAGAAGGCAGAAAGAAGAACGAAGAAGAAAGAAGGAAGAGGGAATAAGAAAGAGCGAAGAAGGAAGAAGGAAGGATGAGGAAAGGAGGAAGAAGGAAGAAGAAAGAAGGAAGAAGGAAGAAGAAAGAAGGAAGAAGGAAGAAGGAAGGAAGAAAACGGAAGAAAGAAGAAAAAATAAAAAAGGAGGAAGAAAGAAGGTAGAAGGAAAAGGGAAGAAGAAAGAAGGAAATAGGAAAAAAGAAGAAAGAAGAAGGAAAAACGAAGAAGGAAAAATAAATAAGGAAGTAGGAATAATGAAGAAGGAGGAAAGAAGAAGGAAGAAATAAGAAGGAAGATGCAAGAAGATAGAAGGAAGAAGGGGTAAGGTGAAGAGAGAACTTCTCATTTTCACTTCTTGCTTCTTTCTGCAAATTCGGCCTAATGGCTATTCGGCCTAATGATCGTTCGGCCTAATGCCCATTCGGCCTAATGTCCATTCGGCCTTATGACCTTAGGCCAAATGGCCTTAGGCCTAACGGCCTTCGGCCTAATGGCCTGACACCATGCGTCTCCATGTGCTTGTTTCCTTAATCCTTATACATCGAACATGCTCAAAACTTGTTGGCATAAAAATCAATAAATCTCTAAAAGTAATGAAATTACAAACTTGGTGTCTTCGACAAAGTTTTCAGGTGAACTTTTGCTACAACTTTTATGAAGAATCAAACTTTATATGTTGTGAAGTGCAAAAAATATTTTTTTCTTCTCACTTTTAGGGGGATTGATCATAAGGATGAATACCTCCAAAAAAGCGCGTCTCGAAGACGCCATTACGCTAAATCACATAATAAAGTAAATAAACGCGCTAAAAACACGATTTTAGCCACTGTGCGCTGGACAGAAACGAGAAGGGGAAGAGGCCCCAAAACGCCCCCCTGAGGCAAAACGCCTTTTGTGGTTTCCCTCATATTTACCTTCATTAAAATGTCCGCAACAAAACTAGATCTAAAATTATGTAGGTTAAGCGAAAAAAGTTTCAAAATAGTGTATGGGAAGGTCGGAAAAACCGAAAATTCCCACATTTTGAAGAAACATCTAACATTTTGGCGAGGCAAAACGCCCTAGTGGCACTAACCTACAATGTACTTGCGTCTCCACGCACTATCCATAATGCAGAATACAGATTCGCCGACGCGTGGTGCTTTGTTCCTTAGGAGCTTCCAGCTAAAAGGCGTTTTGCCTCATGAGTTTTCCGGCAACAGAATATCACAACTTTTTTGAAATGTGAATTTTATCAATATGATTGAGATTTTTGACAATTTTTGAAAGGCATCAACTAGTTATCTTGTTTAACTGATGCATAATATAAAAATACCCATGAATAGCGTTACAAATAAGACAATAAAGCAGAGTTTGCTTAGCTAGGTCATATTGCCCCCCTTCCCCTACATATTGCAAGTACGTATCGATAGTTATCATCGTTAAATTCGTAGGTTTGTTTAGTGGCGCATACTGGCCGTTATCCCCAACTGGATACAAAGTGCTTTTAGGAAGATGTTACTTGTGCTGCTCGAGTTATTAGAATAAAACTGTTACGCCTATGGGCCATCCATTAAATGAGTCATACTTTTAAGTGAACGTGGTTCAGAGAAGTCCAATATTTGCAGAAGCTTATCGGGCCTGACGAAGGATGAGGGGGGCTGAAAATCGTTTGTTTTTGCGTGTTGAACTTTATGAATCCTCCCCATTGGGGGTCCCCATGTCCCATTTTACCTCCTTGAATTGATATTGATTGTTATTATTCTATCGGAAATCTTTAAATTATAATTGACAAAGCTAACATATTTTTATTTTAAGATCCCCCTTATGAATATTTTAGTTTTGCATTTTTGCCCTACAGTCTGTATATAGGGGAACTGTTCCGTTTTCCATCTCACTGAACATATATTCATCTCATCGTGACACAAAGAAATACGGCACCAATTTCGTCGCTAACATGATAAAAAACAGCTGAAAAAATCACAAAAATAAGAAACAAATCAAATACCTTTTCATTGCTTTGTTTTTCGTGGGATGAATATTGGAGCTATGAGATGAATTCCAGGAGCAGTAACCCTAGCAGACTTTCAAAATGTCATTCCTATCAAAATCAAAAAACCTTGGCCGAGTTTTTATTTTAACAATTACTCAACTTTCAAAACCCTTACCTTGCTCGCGTGTAAGCACTGATTGCGGCCAATCTTGTCAACCAGCTCAGATCCGCGTCCGCCATCAGTCGTCCGAATCCAGTAGCTCTACCAAATAAATGAAACGCGCCCTTGGAACACCCTTCTGCGAGTGGAAAAGGCACTACCATCCAGTCCGTCACGCGACCAACTCCCTCGTTTACGCTACGCGTCGTAATAATTTGCGCCTTCCTCTATCAGTTAGCGCGGCCTTCAATTACCTACCTTGTCATCAACCCAAGAAAGTCGCTACATGATAGTGAGTGACAGTCCGCGGTACAAGCGACGAGGTCAGCTTTATTGTCGCGACAAGCCCTCGCTCACGTATCCACACGCATAGCGTGATTAACCTGTACCGCGAGTGACTTGACTTGACACTGACCCCTTGCTATACACGGTGGTGGCGGCTGGTTTACACCATCCTGTCTCAATGGTCCGCGAAAGATAGGAATGTGTGAATCATTTCTTCCGAATGGAAACGTAAAAGGCCCGCGGCCTTATCTATAGGGTTCACAAACTGTGCATCATTCCGGAGACAGACACAGTTATTCATAACGTCCGAAATTGTGAACAAAAAAGTAATCTTCAAAGAGTTGTTACGTGCAATGTTATTGAAAAGTCCATTTATTTTAATTCTATCGTTCAGCTTTCCGCTAGAATTAAGATTTCAAGACACGGATTAATCCTCCCGGAACATGTTTGACAGAAAATCGTCAACACCTAATATATTATCAACCAATAATTAACGCCATCGACAACACTGTGCATCTGGATGGGCACGCGATCGCGTTCGTTGGAATCTCTTTAATTTTGTGAGCGACGAACCTACCGCACGGCACGTAAAAAAGTCCGGTAGCAGTTTGAGGTTTTTGACACTTTTCGGTAACCTTGGATGTCGTCCAGTGGGGCACAGTCCGCTGTTGGTGACTTTCGCTTTTTTGTTTTTATCAGCTCCACTAAGGAGTAAGATAATTAGCAATAAACTGACAGTATATGGTTCAACTTTTTTTCCCCTCATCAGAGATTTATGGTCTCAATTGGACATAGCAAATCTGCTTAATCTGAGCTAATAGGCGTTCAACTTGTGTTGCATTTTTCATCCATATTAGGCGGATTTTACGAAGCGCTTAGATAACCATGTTTTACCCTCGGGCACAAATTTGCCATGCTTCTGGTGATTGGTGAACTGTTTGGGGCTTTGTTTTGTGAAGCAATTATCGAGATTAATTTATGATAAACCAAGGTCGAGCTTAAATTGGGACGACTAGGCGCTGTTTAATGGTTGTAATCAATCATTTTTAAGTTGATTATTTTGCCTGCTGCTATGAGGCCATTTCTTGGCGTCAACTTCAGTGTCATTCACTTTTGGTTGTGAAATGAGATATTTCTTCATTAATCGACCAACTTGCTGACAATTTGATAACTTGACAGGCAACTAGTGGACGGTTTGTTTTAGGCGCAATCGTTTGTATCAATATCGCGATAGGCATTGTGTGAGCGGTAATTATGTGGTTAGATAACACTGTAGAGTGATTGATTGAAAGGGATTGCATAGGTGTGCTTGCAGGGATCGACATCTAGGGCAGTGGTTTGGAAAGTCTGACAAAATAGTAACGAAATAAATGTTAATCATTTGAGCTATGGAAGAATTTCAGTGCCGCTCAGTTGGTCAAGGGTTGGAAAAATATCAGTTATTTGAAACGTTGATATTAATTGTGGTGTCTGAACATCTCGTGCTTAATCTATGTTTCTTCATCGAGAAAGGTTGAATCAAGTTGTTGTAGGTGCAATATTTTTGACATTAGTGAATACTTAACCTAGCGGTTAGATAAGCAACGGCAAATCATGTTGAAGTTTCGATCCTCACCTCATTGGGCATAAGAGTGTCATCGTCGGAACTTGGCCGGTCTTTCAACTGAAATTGAAAGCTTTTCTGTGCCCGCCATTGCATGAGTATGTATCTTGTGTGGCAAGTACAATGGATATACTATGCCCAGGGAATCGAGAATGTTTCCCACCCGAAAACATCTTAGACCGGACCGAGAATCCAACTCGTCATCTTCGGACTGACAATCCGCCTTTGCTCGCAAGGCTAACTGATAGCTCACATAGTCACATAGTTTTTCGACTGCAAAAATTGGCTTGAAAACCTCGCAGCTGATAATTGTGAAAGTGTTTAATAGTAAGTAAGTTTAAAGGCAGAAATTGTAACCTTTTTATGGTACGGAATTTCAAAATAATAAAAATAATAAATAGTGCAAAATGATCGTAGACTTTCAACCAGCTTATGTCATTGCATCAACCATTTCCTAAGAAACAGCACATTGAAACTTCGATTAAAACCACACATTTGTATTTTGCAATAAATTAATTCACTTTCATTGGTTCCCGCACTGCAATTAACGAAGAACGTATGAATAGAAGCAGCCCTTCTACAGCCATCAGAATTCAATCCGCCCGGCATATTTTGCAAAGCCGTATGTCATCTGTGAAGTACGGCCCTCTATCCCGTTCCGTCGCGTTGTTGGTTGCCATTGGACGGCAGATATATGAAATATGTTACAACAAGCCCAAACCAAAACCGAGGAGAAGCCGCAACTCAGCTGACTGGCTGACTGACTGACTGGCTGGCTTCTTTGTGACAACAACGGCAACAACCACACGGCAGCTCAGCAATTACCCGCCGGCGTCAATCTAAATTCTAACCCATGATGATGGATGCGATTCCGACCGGCAGCTGCTCCTCCGGTTCCAAATTCTTCCAACCCGCTCCGCTCGTGAATCACTGTGCTGCAACTGTATGCAGGAGAGCGTTACAGAATGCACCCCATTTAGTTATTTTATAAATTTTAAACTTTTTTATATTTCGTTCGATTTCCGTGAATTGCAGGAAAATCTGATCAGTAATTAGCACAAGAGAGTGATCTATCTCTGTTACCTCAGTTCTATATGTAACATGGTGCAAGATTTCATCCCGATCATATTTATGGCACCCTGCTGGTTCGTTCAGTCCGATTCTCCCCGACTTGCAACGCATACGAGCCAGTTGGGAAAGAAAAATGTCTCACTCATTACCGGTCCGCGATGCGATGGTCGTCGGACGCGGCATCGCAGTCTACAACTTCTTTGGGCCTTGTATGCACCACCACCGCACCGCACCGCCGGATGATTGGATGTTTTGGGATTGCATAATGGTGTGTGGCCGCATCGGCGAACCGAGACCCGGGGGCCATCGTCGTCGTCACCGTTTGATGGTAATGTGAGAAATTTGTACTGGTTGATTGGTTGTTTTTGCGCATGAATAAATCATGCGAATTTGCCTCGAATTAAGAGCACCACCGAGCTGGCCGGCAGCTGCTCGATGGCGGAGGATTCCGTTGGTTCACAAGCGCAGTGAGTTTAGTGCTACTTGGTGTCCTTGATAGAGCCTGTTTGATGCAGCTACCGACGATTAACAGGTTAAGATTCTTTTACTTTACAGGTATAAATGAACTGGAACAGTTCAATACAATTGATTTATAATATGCTGAAAACAAAAGCCTAATGTTAATAATCTAGAGAATTGCGTATTTATTAGTAATAATCAGTTTATATCTTATCTGCTGCTCTAAACTTTCTGAAATAGAATAAAAGGTCATAAAATTGCAACAAACTAAAAGCGCTTTACCTTTTCATTCTGTAAATTTCTTCGAGTCTTCTTCTTCATTGGCATTACAACTCCAGTGGGGACATTGTCACCTTGCAGCTTAGTGTTCATTAAACTTACCGCACGGATAAGGAAGGTCCCAAAAGGGTTTCTTTATTTACGGTGGAATATTTTCAAAAATGGGCTCGGGAATAAATACTTTACATAAACTAGCAAATCACAATATTTTGTAGTAACGATTAAAATAATAATCATCGTAATCTAGAATAAAGAGGTAATTATGAGTTCTTCTGGTTCCCCGTTTGTCGAAAAATGCTTCACCCCCGATTGTAGAATAAGAAATGAAAAAAAAAATAAGATTCGACCATTCTCCTCACGGTGTGTCTATGGGGAAACATTATTTTTCAAAAATCAGTATTTCTGAAACACCCACCACATGAAAATAGATGATCTCCTCTTTTATATAGTGGGTAAACTAAAATGTTCTATCGGGGGATCTAGAACAATTTTTATTTTTTTCACTATTTTTGGTGCAAATTCCATAGAAATCTCAAATGATAGCCGATTTAACCCCCCCAAAAATGTATGAAAATGACCCCCGATAGAACATTTTAAAAATACACTTACGTGAAAGAGGAAAACCTATACTTTCGTGTAGTGAGTGTTTTAGAGATACTGATTTTTTGAAAATAAGCCTCTTCGGACAAACACACCGTGTCCTACGTTCGTGATGCGCCAAAATTATCTTTGTTCAAAATGAAGCACAAAGAATCAAGGATTACACACATCTTACATACAAAAGGCACCAGGCTGCAGTGAACAGAAAAATACTGTCCAAAAAATATTCAGGTTGTGCAAAGGGCCAAAATTTACAATTCTTCGTGATGGATGATGAGACCTACATAAGAGATAAATAGCATAGCGTAGGGGGTCACGTAGCGTAGTTGGCTACACGTTCGCCTTACAAGCGGATAGTCATGGATTCGATTCCCAGCCCATCCACAAACCCTCTTCAGTCGCCGGATCCGCAGCCTTACCGTCACGGCTGCCTGATGACGACTGACAACCTGTTCGTCTCGGAGGCATTCCTCCAACGTTACCCGGATAAATGGCAACCGAACAATGCAATGATCATTCGATGCACGACATGGACAAACGGACACAATTGACTTACGATGAAATGGTCAGGCAAGGATAACAAAAATGATAATGGAAATCTAAAAATATGTTGTGTGTGGATTCTGAACAGCATAATACCACAGTAGACCTCGTCACAGTAGCGATTAAGAAACACAGAGTGCCTACCAAATAGAGAAAGGAATAAAAAAACATGGCATAGCATAGTTACGCTGTACTTCGTAGATTGGACACTAGTGATACTCATGTTTTTCTTTTGAAATCCTTATTCAGATTGATATCAGAAATCAAGGTGGATGTGGTCCTCGATTTCAATCTAGGATAAAATTCACAAAAGCATGAGGATTACTACTCCTGGCCACGTCCATCTTCACCGTAACTTGGGAGGGGAAGGAAGTGTTGATGTAGCACTTACTTAATGAGAGGCCCCCGACTCAGCGACATCCTCATAAGTACCACGAAGGGTACTAGGGAAGGTATTCGTTGGGTCAGGATTTGCCTGTAGCTGACAATGTCACCATGGAAGATCTTACACCGTAACACACCACGCAAAGGTGTCTACCCAGCGTTACGGGGACTGAGTATGGAATTAATGTTTTGACCCACATACTGACCATTGTGTCCACTGGGTGGTCCCCTGGAAGGTCCGGAACATCGGAACATCCGAAAAAATGCTCATTTCGTATATTTTATCGTAAAGAGACGAAATTATTTTAAGAATCTTTTTTTGTCAAACCCTGAGTATGGAATTCGAGTATGGAAACCAATTGGTTCTAAAAAAAATCCAGTCGCTTTACGATGGAATTTGCGAATGGACCATTTTTACGGAGGTTCTGGATCTTTCAGGGGACCCAGTGGACTCAATGGTCCGTATGTGGGTCAAAGCATCAATTCCGTACTTAGGGTACGGCAAAAATTGGTTCTAAAAAAATTCCGTCGTTTTACGATGAAATTTACGAATTGACCATTTTTACGGATGTTCCGGATCTTCCAGGTGGCCACCCAGTTATTTAAGTTTTAATATTAGAATGGGTACCGGTCACTCACATAAGGTTTAAAAACATAACAACAAATGGAGACGCATGCTACATTACGACAATGGTCCATTCTTTAACTAAACTATTTATGCAAATTTCATCACATCCGTTTAATTAAATAAACGAACAAGAGCGAACAAGATAAACGAACGTGAGAGCATTTATCTGGAAACTTCCCAGTCAATACAAGATCGTATATGATGCGGTATAAGATGCTAAAGTGAAGGCGATATTGGCACTTCCCCATACAACATGTACGTACATGGCATCGTATACTGCGAATAAGAAATTATGAGAATCATGATTTCAAACAGCAGTTTCCAGGCCATCTTTTAAGGTGATTATACAATGAAGCCCGTGGTGAATTTGTAATTCCCCACATGTTTTCCTACTTCCTTTCTAAAATCTCAAATCAGGGGAAATAATTTTCAATCAGAGTTGAAATTGAATTCGATTGTTCAGCAGAAGTAAGCAAGTGCTTCTTGAATAAGTACTGGAAAACGCACGTGGTTTCCAAGATGGCCGATACCTGGTTTTGTTTCATAATCACCTTAAACAATTCTAACAATTCTTTCACGGTTGTCGAATCCATCTCATCTAGTTATCTGTAGGGTAAAAGACCCAATAGTGGAGGATCTAAGCACGTTTCACCACTATTTGTTGGTTCGCACCTAGCTCATACGTCATCACGACGTCAAAATCATCATAGGAGATTTGAACGCTCAGGTTGGCCAAGAGGAGGAGTTTAGACCGACTATTGGGAAGTTCAGCGCTCACCGGCTGACGAACGAAAACGGCCTACGGCTAATTGATTTCGCCGTCTCCAAGAATATGGCCATTCGCAGCACCTACTTCCAACACAGCCTCCCGTATCGGTACACCTGGAGATCACCACTGCAGACAGAATCACAAATCGACCACGTTCTGATTGATGGACGGCACTTCTCCGACATTATCGACGTCAGGCCATATCGTGGCGCTAACATCGACTCTGACCACTATCTGGTGATGGTTAAACTGCGCCCAAAACTATCCTTCATCAACAATGTTCGGTACCGACGACCGCCGCGGTACGACCTAGAGCGACTGAAGCAACCTGATGTCGCCACTGCATACGCGCAGCATCTCGAGGCAGCGTTGCCGGAAGAGGGAAATAATTTTCTTATCGGAAGAGGGTGAGTTCGATGGGGCCCCTCTTGAGGACTACTGGAATACAGTCATAGCAGCCATTAACGACGCAGCAGAGAACAACGTCGGGTATATGGGACGAAGTCGACGAAACGATTGGATCTACGAAGAGTGCAGACAGATTCTGGAGGAGAAGGACGCAGCGCGGGCGGTCGCACTGCAGCAAGGTACCCGGCAAAACGTGGAACGTTATAGACGGAAGCGGAGACAGCAGACCCGCCTTTTTCAGGAGAAGAAACGCCGCCTGGAAGAAGCGGAGTGCGAGGAGATGGAACAGCTGTGCCGTTCTCAAGATACACGCAAGTTCTATCAGAAGGTCAACGCATCCCGCAAAGGCTTCGTGCCGCGAGCCGAAATGTGCCGGGATAAAGATGGGAGCATCTTTACGGACGAACGTGTGGTGATCGAAAGGTGGAAGCAGCACTACGAGGAACATCTGAATGGCGCTGAGAGTACAGGCAGTGAAAGTCAAGGCAGCGGAGGAGATGACTACGTCAGTTCAGCGGACGATGGAAGCCAACCAGCCCCCACCTTGAGAGAAGTTAAGGATGCCATTCAACAGCTAAAGACCAATAAAGCAGCTGGTAAGGATGGTATCGGAGCTGAGCTCATCAAGATGGGCCCGTAAAAGCTGGCCACTTGCCTGCACAAACTGATAGTCAGAATCTGGGAAACCGAACAGCTACCGAAGGAGTGGAAGCAAGGGGTTATATGCCCCATCTACAAGAAATGCGACAAACTGGAGTGTGAGAACTTTCAAGCGATCACCATCCTTAATGCCGCCTACAAAGTGATATCCCAGATCATCTTCCGTCGTCTGTCACCATTAGTGAACGAGTTCGTGGGAAGTTATCAAGCCGGCTTCGTTGACGGCCGCTCGACAACGGACCAGATCTTTACTGTACGGCAAATCCTTCAAAAATGCCGTCAATACCAGGTCCCAACGCACCATCTGTTCGTTGATTTCAAGGCGGCATACGACAGTATAGACCGCGTAGAGCTATGGAAAATTATGGACGAGAACAGCTTCCCTGGAAAGCTTACCAGACTGATCAAAGCAACGGTGGATGGTGTGCAAAACTGTGTGAAGATCTCGGGCGAACACTCCAGTTCGTTCGAATCGCGCCGGGGACTAAGACAAGGTGATGGACTTTCGTGCCTGTTGTTCAACATTGCGCTAGAAGGTGTCATGCGGAGAGCCGGGTGTAACATCCGGGGTACGATTTTCAACAGATCCAGTCAATTTATTTGCTTCGCGGATGACATGGACATTGTCGGCCGAACATTTGCAAAGGTGGCAGAACTGTACACCCGCCTGTGAAGCAACAAAAGTTGGACTGGTGGTGAATGCGTCAAAGACAAACTACATGCTTGTGGGCGGAACCGAGCGCGACAGGGCCCGCCTGGGAAGCAGTGTTACGAAAGACGGGGATACCTTCGAGGTGGTCGAGGAATCCGTCTACCTCGGATCCTTGCTAACGGCTGACAACAACGTTAGTCGTGAAATACGAAGGCGCATCATCTGTGGAAGTCGGGCCTACTACGGGCTCCAGAAGAAACTGCGGTCGAAAAAGATTCGCCACCGCACCAAATGTGCCATGTACAAGACGTTAATAAGACCGGTAGTCCTCTACGGACATGAAACATGGACAATGCTCGAGGAGGACTTGCAAGCACTCGGAGTATTCGAGAGACGGGTGCTTAGGACCATCTTTGGCGGTGTACAAGAAGACGGTGTGTGGCGGCGAAGAATGAACCATGAGCTCGCCCAGCTCTACGGCGAACCCAGTATACAGAAGGTAGCTAAAGCCGGAAGGGTACGATGGGCAGGGCATGTTGCAAGAATGCCGGACAGCAACCCTGCAAAGATGGTGTTCGCTTCCGATCCGGCAGGTACGAGACGACGTGGAGCGCAGCGAGCGAGATGGGCAGACCAGGTGCAGAACGACTTGGCGAGCGTGGGGCGTATTCGAGGATGGAGAGATGGGGCCTCGAACCGTGTATTGTGGCGTCAAATTGTTGATTCAGTGTTATCTGTATAGATGTAGACTAAATAAATGAAATGAATGGATCCGTATTCAGATTGATATCAGAAATCAAGGTGGATGTGGTCCTCGATTTCAATCTAGGATAAAATTCACAAAAGCATGAGGATTACTACTCCTGGCCACGTCCATCTTCACCGTAACTTGGGAGGGGAAGGAAGTGTTGATGTAGCACTTACTTAATGAGAGGCCCCCGACTCAGCGACACCCTCATAAGTACCACGAAGCTGGATATAGGGAAGGTATTCGTTGGGTCAGGATTTGCCTGTAACTGACAATGTGACCATAGTAGATCTTACACCGTAACACACCACGCAAAGGTGTCTACCCAGCGTTACGGGGACTGAGTATGTAATTAATGTTTTGAACCACATACTGACCATTGTGTCCACTGGGTGGTTCCATGGGAGGTCCGGAACATCCGAAAAAATGCTCATTTCGTATACTTCATCGTAAAGGGAAGGATTTATTTTAAGAATCTTTTTTTGTCAAACCCTGAGTATGGAATTCGAGTATGGAAACCAATTGGTTCTAAAAAAAATCCAGTCGCTTTACGATGGAATTTGCGAATGGACCATTTTTACGGAGGTTCTGGATCTTTCAGGGGACCACCCAGTTATTTAAGTTTTATTATTAGAATGGGTACCCGGGTACCCGGTCACACACATAAGTTTTAAAAACACAACAGCAAAAGAAGACGCATGCTACATTACGACAATGGTCCATTCTTTAACTAAACTATTTATGCAAATTTCATCACATCCGTTTAATTAAATAAATGAACAAGTGTGAGAGCATTTGTCTGAAAACTTCCCAGTCAACACAAGATCGTATATAATGCGGTATAAGATGCTAAAGTGGAGCCGATATAGGTACTTCCCCATACAACATGTACGTATATCGCCGCCACTCTGGCATCTTATACTGCGAATAAGATATTATGGGAATCATGATTTCAAACAACAGTTTCCCGGTCGTCTTTTAAGGTTATTATACAATAAAGCCCATGGTGAATTTGAAATTCCCCACATGTTTTCCTACTCTCTTTCTAAGATCCCACGTCAGGCAAAATAATTTTCAATCAGCGCTGAAATTGAAGTCGATTGTTCAGGAGAAGTAAGCAAGTGCTTCTTGAATAAGTACTTGAAAACGCACGTGGTTTCCAAGATGGCCGATACCTGGCTTTATTTCACAATCACCTTAAGCAATTCTATAAATAAATAAAAATAAAATTAAGCAATTCTAACAATTCTTTCACGGTTGTCGAATCCATCTCATCTAGTTATCTGTAGTTTGCAAATTTGCTATGTTTCTAGGAAGGCAATATTGGTTTTGCCAGATCGGCTGGAGTGCTCTCATACGGAATGTAAAAAATAGATTTTTCCAACTTCAATAAGTGTAAAATTCACTAAATTCATTAGAACTTCATGATGAAAATCAACCCAACAATGTCCAGTCTATACAAGTCCATTTAGTTCTTGCGTATTATACTTACTTACTTGACGGGCTACACTGCCTATGATCGCATATCAGTCCTAAATGAATTTTCGACGTTTTCGAGTTAGATTACGCAACGGTCATATTCATCATAGTATTATCGAATGCAACTGTTAAATGGGAATGTTTGCTCAGAAAATGTCGAAAACAATATCAAGCTAATTACAAAAATGAAATAATGGAACTTCTCTTTTTATTTTTAGAGCACGCGAGACTCTTTTTTTGCAAAACAATTCATATAATACAAGGCTGCATACTTGAAATGAAGGCATCCATTAATTTCTTACTTACCGCGTGGTCCGAGTGGTCCAATCTTTGCATTGAAGTCGTCTCTAAACATCTTGTTAAAACCCTTCGGAATTCTATCTACGACTGCGTTGAGTTTGCTTTCATTGTCTTGCGGATCTGCATCATCTGTTGCCGCATAACATTGGATTATAGTAAGGTTTCGGACCCGTGTTCTAAACGATTATAATCCTTTCAATTATAGGTTCCTATTACCTAAGCGTAGAGTGTGCCTGGGTGCGTAGTAGAAAGCCAACTCCGCGAAGCCGGGGAGCGTTTTCATTTCGTAAATTAGAATTTGTGTTCTCCAAAGTTTGGCCAACGGACTTCACTCAGTCCTAGGATCTCAAGCTTCATGCGGCGTGCCTCATTTGCAAGTTGTGCCAATTTACCTTGCTGGTCTAAAGTTAAAACGTTCCATTTTCCTATTCGTATTAGTTGTTTCGCGCAAAAAGTCGTTGCCGTAAAATCAATCCAGTCCCGAAACGCTGGGTAGACACGAACGAACGACTATAATTTGCTTTTAGATGGCCCACCTATTCCACCTTTTTAGATGGAGTCAATGGAGTTTTTACAATTAAACGCAATTCAATCAACCTTATGCTGGATTAAAAATGGATTCACACCATGCTTGCAAAAAGAGAAATCTCTTCAGAGCTGGGAAGTTCGTCTCTTACAGTAGGGGAGACAGGGTAGACTTGATCCCCTTTTCTGATTTCCGATGTATCACAGCCAAAAATAAATAAACATACGCGATTTCCACACAGACTCTCTAAGAATTATAGTATTTAATTTTACTTATGTATGACAGTCCTTAAATTATTGTTGTTATTGATACACAATCGATTTTTTAGAGTGCTGTCAAAAATCTACATTTAATATATTCGGGGGAAATTGATCTCTCTCCAAGAACTTGCTTTGATAAAATTAGAAAGGTGCCCTCAGATTTTTTAAATATTTTTCCTTCAAAATACGCGCAATTTTCGAATTGCTGTGTGTATACATGAACGATTTTTGTTATTGAATTCGACAGCACATGCAATTTTAAAATTTGGGGAGACTTGATCCCCTTTCTATAATATCTACGCAATAAATATTTTTTCCTGCCAACCCTTCATCAAATCTGTCAAATCTACAAAAAATTAGAAGCCTGAGAACAGATTTATATTTTTTTGAATTTTTTCGCCAAATTTTTGTATGGGCGACTAATGGGGGATCAAATGTCCCCATATTGAGGCAATAACTTCAAATCCAAATATCATAAAACTTTGATGGAATGTTGACATTTTCATCAGTACAAATCATTAAGCACATTTATGGCTTTGTGCTGTGAAAAAACAAAAGCATTTGGTCATTGTTATGAAAAGTTATTCAAATTTTGCGTGGCCAATAAAAAAATCTTTAGGAAGGTCAAAACATACAAACCGCCCTGCAGAATAAATAAGGTTGTCAATCCAAAAAAAAAACTCACCACATAAAGGTCATTTGTCTAGAGGATCTATACTAAAAAATACGCTAGAACAAAACTACTTTAGTTCTCGATAAAACAGGGGGTGATCAAGTCTCCCCGGGGATCAAGTCTACACACCTTCCCCTATGGGCAACAAAAGGTTGCTCTCAAGGAGGGGTCCTCTCACCACTAATGGGGTCCTTAGTTGTAGACGATCTTCTAGGAAGCTTAGAAGAAAAAGGTTTCGAGGCTGTAGGCTTTGCTGACGATATTGTCATCATAGTGAGGGGGAAATTCGACATTATCATTTCTGAAAGAATGCAATGGGCTCTAAATTTTACCCAATCGTGGTGTATTCAGGAAGGCCTTAGCATTAATCCGTCAAAAATTGTAATTGTACCATTCACTAGGAAAAGGAAACTTGATCTAAAAGCTCTAAAGCTTGGAGGACTAGAAATTCAGCTTAGTGAACAGGTCAAACATCTGGGAGTCATTCTGGATTCTAAACTAAACTGGAATGCTCATATTGAGTGTGCGATCGGAAAGGCAACTAGTGCCTTCTGGATATGCTCTAAAACATTTGGAAGAAAATGGGGTTTAAGGCCAAAAATGATAAAGTGGATTTATACTTCCATTATTCGTCCAAAACTGACATATGCTGCTCTTGTATGGTGGCCAAAAACAAAAGAGGCTACTGCACAGAAGAAGCTGACAAAACTGCAAAGGTTAGTGTCCATTGCTATAACGGGAGCGATGCGTAGCACTCCTTCAAAATCGTTAGATGCAATTCTAAATCTGCTACCATTGTATGAATTCGTGCAGTTAGAAGCGGAAAAGAATATGCAAAAACTTAAATGATTGAAGTTATTCAAGTCAGGGGATTTAGTGGGCCACTTGAGTATCTCACAAAATTTTCAATATGGGCCAGTGATGAATATGAGTGGAGACTGGATGAAACCTGTGGAGAACTATGACATTCCTTATTACATACGTGAGCCATCACGTATGGACTGGGAAGTCGGAGGTCCCACTGTTCGGGACGGTTCCATAAAATTCTACACAGATGGCTCAAAAATAGGAACAAAAACGGGAGCAGGAATCTTCGGCCCTGGGATATCGATGGCAATGGAAAACTATCCAACGGTGTTCCAAGCGGAGATTTTTGCTATAATGAAATGTGCTAATATCTGTGTAGAGAGAAAATATAGATATGCAAATATTTGTATCTTTACAGATAGTCAAGCGGCACTCAAAGCATTGAGTAGCTTTAAATGTACATCAAAACTTGTCCGGGACTGCATTCTTTCATTGCAAAAAGTGTGCCGCTGTACTGGGTTTCAGGACACTGTGGCATTGAAGGTAATGAAAAGGCAGACGAGCTTGCAAAACGAGGTTCAAACACAGGCCCAGAACCTTTCTGCGGTATATCATACTGTACTATAAAAATGGAATTGAAATCCTGGGAAGCACAAAGGTTGATGACCAACTGGTTGGTTGCCGAAAAGTGTGCTCAATCAAAGAGATTTATAATTCCCAATGTTAAGGTGGTTATACAACAAAGCCACAAATCGGCCATCTTGGAAACCACGTGCTTTTTCTAGTGATTTTTCAAGAGCACAAATTGAGAGAACCACAACGCCCATGGGGATTAAACATTCGTAGATTGTTTCCTTACTCATGCTAAACAATCGACTTTAATTTCAGCATTGTACGACAATTATTACGCTAGATTTGAATATTTGATAATAGGAGTAGAAACTCTTGTGGTGAATTTAAAATTCACCACATGGCTTGATTGTATAATCACCTTAAAGTAACCGAAAAGCTCTTGGAGCTCAGCAAGAGAGCTCTTTGCACCTTCACTGGCCTAATAACCGGACACTGCCCGAGCAGATATCACTTGAAAAATATTGACCAGATTCAGAATGATATATGTCGTTTCTGTAACATGGAACGTGAAACCTCGGAACATCTGCTTTGCAGTTGTGATGCATTGTACAAGGGTAGATCTAAATTTCTAAATAGTGGCTTTATGCAACCAGGAGATATTTGGACTGCAAATCCTGGAAAGGTAGTGGGTTTTATTAACTCAATTACACCAGACTGGGAAAAGACGCGTCTTGGGTTGTTTACTTGACAAATGGTGATCAACCTACAAGATGCGAATACATAGTTAAGAGTAATCAGGGGTATACCACAAAAGTTCAACTCAATGGACGCAGTGGTTCTACGCCCCAACAAAAAACTTTATGCTGATTTCAAAGTTGACGGCATGAATCTCCAAGGTTGTATACTACTTAGCCGAAAAACATTTCACGGATTTTTTTTCGAGGTACGACATCCGCGGAATGTACCAACTTTCCGAAACACATTTCGCGGAATGCACCTTTTTTCCGAAAGACATTTCATGGATCGAAAGTCATTCCGCGGAATGCCATTTAGCGGAATTCAGTTAAAATAATTATCATTTAAATATTTACTGAATTCTCCTTAATTACATGCAATGTGGTCTAAATTCTTTTGGATTGTGATTCAAAGCAGTAAAAGAAGGTAATGCTTTCTTTTAATGACCACATCCGGTCAGTATAAGGTAAATTGAGGAAATAATGCCTTCTTGAAATGGACGCGTTTGCTCGGTATGAAAAATTAACTGTGAATTAACGTATCTGCCTGGTATAAAGCAAAGGGGAAAGATAATGTCTTCTTTGAAGGGATGCGTCTGCTCAGTATAAGGCGAAAGGAGCTGATAATGCCTTCTTTAAAAGAACGCGTCTGCCCGGTATAAGGCGAAGGGAGGGGTAATGCCTTCTTTAAATGCATAAATCTGCCCGGCATAAGACGAAAGGAGTCGATAATGCCTTATTAAAAGGAACGCGTCGGCTCGGCATAGGGAGAAGGGAGAGGTAATGCCTTCTTTAAATGCCAGCTTCTGCCCGCTATAAAGCGAAGGGAGAATAAAATGCCTTCTTCAAATGAATACGTTTTCTCGGTATAAGGCGAAAGCAAGAAATAAAGGATTATTCATAAAAACGTCTAACGAAATTTCGAAAACTACTTCTACATATTCTGGGAGTCCTCCCTTAGTCCAGTGGGACGATGCGTGGCAGCCAAGCAAGACTATGCTGGGTTAAACTTCTGGCTCGGTCTAGGAAATTAATCGATTAGACATTTTTCTCGCCTTTTTTGGGCATAAAAGTTTCAACGTGTTAATCTCGTGTTATACGGAAACAAAAAAAATGGTAACTTGGCTTAAAAACCTCGCAGGTAATAATTTTAGAAGTGCTGAATGAACATTAAGCTATTGTTATCAATATTTCGCGAAATAGTACTTTCCGCGAAATGATGCGTTCCGCTAAAAGCCATTCGACGAAATGGTACAATCCGCCAAATGTCGTACCGCGAAAAGTTACATACCGCTAAATGTTATTTCGCGAAATGTTCAACCGCGAAAACGAATTCCGCGAAATGGTTTTCGGCAAAATGTTATACAATCATCTCCAAGCTCCAGAGCGCTCATCAATTAGGAAAGAAGCGGATACGAATTGAAATCTGATCTTTGTACAAAAACGGATTCGGACCTCATAGGAAGAAGCAAAGATTTTAAACATCGATATTATCTCACTTGCTCTAAAGACGAAACTGATTAAAAGGCGTGTCTTTGAGATTCGGTGTACCGTGCGAAATCAAACTTCGGACGCTTAAGCACTACATGACTACTGCTTCTGCCTCATACGCAAGAGGTCGTGGGTTCAATCCCAGGTCTGTTCACTATTCCTACTTTGTATTTACTTACTTACTTATGGATCCTGTACACCTCCGGTGGTGCAAAGGGCCGACTTGAAAGATCTCCATCCTGAGCGATGCCCGGCTATCGCTTTAACCTGTTGCCAGGTTAGATTTCGGTCGACTTCTTTTATTTCTTTATTGAGGCTTCGCCGCCATGAGCCTCTGGGTCTGCCTCTGCTGCGATGTCCCGCTGGGTTCCAGTCTAATGCTTGCTTACAGATTTCGTTTCCGCCCCTACGTAGAGTGTGGCCGACCCAGCCCCACTTCCGATCCCGAATTTCTGTTGTTATCGGCCTCTGGTGACAACGACGATGGAGCTCGTTGTTTGAGATCCAGTTGTGAGGCCACCAGGCCCGAATTATATACCGCAGGCATCTGTTAATGAACACCTGCAGCCGTTGAGTGTTCTCCACTGATACACACCATGTTTCGCTAGCGTATAACAGCACAGATTTCACGTTAGAGTTGAAAATTCGTATTTTGGTGCGTTCACTTATCTGCCTGTTTTTCCAGATATTTCTTAAACTCGCAAAGGCAGCCCTTGCTTTCTTGATCCGTGCGCCTATGTCGATCTTGGTACCGCCGTCTGACGCCATTTGGCTACCAAGATATTGGAAGCTTTCAACATTCTCCACTGGTTGCCCGGCTACTGTGAAACTGGAAGGAGTCACCGTGTTTACATCCAACGATTTGGTTTTGTTGACGTTGATGACTAAACCTGCCGAGGAGGAGCGATCGGCAAGGTCGTTGAGCTTAGTCTGCATATCAGAGCGCCGTTGCGCGAGGAGTGCAACGTCATCCGCCAATTCGAAGTCGTTTAGGTGCTCCATGGTTATAGGCTGCCATAACAGCCCGCGGTTTGGTTCACGGTCAATCGCATCTACCAGAATCTCATCGATTACGATGAGGAACAGTAACGGTGATAGAATACATCCTTGCCTCACACCAGCTACGACCCGGATAGGGTCGGACAGGACCCCATTGTGCAGCACTCTACACGAAAAGGCCTCGTACTGTGCTTCGATGAGGCCGATGATTTTCTCAGGAACCCTCTTGCGTCTCAGGGCGCCCCACATATTCTCGTGATTGAGACGATCGAAAGCTTTTTCGTAGTCAATGAATACCAAGTAAAGGGACTCTTGGAATTCGTTAACCTGCTCCAAAATGATGCGGAGCGTGACAATATGGTCCACACAGGATCTTCCGGCACGGAATCCGGCTTGCTGCCGCCGGAGAGTCGCATCGATCTTCTCCTGAATCCGGGCTAGGATAATTTTGCACAGAACTTTGAGAACGGTACACAGCAACATAATGCCTCGCCAGTTATCGCATACAGTCAGGTCACCCTTTTTGGGCACCTTCACTAAGATACCTTGCATCCAGTCGACCGGGAAAGTTGCGGTGTCCCAGATATAACGAAATAAACGATGCAGTAGTTGAGCGGATGTCATGGGGTCAGCTTTGAGCATCTCGGCTGATATGCGGTCGACCCCTGGGGCTTTATTCGTTTTCATGCTTTGGATGGCTGTTTGAATCTCTAGCAGTGATGGAGCTTCGGTATTGACACGTGTTATACGTCGGATCCTAGGCAGATCATGCCGAGGTGGTGATGGCCTGGTTGGCACTTGAAAAAGTTGTTCGAAGTGCTCGAACCAGCGTTTCAGCTGGTCAGTTGGGTCGGTCAATAACTGATCATTCGCGTCTTTCACAGGCATCGTTGCTACTTTGTATCTTTCTCTATATTTCTCATGTTCTAGCAATCGCTAGAACTGGAAATGAACTTCCATACCGTTTCCATTTCTATCCATATACCTTCAACTTGACTATTCAGTAGTCAAGCAGTAGCTGCTAGAATTGGAAATGAACTAAAAAGCTCGTTTCCTACATTCCAAATAGAAATTCCATCAGTTGCTTTCTTCTATCTATCACATTGGCAGCTCGTTAACCAAGACGAACCTCGCCCTAAATTGCAGTTGTAATCTTTTCTTATGTAATTGTTTTCAATATCCTCCATAATACAGGAGAAAGGCATGATCACTGCTAGGTGGATTGATCTGAATTTTTTAGTGCCTCCTGGCTATTAGAATAAACAAATTATTCCTTTTCTTTAAATCTAGGTGGTTTTGATTCTTCTTCTTTATTTTCAGCTTTCAGGGTGCCCACAACCGAACCAAAAAATTGAAATGTTCAAAAATGTCAAATTTCCCAAATCGTCGAATCAATATGATTTCTTCACTAATAGTAGGGTTATTTGTCTAGCTTTCCATTGGTATACAAATGTCGGCATAAGATCAACTATACGGTCGTATACGGTCAAAGTTATAGACCAAAGACAATAGGATGCCCACAACCGAACCTCCTTCCCTACCGAGAAAAATAATTGTCACTCAAACTGTTTTATGATTATGTTGTCGCGTTGAATTAATATGGCTAACTTAAATGGAACTATACTAAAATAAGCTAGAATCAGTGGTCCTTTCAATCAAGCTTGATGAAACATTTCGATGACACATTTCAGGATATTTCCCATACGAATCCGAGCGTCCGAAGTTTGAATATGTCCGAAATTTGATTATCCACGGTAAGCCATTTCTCGTTATAGCAAGGCATGATTTAGCAGAAACATGCAGCTTTTTATAGAAGTTCAACAAAGCATACTGTCAAAGTGGGTTATCACCAGGGCTATGATTGATGCTCCTTCCCAGATATCGTCTCACCATTTCGTTGAACGTTGAAAAGTTTGTTGAATATACAATCTCCTGTCGAAATCAGTCACTTGTCATTGAAAGCTTTATAGCAGGGGCCCTCACAGTGTTTCAGAATCCATTAAAGCCTCTTAACATACCATCCATTAGATGTACTCGACAATTTAGACTGGCCCAGGAAACAAAATGTTGTCGAATTCCACGGGGCACCCCCCAGGATTGTGTCTTTTGGTGAGAAAATCAATCTCTGAAAATTTCAGCTCAATCGGTTGTTGCATAAGCTGGCGCAATTGATTTGAAGTTTGTATGGGGATTTCAGTCAAAATATATAGGAAAATACACCTCCGTCACTAATTCGATCTGAAAATTGTTTCTGATCGTTCGATTGAGCTCAGAATCGCAAAAAGGGCAGTTGGTATGTTACAGAACAATTTCACAGAACATTGTATGATGATTGAATGAACTTTTATATAGTTTTCGGCTGATGCGATTCGATCAATAAATCCAAAATTGCACTATCCAGCTCTCAATACATCAGCCGAAAGCTAAGTAAAAGTTCATTTAATCATAGTACAATGTTCTGTGAAATTGTTCTGTAACATACCAACTGCCCTTTTTGTAATTCTGAGCTGAATCGAACGATCAGAAACAATTTTCAGATCGAATGAGTGACGAAGGTGTATTTTCCTATATATTTTGACTGAAATCCCCATACAAACTTCAAATCAATTGCGCCAGCTTATGCAACAACCGATTGAGCTGAAATTTTCAGAGATTGATTTTCTCACCAAAAGACACAATCCTGGGGGGTGCCCCGTGGAATTCGACAACATTTTTTCTCCCCATACTAAGCTGGGCCAGTCTACTCGACATATTTCTGGTGAAACGATATCTGGGATAGAGCATCAAACATAGCCCTGTTGGTTACCCACTTTGATATTCATTTTCCAGAAAATTATGAATCGTTGCTCCAAGCTCCTGTGCATTGCTGGAGTAAATGTATGAGTAAAAATCTACTGAAAATCTTTTATCACTAGTTGGTGCATTATGATTTCTTGACATAGGTTTTTGATTGAATCTTCAAGAATTTTTTAGGTATAACTTAAAATACACAAACATATGGAAATTGCTCTGTAAATTAGTAAGGATTTTCACAGAACTTTTTATTTTATTGGATCTCCAGACTCTTTCCTGCCAGCTCGTAAGGATTCATTAGATTGCAGAAGGATAGTTGAAAATCTGTAAGTATCAATGGAAATATCTAATAGGAAACGTCAACAAATGACGAAGTTTTTTTTTTGGGAGGCAAGGTTTGCGATTTTGTGACAACATGATGGTAGGGGATTATCGATAAAATTGCGTTTGATTCTTGGTGCTCATTTGTATTCGAAAGAATAAAGGTGCGAACATGCAAGATATGCCAGTTTTGCTTTGCTTCGAATGTGATCCAGAAAGTCCTTTGCCAAATACCCAAATCGACAACAACTGTGCAATAAGGATTGTTTTCAAAAGTACTGAAGAAGTATTTGCTGTCACGCTGGAGAATGAAAAGGAATGGATTGCGATCGGTAACACTCACTCTGGATGCACGAATGGAGATAGCGTGGTTAAGCGAAACCGACTGAAATTGAATACTGCAAAGAACCATATTTACATATTCTTGTTATTACCGTTTTTATCATTTAAAATTAAAAATATAAATTGAGTTTCGAGTAAGAAATTTTCCATTTGAGTACCGTTTTGACTCATATTCCGAACACTCGCTTTTGAATGGCCATTTTAGCTTTATTCTCGTAATTCTTTCCATAGAATCTTAAATTTGTTTGATCCTTAGTACGAAAAACTTAGTTTTTGGTAGTGCGCCTTCGAAATCGCGTGATGGAACAGAAAGTGAAAGTGAAAGTTAGTTCTTAAGTACTACTGGAAATCTGATGTTGTTCATTCTTGTGTCTTTGAAAAAAAGACGTAAGTAGTTAATAGTAAGTGTTTTTACGCGGTTACAAGGTTTCCTGTTTATAGTGTTTTTAAAACACGAGTTCAATAACTCATCCCCTATTCGAATTAAGCGCAATAAAATCGGCACGTTTTAATCTACCAATAAATTGTACACGGCTATACTTATCAGTCTGCAGTTATGGCTGCTTTCCATTGTTGAACGCTCATTTTTTCATTTATTTAGTTAACATCTAAACAGATAACACTGAATCAACGATTTGACGCCACAATGCACGGTTCGAGGCCGCATCTCGCCATCCTCGGATACGCCCCACGCTCGCCAAGTCGTTCTGCACCTGGTCTGCCCATCTCGCTCGCTGCGCTCCACTCCGTCTCGTACCTGCCGGATCGGAAGCGAACATCATCTTTGCAGGGTTGCTGTCCGGCATTCTTGCAACATGTCCTGCCCATCGTACCCTTCCGGCTTTAGCTACCTTCTGGATACTGGGTTCGCCGTAGAGTTGGGCGAGCTCATGGTTCATTCTTCGCCGCCACACACCGTCTTCTTGCACACCGCCAAAGATGGTCCTAAGCACCCGTCTCCCGAATACTCCGAGTGCTTGCAAGTCCTCCTCGAGCATTGTCCATGTTTCATGTCCGTAGAGGACAACCGGTCTTATAAGCGTCTTGTACATGACACATTTGGTGAGGTGGCGAATCTTTTTCGACCGCAGTTTCTTCTGGAGCCCGTAGTAGGCCCGACTTCCACAGATGATGCGCCTTCGTATTTCACGACTAACGTTGTTGTCAGCCGTTAGCAAGGATCCGAGGTAGACGAATTCCTCGACCACCTCGAAGGTATCCCCGTCTATCGTAACACTGCTTCCCAGGCGGGCCCTGTCGCGCTCGGTTCCGCCCACAAGCATGTAGTTTGTCTTTGACGCATTCACCACCAGTCCAACTTTTGTTGCTTCACGTTTCAGGCGGGTGTACAGTTCTGCCACCTTTGCAAATGTTCGGCCGACAATGTCCATGTCATCCGCGAAGCAAATAAATTGACTGGATCTGTTGAAAATCTTACCCCGGCTGTTACACCCGGCTCTCCGCATGACACCTTCTAGCGCAATGTTGAACAACAGGCACGAAAGTCCATCACCTTGTCTTAGTCCCCGGCGCGATTCGAACGAACTGTTCGCCCGAAATCTTCACACAGTTTTGCACACCATCCACCGTTGCCTTGATCAGTCTGGTAAGCTTCCCAGGGAAGCTGTTCTCGTCCATAATTTTCCATAGCTCTACGCGGTCTATACTGTCGTATGCCGCCTTGAAATCAACGAACAGATGGTGCGTTGGGACCTGGTATTCACGGCATTTTTGAAGGATTTGCCGTACAGTAAAGATCTGGTCCGTTGTCGAGCGGCCGTCAACGAAGCCGGCTTGATAACTTCCCACGAACTCGTTCACTAATGGTGACAGACGACGGAAGATGATCTGGGATATCACTTTGTAGGCGGCATTAAGGATGGTGATCGCTCGAAAGTTCTCACACTCCAGTTTGTCGCTTTTCTTGTAGATGGGGCATATAACCTCTTCCTTCCACTCCTCCGGTAGCTGTTCGGTTTCCCAGATTCTGACTATCAGTTTGTGCAGGCAAGTGGCCAGCTTTTCCGGGCCCATCTTGATGAGCTCAGCTCCGATACCATCCTTACCAGCTGCTTTATTGGTCTTTAGCTGTTGAATGGCATCCTTAACTTCCCTCAAGGTGGGGGCTGGTTGGCTTCCATCGTCCGCTGAACTGACGTAGTCATCTCCTCCGCTGCCTTGACTTTCACTGCCTGTACTCTCAGCGCCATTCAGATGTTCCTCGTAGTGCTGCTTCCACCTTTCGATCACCACACGTTCGTCCGTTAAGATGCTCCCATCCTTATCCCGGCACATTTCGGCTCGCGGCACGAGGCCTTTGCGGGATGCGTTGAGCTTCTGATAGAACTTGCGTGTATCTTGAGAACGGCACAGCTGTTCCATCTCCTCGCACTCCGCTTCTTCCAGGCAGCGTTTCTTCTCCTGAAAAAGGCGGGTCTGCTGTCTCCGCTTCCGTCTATAACGTTCCACGTTCTGCCGGGTACCTTGCTGCAGCGCGACCGCCCGCGCTGCGTCCTTCTCCTCCGGAATCTGTCAGCACTCTTCGTCGAACCAATCGTTCCGTCGACTTCGACCCATATACCCGACGTTGTTCTCCGCTGCGTCGTTAATGGCTGCTTTGACTGTACTCCAGCAGTCTTCAAGAGGGGCCCCATCGAGCTCACCCTCTTCCGGCAACGCTGCCTCGAGATGCTGCGCGTATGCAGTGGCGACATCAGGTTGCTTCAGTCGCTCTAGGTCGTACCGCGGCGGTCGTCGGTACCGAACATTGTTGATGACGGATAGTTTTGGGCGCAGTTTAACCATCACCAGATAGTGGTCCGAGTCGATGTTAGCGCCACGATATGTCCTGACGTCGATAATGTCGGAGAAGTGCCGTCCATCAATCAGAACGTGGTCGATTTGTGATTCTGTCTGCAGTGGTGATCTCCAGGTGTACCGATACGGGAGGCTGTGTTGGAAGTAGGTGCTACGAATGGCCATATTCTTGGAGGCGGCGAAATCAATTAGTCGTAGGCCGTTTTCGTTCGTCAGCCGGTGAGCGCTGAACTTTCCAATAGTCGGTCTAAACTCCTCCTCTTGGCCAACCTGAGCGTTCAAATCTCCTATGATGATTTTGACGTCGTGGCTTGGGCAGCTGTCGTACTCACGTTCCAGCTGCGCGTAGAATGCGTCCTTATCATCATCAGTGCTTCCGGAGTGTGGGCTATGGACGTTGATTATGCTGAAGTTGAAGAACCGGCCTTTGATCCTCAACCTGCACATTCTTTCATTGATCGGCCACCACCCGATCACGCGCCTTTGCATATCGCCCATCACTATGAAAGCTGTTCCCAGCTCATGTGTGTTGCCGCATCTCTGGTAGATGGTATGATTACCTCTACCCGACCAGTAGATGGTAACAGGTTTATATCAGAGCTTGTTATTCTGTTACATCATTTTTTTTATACAGCGGTTGTTATAAAACATGTACCATTAGTAGTTAAAATAACACAAATTGTAACAAAATCTCTTCTAATTTTAACAAAAATATTACTAAATGTGTTATTTATTAAACAAAAATATAACTCGTTGTGTTACATAAATAGAAGTGAAAATCGCCTATACTGTAACAAATTATGTTCTTGAAAAGATGACGATTATCCATAATGTACACACCAAAAAAATATTAATGTTACAGGTGACGTGATTGAAAAAATTGACACAATAACGCAAGACGTAATATGAATTGAGATGTATCTTTCAGTCAATTTGGATGCACACGAAAGTTTCAGTCCAATCGCCACAGTTTCAATGAAAAACAAACTGAAATTTACATCCATCGAACCCAAAGCACAGCAAACCGGTGCGATGAACGTATGAAATGACAACACAACACCCAAGCAGCCGACGGGCTGATGCAATGAACATAGCATACGCGGAAGAATGTAGAACTTGTTTCACTTTGATCTCTGTTTTCTCATGAAGCGGTGATGGCTGGGTGGTAACGTGAGTGGCGTTCACGCGGCGAACCAATGTTCGATTCCCGTCTGGTACTTTGTCATTTTTGTTCCAATAATACAGCCGTGTAAATTTAAAAGTGAACCTAGTTTCACATTTATCATGACACAGTTTCGCATCAATAATGATGCTCGTGGGTGTCGGTCTCGAAGCATCTAAAATTACATGGCTTTTTCAAAGTGTGATAGTTCAACTTTGAATGTAGGTTCAAGTTATACTGAAGGTGGTACCTTCGTTTTTTTCCAATTCCTATCTACCAAAAATGTAGGCAATTTTTCTTCAGCGAAAATAAACATAGCACATTATGTTATAATCATGTTTTGACGATCTTGAAATTCTCTTTCCTCCATCTTGGACAGAGAATTTATAACAAGATTATTGCAAGTTTTGTTATTTATAACACATGTTGATATAATTGTGATAAAATTTTGGTATGACTAACTAGTCGGGTAAACGTTCGCACCATTGATCCCTTCCAACAAATCTCCTGAAGCGCTACGATGCTGAATCCACGGTCCTTGAGCACATCGCATCGGTGAGTATGCGTGTGTTCCCGATGAAGTTGAAAGATTTGCAGTTCCGCGTGCCGAGTTTCCAATCGCTAATTCTTTTCCGTCGCAGTGGTCTTCGCCGATGGTTCCGGTCCGTACTCTCTTGTTGATTGTTCGTTGCTTATGTTTTTTAAAGGCTGGTTTGCAGGGCCTGACACCAAACCCCCTAAATTTTGGGAGGACCATTCCTCCTTATTGCCGGTGGACCATGGTGCACAGTTTCACTTAGAGTCCCTCGCTGACACTCGGATGATGATTAGTCGCCCTAACATACAGAACAAACGCTGTTATGAGCCGACCCTGACATGGAGAACAGACGCTCAGTAAGATTTGCAGATCCGGAGAGGAGTAAGCCCCTCCCCTTCCCAGTCAACATACGAACATAGTTCCCACAGGGGTTGGTTACCCGATCTTCCCTAAGGTTGCTCATATCCCGGCCAGCACCACTAGGAGGTAGGGATAGGAGTTGATGGGTGAGAGGCTAAGGACCGCGAGATGGGGTCTATTTTATTCCTTCAGGTACGCGAAGTACCAATGGTACGTTTTACCCAGCATTTGCCGTGCCATTGTTAAACGTACAAAAATGTAATTGTTCCTAGAGGCCTGAATAAGAGAAACGCGGATAGGTATGTGCCGCCAATCGAACCGTCAAAAAACAGCAGCCAATCGAGCAGGAGACCTGTCAAGCAGCCAATATGATGGCTCAAATACTGAAAACGGCTAAATTCGATTTTATACCATTTTTGAATAAGCAAAATTTAATTAATTTTTCATTGGTTTGCAATAAAATATGCAAGTCATTTATAGATTATGAAATAAAATTGCATTGTTCATTGGATTCTATTGTTATGTGATGTGGACACATTAAATAGCGGATTGTAAGATTGTATCTACATAAACCATTTCTTTCTTTTCATGTGCTGGTCTTTGATGAAGAAGATTGACTGCAGTGTTGGCAGATTCATATTTTCTATCCGCGTTTCTCTTATTGAGGCCTCTAATTGTTCCTATAGATCAATAAATAGTCGAAGACGTTTGAAAAATAAATAACGACTCGGTTGATTTTAGACGTCTTTGAAAATATTTTTTTGCAAACGAGTGGGCGGTACAAAATGACACACTTGCTCGAGAAGTAAACGGTGAACGTATGGTTGTTTGTGGACCTTAGCGGATTGAACAAAAATATTAAGGGTAAGTTTGAAAAAATCGCAAATTGATGAATTTCAGTAATAACCATACTGCCGCTAACCGCAAGTCAGACTTATCTGTATATGGCCGCCGTAAACAGATAAGTCTGACTTGCGGTTAGCGGCAGCATAGATGTCACTCAATCTTAGAGCTACATCTCGATAATGTGTAATGGGGGTTAGCAGAAGGGTATCAAAGATATTTTGGTCAAATATGAGTTGACTACAACAAAACATGAATTGGTTTTAGAACTTTGAGGCAATATGTTGATATAGTCTGTACATTGTTTGTAGTACGTTTATACAAATTGCATGAAACGAAACAATATTGACCCCTCAACTAATATAAAATTAAAATGATAATAATCACTCAGAAACGTTCTCCAAAACGAATCAACGGTCAATTTTATTAGTTGATCCATTTACCCTTTTGCAACATTCTCTCCTGCTTGACTATGTTTATTTGTCCTGATATGCATCACAGTAAACGAATGTTATAAAGATTAACCCATACCTCACACATCAACTTTGCTGTGGTCAAACTCTTTAGCCCTCTAAAATGCTAGCACTAATGGAGCTTGAAATTAAATTTTCCAATTCGAATAAACGATTAACCACGAGTAGCTCGACCTCAAACGATGCTTGCCGGTGCTGATCGAACCCGTGAGATTGCCCTTATAAGTGGCATAAATTTCACCCTTTTCTTAAGTCAGCAAACTAACCCATTTAGTTTAATGGACCCATATTGGTTGTTCAAAGCGAGCGCCGGCGACGTGATCTACTGAAGGAGATTAAAAGAAAACCAACGCACATATGTTCGCGCTTGATTATGTTGGGTCATACCACTTGCTTCCCCTACGCCACGTGTGGGCATGCCACTGTCCTCGGTGGAAAATCAGCTGATATGTGAAAGAAAGGCGTGCATTGATTTGATTGTGTATGAGCTCCGAGCTGAAAGCACTCGTGCCGTTAAGAATTCGCCACTCTCGTTTCGCACAAAGTTCGTGCCGGCTCCAACTGCAGTGTAATTGGTATGATCTTTTAAATAAGCTTTTATGTAACATTTAACGCGCTGGTAAGCTGATTGCTCGGGCTGCTTTTTCGATTCCATCATTCTCCCGATGCACCTAAACCTGTTGGAAGAATTGCCGTCCTGCCTGCGCTACAGCTCTGATGGTGGTCATTCCGAAGCCTCGAGAGTGAACGGATAAATGACGTGAAATGGGCCTCGGACCGTCGTCAGCATACTTCCAGAAGGTATACCTATCTATCCATCCATCCAACCGTTGCGTTCCGTGCATTGATTCAAATTGGAACGATGCACGAGTTTTACGATATGACAGATGAATTGCTTCACTGCATCGACGGTGCCGGGTGCAGGCCATTTCTAACCGACGGACAAGTGATAAATTGATTAATTTTTTACTTCAGGCATTTAATTGAGGTCTGTCAGTTCAGTCCAATCAGAAACACACGACCGTTTTGCGATGCAACGGTTAATGGCGGGTTGCGTTAGAAGAAAATGTGTACTTTTGGAATAAAAAAAAACATTTCACGCACTCAGTTATTAGCAATAAAATATATGAAGTTGTTAGTCGATCCTTTTGATAGAAGTCAACATTTTTTTTTTCGATGAAACAGGCACTACGAAACACATGAAGCAGGTTTGTGTGGCATTGATGTTGATTGCTTTATCTATCGATTGGAAGCTGCGAAATTGAGCAATCATTCGAGAGCTGCGAGGAACCAGTCGCGAAGGTATTCATGTAAACATTGAAATAAAACTAATTCTCCCCTGTCGCTAGTCATGAGAATGGCCAATTTATGTGTGAATTCTTGGTGCATATTGGAGAAACAGCGATTGAGTTAAAATTAGTGTTATCGACCGGTATATTTATGAATGCATATGGCATCTTTGTATGGTCAGTGGCGGACAACTGACAGATAACAGAAATGAAGCGATAGCATTGGGATATTTATGTTCATATATTTTTAAGCTTATTTAGTAGCACGATATTACTATATTACCACATCTGAGAACTCGATATGTGCAGACACAGAGATTTAGTTCGAAAAATATATAGCTTAGCTAAGCTTCGACTGACTACACATATTTATGGTTGCTACTCCGTGATTGACCAAAATCAGTGAAATTGCACAAAGAATCAACTGAATTATTGACTGTGATTGTTCAAGCATTCTCATTGTGCAAGTTTCAGTGACTCAAATGTTCAAATGATCAATAACGGCGCCAGCCACGTCCTTGTAGTCAGTTAGTAAGAGTAAATTTCCGTTTAAAATTTGGAAGAGCTTTCCATAGAATTTATGGATAACTTAAGTGCACGTTCCAGAAAATTTCCCGAAGAAATTCCGAACAATTTCCCATGAACATTTTAAAAAAATATCCGTGGAAATTTTGAACTTTTACGGAAAGGCTAAAAAAATCCTTTGGAAATTTTATTAAATTTTCTGTGTAAATTCTCAAGGATTTCCCTTGGAAATCCAAAGAAGTTCACTTTGAAATCATTTTTTTTTTTTTGACGGGGAAGGGCCGTTTGGACGAGGGCCACAAAGCGCAAACCATTATCGGCCAAACCGTTTTCGACCCTATAACCATTTCGCCGGAATGGAAAATGGCACTCCGCCGGCCAAACGATGCTTCGTCTTTAAAAAATAGTGGAATTTGCGATGAATGACTTATGGACTAAAAAAAACTTTCCGTAGAAATCCAAAATAAATCCTTTAAAGTTTCGAAACAAAAATCCAGTAGAAATTCCGTTGGAAGCAGTTTTCGTGAAATGTAAACATTTTACGTAGAAGTTCTGATAAAAAAGTGGAATATCCAAAAAACTCATACTGGAAATTTCTAGCAATCTCCCATAGAAATTTAAAAAATCTGTAAAATTCCAATGGAAATTCCGAAACTCCTGAACCATTTTCCGATGAAATCCTAGAAATTTCTTGTTGAAATCTACACTTTGAACAATTTAACGCGGAGACTCAATTCAAGAGGAATTCTCATAGATATTTTTAGAAATGCTAAAGAATTTCTTTTGAAAATTTTAAGGAATTTTTTGTGAACACTCCTTTGCTGCTGATATTTCGAAAACGATTGTACCCCGTTTGGCATAAAGTCGTTTGGCAAAACGGCCTTTCGGCTTAATGGTCGTTTGGCATAATGGTCATTTAGCATAATTCTTTTTAGAGCTGTGTGATTAATTAATAGATTTGTCGAGCCATTCAGCTACGTTGTTCCCATCATATAAGCAATACGTGGTAATTGTACACATGATTGTACGACGCAGCAAAATAAAAATAGATAAGCTTTCTGTCAAAACGAGAGCATTCCAAATGTTGACACACCTATTAGCAAGATAAATCTGCATTGATTTTTTGTTTACCATGTAAGATTGTGCAAGAAAACTTTCCGATTGTGCGTTTTTCCCTTTTATTTGGAAAAGGATTTCTATTCTCACATGCGTTATTAAATGTATTTTTAATGAAGAATCACATTGTCGCGTTCTTCTAAAACAGTCAAACATACAAAAATCCTTCTGCCGGGTAAGTGCATTATTTGAAAGAGGAGATTATATCTGCGTTTTACTTAATCCACAGAATTGAAAGAAGGAATCATATCCTTTCTCTTGTTTTATTATTATTACTATTTACCAGACTAAGGCCAGAGTGGCCTGTGTAATACATAGAAGTCTTCTCCATTCAGCTTGGTCCATGGCTGCACGTCGCCAACCACGCAGTCGGCGGAGGGTCCTCGCCTTCTTGTGCCCGTTGGATCGTTGTCGAGAACCATTTTCATCGGGTTACTGTCCGACATTCTGCCTACGTGCCCGGCCCATCGTAGTCGTCAGATTTTCGCGGTGTGAACGATGGATGGTTCTCCCAGCAGCTCATGCAACTCGTGGTTCATTCGCCTCCTCCACGTACCGTCCGCCATCTGCCATAGATGGTACGCAGAACTTTCCTCCAAGTGCGCGTTGGTGCTCCACGAGCATCGTCCAGGTCTCGTGTCCGTAGAGGACTACCGGTCTAATGAGCTTTTTGTAGATTGTCAGTTTGGTACTGCGGCGAACTCTATTCGATCGGAGCGTCTTGCGGAGTCCAAAGTACGTACGATTTCCAGCCACTATGCGTCTCCAATTTCTCTGCTGGTATTATTATCGGCAGTCACCAGTGAGCCCAAGTACACAAATTCTTCTACCACCTCGATTTCGTCACCACCGATGCAAACTCGCGGTGGGTGGCTCACATTGTCTTCTCTTGAACCTCTTCGTATCATGTACTTCGTTTTCGACGTGTTGCCGTAACCCTCTGCGGGTTTCGAAGGGACTCGAGAATGCCCCTGAAACTCGAACTACGCACATCACCCGATCCATCGTCGCTTTGATCAACCGTGTCAGTTTATCCGGAAATCCGTGTTCGTGCATTAGCTGCCATAGCTGGCCCCGATAGATGATGTGTGGGCACGTTGTATTCGCGGCATTTCTGCAGTACTTGGCGAATGGCGAACACCTGGTCCGTGGTGGAGCGTTCGCCCATAAAACCCGCCTGGTACTGCCCCACGAACTCCCTTGCAATTGGTGCTAATCGACGGCATAAAATTTGGGAGAGTACCTTGTAGGCGGCGTTCAGCAATGTGATTGCACGGTAGTTGCTACAATCCAGCTTATCGCCCTTTTTGTAGATGGGACACACGACACCTTCCATCCACTCCTGCGGTAAAACTTCCTCCTCCCAAATCTTGGTAATGACCCAGTGCAGCGCTCTAGCTGGTGCCTCACCACCGTGTTTAAATAGCTCTCTTGGTCAACCCCAGGTTCTTTGTTGTTCTTTAGCCGACCAATCTCCTCCTGGATTTTCTGGAGATCCGGAGCCGGCAAAATTATGTCCTGCGCGCGTGCTCCAAGGTTCATTACCATACCGCCACCGTTGTCTGCCATATCGCCATTCAGGTGTTCTTCGTAGTGCTGCCGCCACCTTTGGATCACCTCACGCTCGTTCGTAAGAAGGTTCCCGTTTATGTCCTTACACATATCAGGCTGTGGCACGTGGCCCTTACGTGAACGGTTTAACTTATCATAGAACTTTCGTGTATTATTAGCGCGGTACAGTTGCTCCGTCTCTTCACGGTCTTCCTGCTGGCGCTTTTTCCTCCGGAAAATCGAGTTTTGTCTGTTCCGCGCCTGTTTATATCGTGCCTTGTTCGCCCTCGTGCGGTGTTGCAGCAATCTCGCCCATGCTGCATTCTTCTCTTCCACTAACTGCTCACATTCACCGTCATACCAGTCATTTCTCTGATCCGGGGGTACCGTGCCAAGTGCAGCGGTTGCGGTGCTACCAATGGCGGATCGAATATACCTCTAGCCATCTGCAAGAGACGCTGCGCCTAGCTGCTCTTCCGTTGGGAGTGCCACTTCCATCTGCTGCGCGTATTCATGGGCTAGTCTACCGTCTTCTAGCCTCCCAATGCTAAGCCGCGGCGTCTGACTTCGACGCGTGTTGTACACCGTCGAGAATTTTGAGCGCAGGCATACTGCAACGAGGTAGTGGTCGGATTCAATATTCGCACTGCGGTAAGTGCGGACGTTCGTGATGTCGAAGAAGAATTTACCGTCGATTAAAACGTGGTCGATTTGGTTTTCCGTTTCTTGGTTAGGTGTTCTCCATGAGGCCTTGTGGATATTTTTGCGGGGAAAGAAAGAAGGTGCTTCGGACTACCATTCCACGGGAGGCTGCGAAGTTTATGCATCGTTAGCCGTTGTCATTCGATACGGTGCGTGTGCAGACTATCCGGTCCGATGACCGGTCTATACATTTCCTCCCTTCCTACCTGTGCGTTCATGTCACCGATGACGATTTTGACGTCCCACAGTGGGCATCCATCGTATGGCTGCTCCAGCTGTGCGTAGAACGCTTCTTTCTCGTCGTCGGGTCGTTGCGAGGATATAATTCATCGTAGATCATCCTGTCGCAACCTGCGAAACCTAGCGACTTGCAGTTCCATGTTCCAAGCTTCCAATCGCGATTCGTGATTCCAATCTTGTATTCGTCGCCTAGGTCTTTGCCGATTTTATCGAGTCGCATTATCTTTTATATTGTTCGTAATGACTGGTTTTCCAGGCGGCTTATTGGGCCTGCGTAAACCTCCTGTCTCGTCGGAGGGCCGTCGTGTCAAGGCTGTTTAGCGTCCCACCTAACACCAGGACTTGGGCTTGTGCGCTTTGAGCGTCACACGGTCGCTTTGGTGGGGCCTACTTGCGGATACATGCAGCTTTTTATAGGGGTTTGACAGGGCCCACCACATCCTAGACAGGCCCCACAACTCGCAGATGGCCTGGGGAGGGATCGTCAAGCCCTTGGACATAGTCCCTGCTGCCCGAAAAACATATATAAACATATATAAACATAAATAAATCAGTCAAAAACTAATTTAAAGTTTATTTAGTAATACTAGAATTTTATGTCGAATTGTTCATGGGCATGTTAACTTCATTTCCTGCAAATCTGGGCTCAATCGGGCTCTTCCATCCAATTTCCTGTACGAAATAGTAACAGAGGTGTATTTTCCCATATATTTCGGCTGAAACCCCCATATTAACTTCAAATCAATTGCGCCAGCTTATGCAACAACCGATCAGGCTGAAATTTTCAGAGAATGACCCAAAGGCAAAACCCTGGGGGGTGCCCCGTAGAATCTGACGACTTTTTTCTCCCCATACTAGGCTGGGCCACTCTAATATGTAGGGGAAACTGGACACACATGATCCCCGGGGACACATGATCCCCCCTGTTTTCTCGAAAACTAATCACATTTTTATTCCATTTATAATCACATTTTTATCACATTATTGTTCAAACGAATCCGTTAGATAGAATATTGAATCTGAGTAACATTTGATATTAGTTACTTTATGTATATGAGTTTTAGAGAGGTTTTATTATTTAAGCATTCTCAATTCTTTTTTTCTTCAAAGGAGAAAAGTTTAATAACTTTGAATATGTCCAACCAAAACGTACCAAATTTTTACTGGACAAAGTGTTATTATTGTAGAATTGAATAAATTCGTTCAATTAACTATTGCTTATTTTCAGCGAGATCCGGACTAACGAGTTGTCGGACTACCGAGGTCCGGATAAGCGGGGGATACTGTATTCTCAGCAACAACAAAAATGGCTCCCTTATCCGGAGGGTTCGATTATCCAGAGTGTATTGTTTTTCAACACTCCGGATAATTGAGTAATTTGCTCGGAAAATTATTTGGGACCTGCAATTTTCCTAAGTTTTTTTTTATAATTTCCTCGGAAAATTTTTCGAATTTTCTCGGTATATTTTTCGGAATTTCGTCTGCAAATCTTACGGAATTTCCCCGGCAAATTATAATAATTCCGGATAATTCCAATTTATTCCGTAAGTTGTTCAAAATGCCAAACAGCGTTATGCCAAATGACCCTTTCTAGGCTTCGAAAAGTACATCGGAAAATTCTTTTGAATATCCTCGGGACAATCTATCTTTTTATAGTTGATTTTCGGCAAATTATTTGCTGATTTACAGCATTTTGATCCAATATTGGAGGAACTAAGCACGTTTCAACAATGTTCTTTTTCCCCGAAAAATATGAAATCTTATTTTATTTTACACATGTATCGGAAGGGTATACTCTTCTACTTCAATAAGAAAATGCTTCCGTTGCGTTGCAGAAATTAAAATGGTATAGTTTTCCGACAGTTGTGATAAGGCTAGCAAAGATATTTTGAATTGGTTCGGATACTGACATATTAACCAACTGTTTAACAGTGAGGGTTGCTTACTACCACAACTTAAGGAACACCCACGATTATCGGAACTTTTACCCTATCTCAGCAAAAAAAAAGTTTGATGGGGCTAGCTGTGCGAATCTCGGTAAAAGTTTAACTTCCATACGATTAGTTAAAAACTAAAAAAAAATATTGAAAAACTTGACACTCATTTTTCATAATCATTAAAGTCTCGTAACTCAGGTTTATTATCAAACAATTTACGAAATCCATCCGCGTAAAAAGCGACCACGGTGTATGCTTAAATACAGGAAGCTATTTTCCAACATTTTAGCATTGCGTGCGAGCCAACCCCAAACAAAACCACCGAAAAGGCTTGTTACTGTGTCACAAAACCAGGGAAGCAAACCCACGAGCAAGTGTTCCGTGACAATCAAATGGCACCCGATATGGACAGTTTAAAATGCAATTAGATTACGGCAGTACCTACATTCTTTGCAGACCTGGGCCCAGGTAGGTATACCACCTCGGTGGCCATAGTGAATGTCGTTTTAATTAACCCTAGTCAGGCACGACCGACCGGCATCCGACAACAAAGTCGAAGTCAATTTGAATATCGCGACCGGGCAGGCAGCGGCTTGCGACCAACTGACCAGGCTCCGCTCGGTTGGCGGCACAGCATCACCGCATCGGGCGATTTGTAGAGCAAAACCTTGAAGTCGTTTGTAGGCATTTGCCAGGCGGACTCTTTTTTGCATCTCTTGCATATCCCATGACGCACACGCACTCCCATAGACGGTGAACCGGGCCGACCGATCCGGATGAGTATTTCATTTCGTCAACTGTGAGCCGCGTGGTTATGGCTATGGGAAAATGAGTCGCTTTTCCGCAATTGAATAGGCTTGAACGCAGCTTACGGGTTGTGTGAGAAAAATTTAAATTTTTTGTGCGAAAAATAAACGATAATGATAATTAAGATATGCCACCCGGTGTGACTGCACTACCTATATTACTTCCTGGGTGTTGATACAAATGTTGTTGGTCGAACTGTTGCCTAAACGAGAAAGATTTGACCTTGGTTTCGTTTCTTTTTTGTTCGGTTGACAAGTTGTTGACACGCGATTCTTGGAGGAATCGATTAAACGTTTTGTTCAGGAAATGGTGAATTGTGAATTAAATTATGTGGAGGATTTGAGAAAAAATGAACCATCCGCCTAACGATAAAAAATTGTGCGTTTGTTACTGTCGTTTGAACTCTGCCTTGCCACCAACCACGGAGTCGGTGTTATCAAATTATAACGATTGAAAACTTGTTAGCTGATAGTCGTAGGAATAATCGTAACACATTACTTAACACATGAGAATCGTACCTATTTAAGTTTTGAAAAAAAAAAATCTCGTTTGTAATCCCGTTTTATCAAAATTTCAAGTAGCTTTTGCAAGACTGTATTAAATGTAATATGTTAAATAGGGGCATCCATTGCCGTGCGTTAAGATGGACGGCTACACAGCAAAAAAATGAAAAATGTTACTTAGGACCTTTTGAAAAGTTAAGCGAGAAATGTAGAAGTTCTTGATGAATACTAACCTGCGAGGCGCTAATGTTCCATTGGGGATGTAATTCCAGTAAGAAGAAGAAAAAAGAAGTTGTTTAATTAGACGCAATTTTGTTTAATTGGCGAAAAAACGATTTGATAAATGGTACCAAATAATATCGATTAATTTGAATGGTGTGTGATGCGGGGCCCTCCTTAGCCGTGCGGTAAGATGCGCGGCTACAAAGCAAGGGGTCGTACACTAATAACGTAAGCACTTATGGGGGTAGGGGGGTTCTGCCATTTTCTTACGCTCCATATAAATAAAAAATGATTTGTATGGAAACAATCTTACATGGGGGGAGGGAGGGTTGAAAAACCTTGAAAAAATGCTTACGTAATTAGTGTACGGCCCCCAAGACCATACTGAGGGTGGCTGGGTTCGATTCCCGGTGCCGGTCTAGGAAATTTTCGATTTGGAAATTTTCTCGACTTCCCTGGGCATATAACCCAAGTAACATTTTAAGTTTTATAACGCTCTTGAAGACCATAATTAACTCTTCAAGAGTTTCATAAAACCAGCATAAAACTAAAATGTTTCTAGGGAAGTATCATCGTGTTAGCCTCATGATATACGAATGCAGAAATGGTAACTTGCCTTAGAAACCTCGCAGTTAATAACTGTGGAAGTGCTTAATGAACACTAAGCTGCGAGGCGGCTCTGTCCCAGTGGGGGATGTAATGCCAATGAAGAAGAGAAGAAAAGTGATGCAAATAACTTCAAGTAAATTTTTTCCTGTGAAACAGGATGTTAGGAAAACTGATAAAGATGGGAAAAATATGGGTGGTCAAAAAATTGAAAAAATACGAGAAGTTGAACTCTTTTAGAATCCAATAACTGATAGCGACCGATGACAAATATGAAAAAAAATCTATCCTCGTGTTAATCACTTTTGATAGAAATTCACAAAAGAAATAAACTCAACTCTTCCCTAATCATAATACAAGATACCTACAATTCTAAAAATCGTTAAAAACAACATTTCAAAGAAATATATTTTAAGAATATTAAAATGTTATCAATCATCCTCATTGATCCTATGTTTGGAGTCATATACTGAAAGACAACTTTGCATAAAGTTCGTTATAAATACTGCACAATGATGATGGCTCATTCCAAAGTTTGATCCCGGAAGCGGCTCCTGGCGATCCCGCAAACTGGTTCCAATATGACCAAATATGAACTAGAAGATTATTAACTGCCACAGCAAGTCATAAAATTTACAACCATGATTTATTCTTAGGCTGCCCGGTGATGGATGGTCGGTATGTGCTTACTTTCGAAGTTTGACTTTGGAGCCGGATCCTGGTGAACCCGTAAACCTGTTCTAATGGGGCTCAGCGAAATCACAAAAGAATGTCGCAGCTTGAAACTCATGATACTTGGCATGTCGCTAGATAATGTTTTATCATTTTAATCTTTTTTGGTACACTCCCGGTCATAAGTTTGGGTTTACCCTCTTCAAAAATATGACAAAGTTTTTTGCACATATTTCTGTATCTTGTGTCCGATTTGCGATCTATAGGGCTCATTCTATAGATAGATAATAAATAGATCTTGAACTTAAAATATTTTATAGAGCTTATAATTCTTGAGACACATTTATGTAAGATAAGCAGATTAAATATCAAAGCAAATGTACAAACTGGACCCTAAATGCATACTCTTTTGATACTATTTTTGGCCGTTGGTCGAATATATCATTTGGCCAAAAAAGTCATTTGGCCGAATATGTCATTTGGCGTCGTCTCCTTGTGAGAAATGAAGAATGAGACATGAGAAGTCAGACGTCTCACTTCTCACTCCTCTCTACTCATTTTTCATTTTCAGTGTGAAAAGTGAGAAATGCGACGTGAGATGTGAGACGTCTCATTTTCTCACTTTTCACAGTGATTCACTACAAGAGTTTTTGAATCCTACTGCAATAAAACCCTAGTCAAGATAGTTGCTTCTTCATCGCTTACACCAAAACCTCTTGAAGAGCAGTATCTGCCTAGTTGGCCAAGGGTGCTTGAATGGTTTTGAAGAGTGAATGTAAGATAGACTTCAAGATCAGAATATGCCAACATATGAACATGAACTCGGCATCGATTTGTAAGCTGCTTTAACCGATTCAATCCGGATGGGTCATATATGACCCAAGTCGAAAATCAGTTGTCAAAAATCAGTTTTAAGAGATAGAGCCTTGCTTTCTTCAGCAAAAATGTTCAAAATTAACTGTTCCATCTAGGAAAAATGTTGCCCAGGTCAGGTTATGGTCACTAGGATGATCTAGAGCATCCAAAAGTATTCTTGAGTTCTAATTTTGATGTTCTAAGGAATCAACACCATTTTTTACCAGATTCTGATTAAATAATTGAAATTGAAATGCTTTATGATAATATCCCGCACCTGTCCTGCAGTATAACAGATCTTTTTCAATACCTAAGATACTCCAAACAGTTCTTGAACTCAGATCTTAATATTCGAACCGGTCAACAAAAAGATCTACGATGTCCCCACTATTTTTATGAGTTGGGACAGCTCCACGGTTCTTCATTACACCATTACAGATACACCACAGAATTCGTTCGGCATCTACGGCACTCCAAACTATCCTTGAGTACAGATCCTAATATTCAAATCGATCAACATGCAGATCTTTGATGTCCCCACTAGTTTTATGAGTTGGAATAGCTCCAGGATACCTCGTAACACCATAATAGACACTCCACAGAATTAGTTCGACACCTACGACACTCCAAACTCTCCTTGAGTACAGATCCTAATATTAAGATCGATCGATATGAAGATCTTCGATGTCCCCACTAGTTTTGTGGGTTGGAATAGCTCCGCGATACCTCGTAACACCATTACACACTCCACAGAATTCGTTCGACACTTACGACACTCCAAACTATCCTTGTGTACAGATCCTAATGTTCAAATCGATCAACATGCAGGTCTTCGATGTCCCCACTAGTTTTATGAGTTGGAATAGCTCCAGGATACCTCGTAACACCATAACAGACACTCCACAGAATTAGTTCGACACCTACGACACTCCAAACTATCCTTGAGTACAGATCCTAATATTCAAATCGATCAACATGCAGATCTTCGATGTCCCCACTAGTTGTGTGGGTTGGAATAGCTCCAGGATACCTCGTAACACCATTACACACTCCACAGAATTCGTTCGACACTTACGACACTCCAAACTATCCTTGTGTATAGATCCTAATGTTCAAATCGATCAACATGCAGGTCTTCGATGTCCTCACTAGTTTTATGAGTTGGAATAGCTCCAGGATACCTCGTAACACCATAACAGACACTCCACAGAATTCGTTCGACACCTACGACACTCCAAACTATCCTTGAGTACAGATCCTAATATTCAAATCGATCAACATGCAGATCTTCGATGTCCCCACTAGTTTTGTGAGTTGGAATAGCTCCAGGATACCTCGTAACACCATTACACACTCCACAGAATTCGTTCGACACTTACGACACTCCAAACTATCCTTGAGTACAGATCCTAATGTTCAAATCGATCAACATGCAGGTCTTCGATGTCCCCACTAGTTTTATGAGTTGGAATAGCTCCACGGGATTTCGTGACACCATTATAGACACATCACAGAATTCGTTTGACATCTACGACACTCCAAACTGTCTTTGAGCGCAGAT
Source organism: Armigeres subalbatus (assembly GCF_024139115.2). NCBI lineage: Eukaryota > Metazoa > Arthropoda > Insecta > Diptera > Culicidae > Armigeres > Armigeres subalbatus. The sequence goes on along the minus strand of NC_085140.1, from coordinate 426,603,082 downwards.
CCTAATATTCAAAACGATCAACATGAAGATCTCCGATGTCTAAACTATTTTTACGAGATGGAATAGCTCCACGGAACTTCGGTACACAGTAAGATATACACCACAGAATTTGTTGAACATGTACGACACTCCAAACTCCAAACAAGCTCAGATCGCTATTTACAAATCGATCAACTAGAAGATCTTTGATGTCCCCACTATTTTTATGAGTTGTAATAGCTCCACGGGATTTGGTTACACTATTAGAGACACGCCACAGAACACTCCAAACTGTCTTTGAGCTCAGATCCCAATATTCAAATCGATCAACACGAAGATCTTTGAGGTCTCCACTATTTCTATGAGTGGAAATAGCTCCACGGGACTTCGATACACCATTATAGATACATTACAGAACTCGTTGAACATCGACGACACTCCAAACTGTCCATGAGTACAGATCTCAATACTCAAATCGATCAACATGAAGATCTACGTCATCCCATCTATTTTTATGAGTTGGAATAGCTCTACTGGACTTCGTTACACCATTATAGGCACATTGTAGAATTCGTTGAACATGTACGACAATACAAATTGTCCATGAGTTCAATTCTTTATATTCAAATCGATCAACAAGAAGATGTACGATGGTCTAGCATGAATTTACCGCCAAAAAATTGTATGGTGAAGGGCATCTAGGGATGATCGATATAGTACGTACAATTACTATTTTTAACACCCCTCTCCCCTTCGCCACTTCTTGTAATGAATCTCTAGTTTTTTTTTATTATTCGTCACGCAATTTGTGAATAACCACCTTACACAAATTTCATCAATAATGAGAGCATTTCTCGAAAAAAAATACAATGACCTGTTACCTGTTAGTCAACTAAATATTTTTTCGATGAAGAAGATTACTGAAACGCCTTCTGTTGACGATCTCGCAGAATCACATCAAATGGTTGCAGAGGAACTGAGAGAGAGATTTTTTCAGCAACATGATTTAGCTATTACATTTAATTCATTTTGAGATAAGTATGGAGAAAAGCATTTGAAATAAAATTTTGTGATATTATTCATACGTAAATAACTTTACTCTTACATATAAATGTTAGTATTAGTAACATCCACTTCCGTGCAATACTGAAACCAATTATATTGTCGAGTGAATGTATTGCGAGCTTTATTCATTTCTTGGTACGCAATCCTCATTTATTGGTTAGATTGTCATCTCATGATCGGTGGTTTCAATACGTATAGAAATGGTAAACACTTGGGTAAACATATCGTATAAAATATATAATATGTATAATAAGTATGAAACAAGTAAGTATGAGAGTACCAACGCCTTCAGGGTGCAACTTACTCTAATTCTGATCGATTATGGAGTAGCAATAATTCACATGTATAGCCCAGCCGGTCATCAAGAGACGCCGTGGTACCAAGCTTTATTCTATAACACTTCTTCTTCTTATTGGCATTACATCCCCACACTGGGACAGAGCCGCCTCGCAGCTTAGTGTTCATTAAGCACTTCCACAGTTATTAACTGCGAGGTTTCTAAGCCAGGTTACCATTTTTGCATTTGTATATCATGAGGCTAGCACAGTGGTGCTCAGCACTTTGGGTGTTTTTTTCCTCAATTTGCTTCTCACACAATAAAAATGAGCTTTGACCATACAAATTACCACTTGGTCGAAAAATTTAAAATATATCTATCTGCTGAGGGTAATAAAACGGATATTGGTCCTAAATTCACTCCGTACGAAACGATCAAAGTAAAACAAAGGTGCGGCCCGCGGGCCGCAGTGTAATTTTACTTTGATCAAGTCGTATGGAGTGATTTCAACACCAATATTCTTTTTAATACCCTCAGCTGACAGATATATTTGAAAGCTTTCGTCCAAGTACTTACTTGATAGAAGAAAGCTCTTTTTCATTTTGTGACAAGCAAATTAAGGGTAAAAACGCCCAAAACGCTGAGCACCACTGCGCTAGCACGATGATACTTTTATGCCTAGGGAAGTCGAGACAATTTCCAATCCGAAAATTGCCTAGACCAGCACCGGGAATCGAACCCAGCCACCCTCAGCATGGTCATGCTATGTAGCCGCGCGTCTTACCGCACGGCTAAGGAGGGCCCCTCTATAACACTATAGATGATAAAAGGAAAGAAAAATTTTTGGATGCGATGTTTGTGATCACAATAACACGTTTTTTTTTTCGTACTTACGTATTGTGTACGTAATGATGTCCATTTGAGCAATTCCAACTAACAAGATTTTTATATAATGGTGTAATGATGTTCCATGATGGTTCTCCAACTAACAAACAAGCTTCAGAATCCATGAATCACTATGTTGGTCTTTTAGACCTCCAATATCTGAACTCATGTATGGCGCCGTAAATATTCCGGGAATGTTATGATTTGTGTATACTGGTATATTGATGTCTCATGGGGTTTCTACAACTGACACACACGCTCAGGATCCTATGATTCACTCTGTAGATATTCTTGGAATGTTTCAATTTTCATATACTGGTGTAATGATGTCTCATGGGGTTTTTACAACTAACACATAAGCTGAGTTGCCTTTGAATCACTATGTTGGTCTTGTAGACCCCCAAGATCTGAATTCAAGAATGATTTGGAGTACCGTAGATACTCTGGGAATATTGTATTTTGTATTTACTGGTGTAATGATGTTCCATGAGGCTTCTCCAGCTAACATACAAGCTCGGAAATCAATGAATCACTCTGTTGGTCTTGAAGACCTCCAGTATCTGAACTCAAGAATGACTTGGATTACCCCAGGAACTCTGGGAATGCTGTGATTTGCATATTCTGGTGTAATGATGTCCCAAGGGGTTGCTCCAACTAACGTACAAGCTCAGGACCCTATGAATCACTCTGTTGGTGTTGTAGAACTTCAAGATCTGAACTCAAGAAAGGTTTGGAGTACCGTAGATATTCTGGGAATGTGGATGTTTTTATATATTGACATAATCACGTCCCATGGGGTTTTACAACAAACACACAAGCTCAATAACCTATCAATCACTCTGTTGGTCTTGTAGGCCTCCAAGATCTGAACTCAAGAATTGTTTGGAGTACCGTAGATATTCTGAGAGTCTTGTAGTTTGTATATACTACTGTAATAATGTTCCATGGGGCTCCTCCAACTATTACACAAGCTCGGGAACCTATGAACTGCTCTGTTGATCTTGTAGACCTCCAAAATCTGAACTCAAGAATAGTTTGGAGTACCGTTTATGTTTTGGTAACACTGCGATTTGATAAAACAATAGTTTAATTATGTCTCAAGTAGCATTTCCAGCTTCAAATTAGGATTGAGAACTCATAAAACGCTTTGTTGTCCATGTAGATCATCAAGATCCGAACTCAAGGAAGGTTTGGAAGTACTAAGAGATCTCAAAAATATTTTCCATCCTTTTTCTACTTTTTCATGGTTTGCATTCGTTTTTGAAGCAGAATGTCCTAAATTTATGTTGAAATACGACGAAAAAAAAATCCGGATTGAATCGGTTAAAATTAAGTTGATATCACTTAAAACCTTTTCTAAGCTACTTGATCTCGATGCATGCGGAATTCTCTCGATCTTGGTTTATTGAAAAAAATAAAAAATGTCATTTGGTAGAAAGAGCCATTTGGCCCAAAAATGTCCTTTCTGCAACCTGTTTTGACAAATGTCGTTCGGCTGAATTGATCATTTTGCCAAAAAAGTTGTTTAGCCGAATAGGTCATTTGACAAAAAATGCCGTTCGGCTAGAAGGGTTGTTTTGCAGAAAGGACATTTCCGGGCTAAATTACCATTCCTACAAGACGGCATTTTCGGTTAAATGATTTTTCCGGCCAAATTACCAGTTCGGCTGAATGTCCATTTCGGCTGCATGTCGTTTTCAGTCAAACTACATTTTTGGTCAAACCATTTTGGACAGTTTCGAATAAACGTTCAATTCGGCTTAATGGGATTTGGTTAGATGGCTTTTGGCTTAAATGCCAGTATCGACTTAAAAGTAGAGAGGTTACGAAATTTCGTTCAACGGTCGTTTGACAAAAGACCTTTTCAGCGTAAATGTCATTAGGCCAAATTGATGGATATTTTGGAATAAATTACCCATTCAGTTATGACATTTGGCCGTATAACCTGTAGGTCTAAACGATATTTTCGGACAAAGGACCCATTCTTTCAAACGACCATATCAGCAAAACGGGATTTTTGGGCTGATCACATATTCGGCCAAACGACCTGTTAGGGAAAACGACTTTTTCGGCCAAATTACCAGTTCGGACATACGGCTTTCGGCCAATGGAATTTCCCAAGAATTTCTTATGGACAATACACTAGTCGTTCGATAACTGCAACATGTTTTCGTTTCAGTTAGCGAATGGCGTTCGATAACTGCGACGCATTCTAGACGTCAAACAATTGTCAGACGTTGTCAAAATAGGAGTGCATCTGATTGTTCACCGCTATCATCGACTTTGACATCGTTTTGAATGTCAGCTGTCCGAAAACTGCAAAACTGATGTAACTTTCGAAATGCAGTTAAAAGCATTGCAGTTAATGACTTTCAGTTATCGAACGAATTTCCCGTAGAATTTTCGTTGAAACATTTCGAACAATCCTCCGCAGAAATTCTAAAGAAGTTTCCGTTAAACTTACGAAGAATTCCTCCTGAACATGCCAGAAATTTTTTCTCGAAAACTCCTTAGAGTCTCCCGCGGAAATTCCTAAGAATTGACTGTTTTATCGACTGAGAAAGTCAACGGTAAAACACCCATTCTACCACCCGCACTCTACTACAATTATCAATAATGTTCTATGCAAATTTGAAAGAATACTCAACAGGAACTTTTCATGAATTTTCGAAGTTTTTCCTGTAGAAGTTAAGAACATTTTTTTTGTGAAAATTCTGAAGTTTCTCATGTAAATTGCGACAAATTTTCGGCTGAAATTCCAAACAATTCTATTTGGGAATTCAAAAGAGCTTCTCGTGGTAATTCCAAACATTTCTCGAAACTTCAAACAATCCGAAAATATTTTCCAAATTTTGGAAAAGCTATAGATTTTTCTGGAGAAGTTCAAAAGATTCTTCTTTAAATGTCTTGAAAATATCCCGAAAAAATGCAAAAAAAATCTTAGAAAAAATCGTCACACCGATTCACGCCGCCGTCGCCGCCAGCTAAAATGGCTTTCGGCGTGACGCTGAAAACGCCGCCGCCGACGAATATCGGACCGGCGCACACCTCTATTCTTGGATGACCTGGAAAGAAACGGCTGTTTAATGCATATTGAGTTTGGTTGAATAGATCAGCCCTTTGGTTACGCGGGTAGATCTCAAGACTCCAGGAATTCTTGGATGACCTGGGAAGGAATATGGTTTAATATGATAAGAAAATTATTTTGAGCTTTTTAGTGGAATGCTTTCACCTGTCATAAGACGAGTTTAAACAGTCCCATTGAATTCCACCACTTAATTGTATCCTGACAGATACGTATTTCGACCTCAACAGTAAGGCCGTCTTCAGTGTCTTGTACGTCGAGTCAAGTACAAGACACTGAAGACGGCCTTACTGTTGAGGTCGAAATACGTATCTGTCAGGATACAATTAAGTGGTGGAATTCAATGGGACTGTTTAAACTCGTCTTATGACAGGTGATGGTTTAATATATCAAATATGGCATGAACCATTTTTCAAAATAGATAACAGCTCTTTCGTTATGCTTGTAGACCTCCGGTCCTTGGTTACGCGTGTAGACTACAGGAAATTTTTGGATGACCTGGAATGGAACAATTGTTGAATGCAAATGATGAATATACAAAGCATAAAAAAAGACTATAAAAAGAATGGATAGATGATATGAATTGAGGTATCTAAATAGTCATTTATTACATGTAAGTAAAAAGTGAAGCACTCCGCTATTTGTTGTCTACGCACCGCGTAATTTCTTCTATGTGAAGACTCTATCAAACTTGTCACCTCGCGATTTTGGAAGTGAAAATTTCGATATGAATATGATTATTGTGAGAAAATCGTCGGCGGCGGTGCACTGGTCTACTAAAAAAGACATTCGAGGTGATTATTGATCCCATGTGTACCAACCCATAGCAGATTCACATCGTTCTCCACTGATGGATCATTTGGGAACACTACGTCGAATGATATCATCATGTCCTCCTCTTAGATGTGTCCTGCTTCCAATCGCTTTTGGATGATCGTTGATGTTTGTAATCGACCTTTTGTGGAATTGTTTTAGTGTATTCTCCACAAGTTAGTACAAGTGGATAAAGCTCTCAATACTTTTTTTTTCTTCTGAGCAAACCATTTGCGCTCAAAACGCCAAGTGGCCTCGAAATAAAGATAATGTATCTCTAATTGGTCTTACAAAATTAATTCCTTTAAATGAATATTATAATGAAGCCTACAATCAGGAGATACGGACAGCAAACAAAATTATGTAATCACACATTCAGCTCACAACCAACAATTCATACATTAAGCAACGCATTAAAGCTATGCTCTAGTCAGTCCGAAGCCAATCGTTCGATCTGTCTCAGTCGTGAATGTTACAATTTCTCGTAGGAGATCTTTCCCTTTTACTCGAGATAATAAAATCAGGGGACAAGACAAAAAATTACTATAACTGGCGGCGACTTTGTTTTCGTATTACTCCACAAACGACACGCAGACGGGGAAGTTTAGCAACGCGAGCCTTTTTTCGTGGTTTAGGTTAAATGTAATTGTATTACCAACATAGGTAAACTGGAGTGCGATACGCAGATTACCACTGCGCACCGAATTGGGTGCAGCTGGATCAGTTATGAAAAAGAAAACTAGTTCTGGCGCACCACGAGACAGACAGCGCAAAGTTGTTACAAAACTAACTTTTCCTCCCAGCCAGCAGCATCATTGCAGGACAGTTGGTAGCCGGTGTAGGCAACGCGGCGGTCCAATATGCAGAACCATAAAGATGACCGGTTGAAAATGAGCACAGAATGAGCGAAATTTGCTAAGGGGCTTGGGGTCTAAGAGCACTGCACCCCGAGTGTGGCCAGCAGATCGCTGAAGCCGATGATGAAATGGTTTCATAGTTTTTCACGCCACACCAGTCGTAGAAGCCCCCGCAAGTAAGTGGCATGTAGATGCGATTGATGTGGGCCATTCGTGGGCTTTGCGGATTCCCGCGAGGGTCCTGACTTGAAAGTGATTTATGTAATACAAAATAGAGAACCTGTGTAAGCAAGCCGTAGTGTGGATAGTAAGGTAACTCGAAAACTGATTTTTCGTCATATTTCTCATCAAGCTTTTATGAAAATTTCTACACGATTAGCAGACTGCACATCACAAAGTTTGTTTATTTGAATATTGCTTTAACTTGCATGCTTATAAATTTTCAATTGCAAAATACAGTTCACTGTGTAGATGTTTACAACTATGCTTATCCAGATAATCAAGGAACCCAATCACATTGGTATCTATTTGGCTTACACCACCTCCAAATGAATCAAAGAGAACTGAAAGACCCCATTAGCTTGTTGCATTATTTTCCAGATCGAAGAAAAATGTTAAGCCCTCGGTTGATTTGAATAAAGACGTCCAATTTGTAATTCTATTCAGTAGGCTGAAAGGCGCTGCAATAGGATCTATAAATCTCATTGCAAGCAAATAAATACTTTCACTTTCATCGCCAGAGCACGTTGGTTGAGGTTTAGACAATCCCGAGAACAAGCATCCATCGTGTGTCGAGTGTAGTTAAATTCTGCATAATCCGCTCGGCTTGTTAATTGCTGGCTATCTACATCTGCGGCGGCATGTAACGTAACGAACCGGATTGTGTACGAACGAATCTTCTGAACACCTGACCATAAACTACTAACCCGCGATGGCAATGGATGCTGCGCGGGCTGACGTTTATGGCTGTTACTGCTAGAAGCTGAACCACAGAATCCTGTTTTAATTGCCTGGGTGCGATGCGATAGAACTCGTGTCCGGCTGCGTTCACCTCTTTGTTTTGGTTGCCTTCACAGCAAACGCCGTACGCGAGTTTCCGTGAATGATAATGGATATAAAATGGAGCAAGTTCGCCGGCAAGGCCGTCCACTGGAGTGGCTGCGATGATGGCGACAGCGAATGACACCCAGCGCAAGGCAACATAGTTAATGGCATGGAATCTCGAGTGAACTCTGGTTTTGCATTATGTAACCACTCGGGAGGAACGATTCAGACTACGCGGATCGGTTTGTCTATCGAATTAATCTTATGTCGTGCCCAACCTTGACCTTGGACACCTTTGTTTACAGATGATGATAAGGCGGCAGTTATGAAGATGGTGTGGCTAATCACTTGATTCTTGATTATGGCTTAGGTGAGATCATTTTCAATAGTCGAACATAAGTCACAGCTGATAGGCTAGCAGGAAATATGAATAAATATTTCCAAAGCAGGAAATCAGATGTAAATGTGTATTAGCATTCTAATTGTGTCGATTAATTTTTAGAAGAAAGAGATGTGTGGAACACTACCGAATTTGGTACACCAATTTGATTGGGTATAATTTTTCACTCAGTCAACCAGCGGGAACGACGTTTTTATGGTCACTACATTGGACACTTTGTATACAATTTAAGCAATATAACGAATACATTAAATAATGGGAGAAAATTGAGAAAAATGCGTACTTTTGAAAAAATATACAGTAGTTATTTTCCGTGATACACATTTCTGGTGGTTACCGTTTAGTTGCTTTCCGCGCAAAAAAGCATGTGCCGAGATGCTGGCAACCCCAACAATCATTTGAAGCTAATGGAGCGCTTATTCAAGCACAAATAGTCCTTTTCAGCTAAAAAAAGACTAGCTTATTCAGCTTAAATTGTTTGTTGGGATGACAGAATTGGACAGTCTCATATAAAGGAGTGGCCAAAACTACCAGAAAGACAGTTTTCGATTTGGGCTGGTAAAAATGCAATGATAACCTTTATTATTTATAATCAGGAAGGTTTAGATTTTTTTTAGATTTTTTGGGAGAAGTGGGAGGCGTTCAAACTGGCCTCTCCAAGAAATGACATTTTCACGTCTATCGATCGACTCAGTTCGAAGAATTGAGGTGATGTCTGTGTGTATGTGTGAGTGAATGTCTGTATGTGTGAGAGCAAAAATGATCTTAACTCCTTTTTAGGAACCTACTCTAAACCGATTTACTCGCAACAAGTTTAATTCGCCAGAGAATGTTGTTCCAATTTTCCCTATTAGAATTGGGCTTATATACATTTTCTTATAATGCAAGTGAAAGATTAATCAGGTGCAGTACCGCGATACACTTCAATAATGCCACTTTAATTGAATTTGGCGACTAACACAATTTGCGTGACATTTTGAGGAGGGTAATGTATTAACGTTGCGCCCAATTTAAGAGAAAAAATATCTTTCATGCTCTTCTTTCTTCCGACACACACCATTTTCTAGTTTCCCTCCGAGTATTGTACGCAGCACTTTTCACTCAAAAACCCCGAAAGCTCTCCGGTCCGCCTCTTTTAATGTCCATGCTTCATGTCCATAAAGGGCCTCTGGTAGAATAAGAGTTTTGTATAGAGAAAATTTCGTTTCCGTCTGCATGTTGCTGGATCACATCCCTTCAAGCAGTACCTCTGCACCAACACCACTAGGTCTTCCCCTGTCTCTACCTGCCACCATGTACTTTGTCTTGGTAGAGTTAATGGTTAAGGCTATCCTCGCCGTCTCCCTCGATGTCGTCCGCAAAACCCAGGAGCATATGCGACCGTGTGATGATAGTGCCATTCCTCTGCACGCCAGATGTCCTAATAGCGAATGTCACTGAATCGTACGCTGCTTTTAAATCAATGAACAGATGGTGAGTCTGCAATTCGTACTCCCGGAATTTATAAAGGATCATCCGCAGGCTAAACATCTGATCCGTCGTTGATAGGCCCTCACGAAAACCTCCTCAAGCGGTCTCAGTCTGTTAAACAGAATACAGCACCTCGCTAGTCCGACGACTCGTTAGTCCGGATCTCACTAATTCGGAATTTTCCGGATTAAAAAGTATTAACACCCATTTAAAACTTGTGCTGTGATTTTATTTTGGTTCATTTGTATGGATTTGGCAGTCGGATTAACGAGAGAAACCCCGGTAGTCCGGCCATACATTCGTCGGATCATCGGGGGTATACTGTACGCAACAGGATTTTGTACGCCGAGTTCATAAGGGTGACCCCTCTGTAATTGGCACACTCTAGTCTGTGCCCTTTCTTATAGATTGAGCATATTAGGCCATTCAACCAACCGGCAGGCAGATCTTTTTTGGATAATGTGGTAGATTAAATGTTGTAGCTGCTCACTTTCGTGTTTGAGAAACTCGACCGGGATCTCGTCCTTCCCAGCAGCTTTACTGTTTTCACCTCGTTTAGAGCCTTCTAAGCCTCGTCCAGCGGTGGTGGTTCCACAGATTGACCGTCGCCGACTATGTCCATCCTGCTCCTTAATACGAAGTGCTCCTTCCACCTGGCTGCCACCATAGTCTTGTCTGATAGCAAATTCCCCTTTCGGACATTGCACATGACGGGCACTAGCGCAGTCTTATGCCGCGCGCCATTGACAGTTGCATAAAACCTCCACATATCGTTTCTCGCCATGTTCTCCTGCGCTTCAGCTATCACACTGTCTTCGTGTTGCCTTTTTTTTTCTTCGGTGGATTCGTTTCTCTTCTGCCCTTGCTACACTGCACCGCTCTCTGTTGGAACGGGTACGAGCCACTAGCATTCAACTCCTAGCAACATTTTTATCGTCCGTCACTCGCTGGCACTCCTCATCAAACCAACCATTTCGTTTCGCGCACTTCTTGCGCTGTTGTAGTCACAGCTTCGTGGATATTTTCCCACAATCTGTTGACGTCGCCAAATCCGGTGGCATCTCCTATCCGCTCGTCCAGCTTCTGGTGGTACTGTTCAGCAACTCCTTCAACTGACAAGCGCTGGATATTGAAACGCATCGTTCTGTTGTTCCGTGAATTCGTGACGCTGGAAAGTCGCGCCCGATTTTTTGCAACTACAAGATAGTAATCCGAGTCGATGTTTGGACCTCTGAAGGACCTTACATCTATAACATCGGAGAAATGTCGTCCATCGACAAGCACGTGGTCTATCTGTGAGCAAGTGTCTCCACTAGGATGTTGCCAGGTGTGTTTGCGAATATTCTTACGTGCGAAGTAGGTACTGCTTATTGCCATCCCGCTAGCAGCAGCAAAGGTTACAAGTCGCAGACCATTATGAAGGCTTTCCGTACCAATGACAGGGCGGAAGAAACTTTCTCTTCCGATTTGCGCATTTGCTTCCCCGATGACAATCTTTACATCGTGTGTTGGGCAATCTCCATAGGCCTTATCAAGGCTCTCATAAAACTCATCCTTCACGTCATCAGGCTTATCGTTCGTTGGGGCATAGATGCTGATCAGGCTATAGTTGAAGAATTTGCCTTTCATTCTCAATACGCAAATGCGGTCGCTTATCGGCATTCACCGGATAACACGCTTCATCTGCTTCCCGATCACCATGAAACCAACTCCTCGTTCTACTCTGTCACCGCTGCTATAGTATATGTGGTTGTCGCAATACACCGAGTTGCGACGCACCAACCTTTCCTTGCGTTTACCTTGTTTAACGCGAAGCTTTGTTTCATTACATACTTGACATCCAATCTCTGTCAGTTCTGAATAACTGATAAACGAACGATAGACAGTGGTAAGGCAACAACAAAAATAAAGTGATTGTGTTATCGGGTAGGTGTGTTAAGAAGCAGTTAAAGATAATTAATATTTCTAAACATGCAATTGATTATTTTACTTATCTAGCCTATAGTTGAAATATCTATTTATGTGAACTCTTATGAACTATTGAATTTCCTACAACGAAAGTAAAATACCTAGTACGAAGATAGTACGGAAAGGCAAAAAAAGTACGGTTCGTTTGTGACTAGCACGGGCTCAAAGCAGTAAGAGAGAACTAAACGTGAGTAGTAAGCATGTTAGTGATATCATAAGAACAAGATATTCTTGATTCGATCCCGAGTAGAAATCTTAATTTAAGTAATACTAATTTGTATTTTTCAACAGGGCTTTTATAACTATCTCTCTCTCTCATTCCAATAAATTGAGTTATAAAACCGGAATATATCTCGTCTGTCCGATTGCTAGCGCAACATTATAAAATCCGTTTAATTGATCGGGCTTAGTCAATCGCGAGGTCAGTCAGTATGTCAAAGAAAAACGACGGTCAGAGGTGGGGAACGTCTCCTTCGAACCACCCACCGCAGGGAGTAAGCTGTGTCATATGTAAACGACCAGACGACAGTCGTATGGTTGCTTGTGATACCTGTGGACAATGGTTCCATTTCGCGTGTGTTAGTGTGGATGCAAGTGTTCAGGATCGGGATTGGAGTTGCGAGAAATGTATCGAGGCAGCGTCTAACATCCCAACCGGCAAATCGGGCGTTATCATGCAAACGGAGCATAATCGAGAGGATCATCTACAAAAGCAGTTGGCGGTGATGCAGAAAAAGCTGAAGGACTTTGAGCAGCTCTTGAAAGAACGAGATGACCAGCGTCCGAAGGAACTCAGGGATCAACAGAAAAGACATGACCAGGAGATCGAAGATACTGAAAGGCGTGTACTAGAGTGTAAGCGGTGTAAGCGGTAGCGGATTAGCGGCGAGCTCGACTGATAATCAGCACCTGAAAACATCGATGCAAGGATTATCGATGAGTTTCACTGACAAGTGTTCTTACGTCAAGTGCTTTCGGGAATCAACCATTACAATGGACGCTTAGAACTGGACCGACAGCAAGTTCGACAGATAACCCACCTCCTCAAGTTACTATGCACGATATTGGTCAAGGCAGTGACGTTCTAGCCCAGGAGCTGAAACTGTTGGAAGAGAAACAAGCCCTGAAAAAAAAGGCATTTGGAAGAACGGAATCAACTTCTACAGCGGCATGCGATATTTGACGGAGGTGTGGCCGGAATTACCAAACCGAATCCTCAGGTGACAGCGTTTCAACCGAATAATAGCGGGTTCTTCGGCGCAGCTTCATTAAGTCAAAGCCAAATTTCAGCCCGTCAATTCTACAAGAATCTGCGGATACAGCGAAGAAGAAAATATGCTACGCCTTCAACGAAGCCTGAAGGGCAAGGCCATGGAGGCGGTGCGATGTCGTCTATTACATCCGATGAACTTACCAGGAGTTATAGGAACATTGCGAACTCTTTTCGGAAGGCCAGAAATTATCATTCATTCGCTGGTGAACAAAATTAGCGAAATGCCACCACCGAAGGCTGACAAACTGCACACACTAGTGGACTTTGGAATTGCTGTGCAAAACGTCTGTGCAACTATTGCAGCTTCTGGCTTGAACGAATACGTGTGCAACGTGGCATTGCTCCAAGAACTGACGGAAAAATTGCCACCGTCCATTAGGTTAAATTGGGCGTACCACCGTCAGAATCTGAACAGAGTGACGCTTTCGGAATTTGGAGATTGGCTAGAGAAATTGGTCGAGGCGGCGAGCATTGTTACAATGCCATCAATCAGCGCTTTAAAGCTCGAAAAACGAGGGAAAAAAGATGAAAATTTCATCAATGTTCACACGGAAAGCGATGTCGACATTGAAGCCCCTGTAAGAAATCATATGGCTACTACTCCAAGAGTTTGCTTGGTCTGCCTAGGTCAATGCGGTGGCATTGAGAAGTGTCCCAAATTCCTTGAATTGAACGTTTCATCTCGATGGACTGTAGTAAAGGAGCAGAAGTTATGCAGGAAGTGTCTACGAAAGCATTTTGGAGCCTGTCAAATGAAATCGTCCTGTGGGAAGAATGGCTGTCCATACATGCACAATAGCTTGCTGCATGATAGCAATCGTTATAGCAAGTCCACCAATGAAGTATCTACTAGTTCGACGAACGAAAATCCGACAATACAGAACTACAACACACACACTTGAAGGCGACGACTAGAGTGTTGTTCCGGTACGTGCCAGTAACAACATACGGAAAGGGGAAGCAAGTAAAAACACACGCCTTTCTGGACGATGGATCGGACAGGCGGTCAACAACGGGAGGAGAACGAGTCAGTTGTACTATCTCTGAAAATTTCCGGTACAAATGAAGCCAGTGAAGTATTCGAATTACCTGAAGTTCACTCAGTTCGGGATCTCTCTCTTCCGAAGCAATCGATGTCAATCTCCAAAATGAAGGCCAGGTACAATCATCTTGAAGGGTTGCCTCTAGAATCCTATGGCAGTGTTTCTCCCAAAATATTGACCTGATCAACTAGTATCGCTGCTCACCGTGCTCTACAAATTCCGGGAGTTCCGCATCGCCGTCGTGGGAGACATCCGCGAAATGTTCTTCCAGGTCCGAATGAAAGAGCAAGATCAGCGGAGCCAGATGATTTTATGGAACAATGAAAGACCAGAGGATGAGCCCGAAGTGTACGTACGAAGGGTCATGACCTTTGGCACGGCGTGTTCTCCGAACTGTGCACACTACGTGAAAAATCGTAATGCTGATAGATTCAGTGACCAGTATCCGAGAGCGGTTGAGTGCGTTAAGTATGAACACTATGTTGACGACATGTTGGCGAGTGTTGAGACTGAGGAAGAAGCGGTGAAGCTAGCCAGCGAAGTAAGAACCATTCACTCTCAAGGAGGCTTTGAGATACGTAACAAGCTATCAAATTCTAGATCCGTTGTCGCTCATCTGCAGGGGAATAGAATTACAGAGAAGGAAATGGGTTTGGCTGCGAAGATACCAACAGAAAAGGTGCTCGGAATGTGGTGGAATACCACAGCAGACACCTTTACATTCAAGTTATCACCGAAGAATGATAAGGAGCTGCTCTCTGGAATCAGGATACCAACGAAACGTGAAGTTCTGAGGACCTTGATGTCAATATATGATCCAATGGGACTCATAGCCAATTTCCTGATTTACTTGAAGGTTCTACTACAGGAAATATGGGACGAGATCAATGAGAAGCTAGCAGAAAAATGGACGACATGGGTGGAAGTGCTACCAAGAGTCCATCAAGTAAAAATTCCCCGCTGTTACCGAATCAAAACGTCCGCCAATCAAACGAATAACGTTGAGCTGCATATTTTTTATGACGCTACCGAGAACGGGATAGCTGCTGTAGCATACTTTAGATTCGAAGAGGAAGGGAAGGTGGAATGCGCACTGGTTGGAGCAAAAACACGCGTTGCGCCTCTTAAATTTCTCTCCATACCTCGCCTCGAGCTTCAGGCTGCCGTGATTGGCGCTCGTCTTGCTAATTGCATAATGAAGTCACATCGTATGAAGATTACACGCCGTGTCTTCTGGACAGACTCAGCCAATTGTTGGCATTCAGAGTGAGTGAACTACTGGATACAACGAAAGTGGGTGAGTGGAGATGGCTACCGACAAGGCAAAACGTAGCAGATGAAGGGACGAAATGGCAAAGGTTACCAGACTTCCAACCAAGCAATCGCTGGTTTCACGGACCTTATTTGTCTGTGGGAAAGCGAAAAGGAATGGCCTGGGAGAAGGGAAAATCAAGGCACAACTATGGAAGAGTTAAGACCCAGCATTCTTCACCACAATAATACAGCTCCACTGCTAAATTTCGAACGCTTCTCAAAATGGAAAAGACTTCTAAGAGCGGTAGGGTACGTTCACCGGTTCGTTGCTAATCTTCGCAAACGCATCAAGAAGAAATCTACATAGGCCTCCTTTTTTTTTTTTTTTTTTTTTTATTCAGACTAAGGCCGAAGTGGCCTGTGCGGTATGTAAGAGTCTTCTCCATTCGGCTCGGTCCATGGCAACACGTCGCCAGCCACGCAGTCTACGGAGGGTCCGCAAGTCATCTTCCACCTGATCGATCCACCTTGCCCGCTGCGCACCTCGCCTTCTTGTGCCCGTCGGATCGTTGTCGAGAACCATTTTCACCGGGTTATTGTCCGACATTCTGGCTACGTGCCCGGCCCACCGCAGTCGTCCGATTTTCGCGGTGTGAACGATGGATGGTTCTCCCAACAGCTGATGCAACTCGTGGTTCATTCGCCTCCTCCATGTACCGTCCGCCATCTGCACCCCACCATAGATGGTACGCAGCACTTTCCTTTCGAAAACTCCTAGTGCGCGTTGGTCCTCCACGAGCATCGTCCAGGTCTCGTGTCCGTAGAGGACTACCGGTCTTATGAGCGTTTTGTAGATGGTCAGTTTGGTACGGCGGCGAACTCTATTCGATCGAAGCGTCTTGCGGAGTCCAAAGTATGCACGATTTCCAGCCACTATACGCCTCCGAATTTCTCTGCTGGTATCATTTTCGGCAGTCACCAGTGAGCCCAAGTACACAAATTCTTCTACCACCTCGATTTCATCACCACCGATGCCAACTCGCGGTGGGTGGCTCACATTGTCTTCTCTTGAACCTCTTCCTATCATGTACTTCGTCTTCGACGTGTTGATGACTAGTCCGATCCGCTTGGCTTCCCTCTTCAGTCTGATGTAGGCTTCCTCCATCTTCTCAAAGTTACGTGCCATAATATCTATGTCGTCGGCGAAGCCAAATAGCTGGACGGACTTATTGAAAATTGTGCCACTCGTGTTAATCCCTGCTCTTCGTATTACCCTTCAAAAGCGATGTTGAATAGCAGACACGAAAGACCATCACCTTGCCGTAACCCTCTGCGGGTTTCGAAGGGCCTCGAGAATGCCACTGAAACTCGAACTACGCACATCACCCGATCCATCGTCGCTTTGATCAACCGTGTCAGTTTATCCGGAGATCCGTTTTCGTGCATTAGCTGCCATAGCTGGTCCCGATCGATTGTATCATATGCGGCTTTGAAGTCGATGAATAGATGATGTGTGGGCACGTTGTATTCACGGCACTTCTGCAGTACTTGGCGAATGGCGAACACCTGGTCCGTGGTGGAGCGTTCGCCCATAAAACCCGCCTGGTACTGCCCCACGAACTCTCTTGCAATTGGTGCTAGTCGACGGCATAAAATTTGGGAGAGTACCTTGTAGGCGGCGTTCAGCAATGTGATTGCGCGGTAGTTGCTACAATCCAGCTTATCGCCCTTTTTGTAGATGGGACACACGACACCTTCCATCCACTCCTGCGGCAAAACTTCCTCCTCCCAAATCTTGGTAATGACCCAGTGCAGCGCTCTAGCCAGTGCCTCACCACCGTGTTTGAATAGCTCTCCTGGTAGTTGGTCAACCCCAGGGGCTTTGTTGTTCTTCAGCCGGCCAATCTCCTCCTGGATTTCCTGGAGATCCGGGGCCGGTAGAATTATGTCCTGCGCGCGTTCCCCAGGTCCATCACCATACCGCCATCTTCGTCTGCCACATCGCCATTCAGGTGCTCTTCGTAGTGCTGCTGCCACCTTTGGATCACCTCACGCTCGTTCGTAAGAAGGTTCCGTTTATGTCCTTGCACATATCAGGCTGTGGCACGTGGCCCTTACGTGAACGGTTCAACTTCTCATAGAACTTTCGTGTGTTATTAGGTACAGTTGCTCCGTCTCTTCACGGTCTCGATCTTCCTGCTGACGCTTTTCCTCCGGAAAATCGAGTTTTGTCTGTTCCGCGCCTGTTTATATCGTGCCTCATTCGCCCTCGTGCGGTGTTGCAGCAATCTCGCCCATGCTGCATTCTTCTCTTCTACTAACTGCTCACATTCGCCGTCATACCAGTCGTTTCTCCGATCCGGGGGCACCGTGCCAAGTGCAGCGGTTGCGGTGCTACCAATGGCGGATCGAATATCTCTCCAGCCATCTTCAAGAGACGCTGCGCCTAGCTGCTCTTCCGTTGGGAGTGCCACTTCCAGCTGCTGCGCGTATTCTTGGGCTAGCCTACCGTCTTGTAGCCGCCCAATATTAAGCCGCGGCGTCCGACTTCGACGCGTGTTGTACACCGTCGAGAGTTTTGAGCGCAGGCAAACTGCAACGAGGTAGTGGTCGGATTCAATATTCGCACTGCGGTAAGTGCGGACGTTCGTGATGTCGGAGAAGAATTTACCGTCGATTAGAACGTGGTCGATTTGGTTTTCCGTTTCTTGGTTAGGTGATCTCCATGTGGCCTTGTGGATATTTTGCGGGGAAAGAAGGTGCTTCGTACTACCATTCCGCGGGAGGCTGCGAAGTTTATGCATCGTTGGACGTTGTCATTCGATACGGTGTGCAGACTATCCGGTCCGATGACCGGTCTATACATTTCCTCAGTTCCTACCTGAGCGTTCATGTCACCGATGACGATTTTGACGTCCCGCAGTGGGCATCCATCGTATGTCTGCTCCAGCTGTGCGTAGAACGCTTCTTTCTCGTCGTCGGGTCTCCCTTCGTGTGGGCAGTGCACGTTGATGATGCTATAGTTGAAGAAACGGCCTTTAATCCTCAGCTTGCTCATCCTTGCGTTGATTGGCTGCCACCCAATCACGCGTTGGCGCATCTTTCCCAGCACTATGAAGCCGGTTCCCAGCTCGTTGGTGGTGCCACAGCTTTGGTAGAAGGTAGCCGCTCGATGCCCGCTTTTCCACACTTTCTGTCCTGTCCAGCAAATCTCCTGCAGCGCCACGACGTCGAAGTTGCGGGGATGTAATTCATCGTAGATCATCCTGTCGCAACCTGCGAAACCTAGCGACTTGCAGTTCCATGTTCCAAGCTTCCAATCGTGATCCTTTGTTCGTCGCCTAGGTCTTTGCCGATTATATCGAGTCGCATTATCTCTTATATTGTTCGTAATTATTGGTTTTCCAGGCGGCTTATTGGGCCTGCGCAAACCTCCTGTCTCGTCGGAGGGCCGTCGTGTCAGGGCTGTTTAGCGTCCCACCTAACACCAGGACTTGGGCTTGTGCGCTTTGAGCGGCACACGGTCGCTTTGGCGGAGCCTACTTGCGGATACATGCAGCTTTTTATAGAGGTTTAACAGGGCCCACTGTCAAACCCCACCACATCCTAGGCAGGCGCCACAACTCGCAGATGGCCTGGGGAGGGATCGTCAAGCCCTTGGACAAAGTCCCTGCTGCCCCTAAGGCCTCCTTACAAAGGAGGAATTAGAATTAGCTCAAAACACCATCTATCGATTTGTTCAGCAAAGAGCCTACCCAGACGAAATCCAATTGCTATGTAACAGTAGTCCAGGAGCCCATCCATGGGAGCGCATCCTACCAAAAACCAGTCCATTGTACAAGTTGAGTCCAATCATTGATGAACACGGTGTCCTAAGAATGCGTGGACGTATCAGCGCTTGCGAATGGGTAGATGAAGCTACGAAAAGACCCATCATACTCCCGAGGCGGAATCACGTTACCGATTTGATAATTGCAGACCACCACGCAGTATATCGTCATCAAAATCATTATACGGCTTTAAACCAAATTAGGCTAAAGTTTAACATTCCTCGGCTTCGTACAGAGTTCGACCGTATGCGCAAGAATTGCCAGTATTGCAAGATTAGACAAGCTATTCCGATGCCTCCAGAAATGGGAATCTTACCACCTGCCCGGTTGGCAGCATTCCAACGACCATTCTCATATACCGGGATAGATTATTTCGGGCCGATGTCAGTATTAGTTGGAAGGCGTACCGAGAAAAGATGGGGGGTTCTTCTCACCTGTCTGACAACTAGGGGCGTACACATTGAAGTTGCCCACTCTTTGACAACAGATTCCTGCATTTTAGGCTTACGCAACTTTATCGCAAGACGAGGTGCACCGTTAGAGATTTTTAGCGATCGAGGAACGAATTTCATCGGAGCGTCCCGAGAGCTACTCGAGGTATTACAGCGTGTCGACGAGAAGAAACTCATTGCTGAGTTTTCTAGCCCTAATACCAAGGGGACTTTCAACCCGCCTGCCGCTCCTCACTTTGGTGGTTGTTGGGAACGTTTGATCCAATCCGTCAAAAAGATCATGAACGCGTTCGTCACTCCCCGCTTACCTTCAGATGAGATCCTGCGATCTATGCTAATGGAGATTGAAATGATCCTGAACTCACGATCGCTTACTGACATACTACTGGATAATGACACAGAACCACTGCTAACAGCAAACCATTTTTTGTTAGGAACTGCAAATGGTACTAAGCCCCCGATCGTCTACGATGACAGACCATCTGTGCTGAAGCAATCATGGACAATGGCACAGTTGTACGCCGACAACTTCTGGAAAAAGTGGGTAAACGAGTATCTTCCTACCCTGACCCGGAGAACAAGGTGGCTTCAACCCATGAAGCCTATTCAGGAAGGGGATTTGGTGCTGATCGTCTTCCAAGAAACTGTTGGCCACGATGACGGGTGGTGAAAGCGATTCCAGTCAAAGACGGATAGGTTCGCCGTGTAACCGTAATGACAGCGAGTGGAAAGGCCCGCAACCAAAATTGCAGTGTTGAATGTTGGTGCTAAGGATAGTAAGCCACTCGGCCAGTAGTGGCGTACCGAAGGGAGTGTTGCAATACATCGAGTTGCGACGCACCAACCTTTCCTTGCGTTTACCTTGTTTAACGCGAAGCTTTGTTTCATTACATACTTGACATCCAATCTCTGATAAGAAAATTATTTTGAGCTTTTTAGTGGAATGTTTTCACGAGTCAAGTACAAGACACTGAAGACGGCCTTACTGTTGAGGTCGAAATACGTATCTGTCAGGATACAATTAAGTGGTGGAATTCAATGGGATTGTTCAAACTCGTCTTATGACAGATCCAATCTCTGTCAGTTCTGAATAACTGATAAACGAACGATAGACAGTGGTAAGGCAACAACAAAAAAAAATTGATTGTGTTATCGGGTAGGTGTGTTAAGAAGCAGTTAAAGATAATTAATATTTCTAAACATGCAATTGATTATTTTACTTATCTAGCCTATAGTTGAAATATCTATTTATGTGAACTCTTATGAACTATTGAATTTCCTACAACGAAAGTAAAATACCTAGTACGAAGATAGTACGGAACGGAAAGGCAAAAAAAAGTACGGTTCGTTTGTGACTAGCACGGGCTCAAAGCAGTAAGAGAGAACTAAACGTGAGTAGAAAGCATGTTAGTGATATCATAAGAACAAGATATTCTTGATTCGATCCCGAGTAGAAATCTTAATTTAAGTAATACTAATTTGTATTTCCCAACAGGGATTTTATAACTCTCTCTCTCTCTCATTCCAATAAATTGAGTAACAAAACCGGAATATATCTCGTCTGTCCGGTACTTGAATGAAGTGTTCGCTATGGGATCCACCGCCCGGAATTCACGTTCTCCAGTTCTGGGCCACCGTATTTCCTGGATTGCTGCCACACTCACGCCGATCTTTTGCAGCTCACGAGCCAGGAGCCCAACACGTGTGGGTTCATTCAAAGTTCTCAATTCAATGTTTCCGTGACGAGGGTTTTGATTGCATTTTGTTCTTAGTGAGACGTCTGTTTCTCTGCAAGAAGACCGTTTTCAGTGTCTCGTACTTAACTTGTCATTCCACTAAAAAGCTCAAAATGACTTTCAAATCAGCCAGTATGATGCTAGCCACACGATTTCATAGAAACAAATAGCCTACCCTAGAATCTGTGGATTACAAATATTTTTGAAATGAAAAAAATTCTCACAATCTAGACCTAAAGGCACTGGTCGTCTGAGCTACTGTATAGTATGTTTGCATATATCCAATCCAACCTTGGGAACTTTTCGTGCTTCAAAACTCTTTATAAGTCTGGGTATGAGTAATTGACTTTTTCAATCATCGAACGTTTCAGGCGTTTCCTGATTTTGCAGATTTCTAGATCTTCGCAGATTTAATGATGCTTCAGATTTTACACATTTCCTAATATTCCCTGTATCCCATTTTGATTGACTAGATTCTCAAAATTATCAAAATATATTCTAAATTTTCTAGACATTTCTTTCAGACTCCACAAATTTTCCAGACTTTGTAGATTCATCATGGAATGCGGGACATTTTCCGGGACGCCTGACGAACAAGTGGGCTGAATCCGGGACTGTCCCGCATAATCCGGGACGTCTGGTCACTTTAACATAAAATTTGTGTTTCTTTTGTATTGGAACCCCCTTCTTTAGAACTTAACTCCATAAATATATTTCATGCCTTCATAAACCTCCACATTGGAGTGATTCAAATTTTGACTTTTTTTGTTCCCCGATGCTTAAACGATTGCATTTGCCATTTTAATAATTCTCCCAAATTTTGAGCTAATTTGGATCTAATTTGAGTCAGCACGCGCAGTTTGAATTTTGTATGAAAATTAATATGAAAACAGTAACTTCTATGCAAAACCGATCACCAACGCTTCCAACGAAAATTTACCAGGAAAAATGTCATCTTTGTTGTGAAACGATTTGATGCTTGCAAGAAAAGTTATTAAGGGAATACTGAATCGTGTGAAATTCATTTTAACACGTAAAAGAATAACATCAATATCAATAATGAGCATCTTTGTTTTGTTTATAACTTTGCTTCCAAGCTACAAATCGCTTCGTAACAACAACTGCTTTTCAGCTTAAGAAGTATTCTATGTAGTCAATGTGTTGAATATAGCTAAATAGTTCATGGGCCGCCACACGGAACGGTATTTCACATAAGGGTTGATTTTCACAGAAATTTCCATACAAACTTTAAATGACGTGTGCACATTCAAATTACATCCAAATTTGCTACAAATTTAGGAGGATTATTAAAATGGCAAATGCAATCGTATAAGCATCGGGGGACAAAAAAAGTCAAAATTTGAATTACTCTACTCCACATGCCGAATTAAATTTCATTTGCTTGATTAGTTCACTAGGTGTGCAAAAACTTGTGTTTCATTTTCATGGGAGCCCTCCTTCGTAATTTTTCAAAAAGAATTGATTTTTTTTTTTCTTTTTGAGATAAGATTTACAGAGGAAGACTGAAGTGGAAATGAACAGTTTTCCTATCTGATCGCCTTCTCACATATCTAAATCAAAATTGTTTCATCTTTTGGAATATTCCAACCACATAAAAAACAGTGTTGAATCGTAGTTGTATTCATCAACATCCTTGACTAACAAGATTGCCAACTAGATATCTCATATCGTTAATGATTTGTCATTCGTAGCACCGGATTGCGTCGAACAAAAAAAATATATTCCGAAATTTATCTCACGCCGCTAGTCAACCTTCCTTTTTATACTCTCAGCTCAAGTACAACAACAAACAGCACCCATTCAAAACTGATTCATAAACCGCTATTCATTTCCAGTAATAAAGTGGAAACCAAAGCCTTAATGTATCATAAATGGCTGGTCATCTTGACGGCCGATCCATCCTCACCAACAACAAGAGCACTTTCGATTGCATAAAATCGGCCTTCCCACAACCAGCTCGTTTATGCATCAATTAGACCACCCTCAACAGCAATCGGAGTGCGAATGATTCAATGGCAGAAGCTCTGCTCTTTGCGCCAGGTGGTACCATCTCCTAATACCGATTTTATCCCAGCTGATGCTGCTGCTGCTGGGTGCGGGTCTAATCCATACGTTGATCACTTCGGCGATCACCGCCGCGAACCACCACGCTACTCGGGTTCTCGTTCTTGGGAGTGTAAGTTTTGACCTTTAGGTAACATCTTCTCATGCTGCCGACACAACGCGCGACGGTTGGTGGTTGCTGGATTTTACAGCCACCGGTCTTGGAAAATAATGAAAGACGCAAATAATAATCATGCGGCGGCGACGACGACGTTGTTGATTTGTTCAACGTTGCAACAATCCCATATCGACGCGAGCCAAGTCTCGAACAATTGTACCCATGCGACGACGCGGTTACATGGAGCTTCACAGGGGACGATTTCCCGAGTGTGATGATGTTAAAAATCGATAAAATTCGAAATGATTTTGAAGTGATCGTATTTATTGTGATGGTTTTTTAGGATTAATTTGATTATTTACCCATAATTAAGGTAAATCGACTCATTTTGCCAATAGATGACACAAATTTCAAAACGACTATGAAACTAGTGAAAAATTCTTTTTTAAAACGATTATTCCTTAATTGTACGAAATTGGATTTGAACATTGTGAAGTATGGAATCTGGATATAAATCATATTATTCCTTAACGTATTATGGAATTTTTGATCGGACATTTTTCTATCAAGTTCGGAAGAAGTACATAACTAGTAAACGATCAAGTAATTAATAAATGATCCCACTTGTATTAACCAAAATTGATCAGTCTTTTCGAGCTTAGAAAACCATTAATATGCAATGTGCATGCTTTAAAGTTTCTTTTAATCAAAACCAATAACAATGCCAGCCGGCGTGGCACAGTTAATTGATGGAGGATGAGTTCGCAGCTCACTGATACAATTGACCGTTGTTTCTTTTGCATATCAGTGAGCGCCACGAGAAACGAATACAGCTGACCTTTCATGAGTCGATGCTTTATTATTGTTCATTTAGACCAAAACTGTTTGTATGACGCTGATGAACTGGCAGCAAGGCCCACTTCCGGCGAGATTCGCACGGAAAAATGAAATAAATATGCAGCACTGCACCGTGTTATCTGTCGCAAAATTGAACTTGTTTTGTCGCTGACAACGTCGCTGGCACCAAATTGAAGTTCGGAAGTCGATTTCCACACTTCCGACCATGTGTGGTAGCAAATTAAAATTTTGTTCTGACGTTCATGCTATCGGAAGTAAATTCGGAAGTAAAATGTCTAAAGTCGTAACATAATTTAGTGCTAGAAACACAATACTCTATATCTACTCTCGGGAGCAAATTATGTCATACTGAAAACATTATTTTGGTTAATACAGTTTCCCTTCCCAGAATTTTTACATATCGATATTTACATGAGTCGATGGTTCCTTCGCATCGAGGAGGGTTGACTGAAGTTGACTGTCAAGCAGAGGACTGTTCTACAGTATACCCCCGCTAATCCGTATATTTATGGCCGGACTATCGAGATTTCTCTCGTTAATCCGACTGTCAAATCTATACCAATGAAACAAAACAAAATCACAACACAAATTTGGAAACTGACAGTATAATGTGTTTAAATGAGTGTTGATAGTTTTTAGTTCGGAAGATTTTGAATTAGCAACTGTCAGTTGACTGTCAAGGAGGTTTGACTGTAGGTGATTATGCAACAATAATGAACTGAAATCTATATAAATTTTATGCCGAGACGACTGACAGAAGTCTTCAACACAGCGGAGGAGTGACACCTAATTAATCAATGTGAATGTCATTTAATATATATAGTTTTTGGTCAGTATTCTGTCTTATAACTATTTCCTACGAAAAAAAATAGTTTATTTTTAATTATTAGTCTAGAATACAAAACATGTTACAATCGTACCAATTTAGCAGCATTTCGCGTAAACGTTACACTCCAAATGATAGACTTTGGATACGGGCATGCTCAACGGATAACTGGCCATTTGATTTGTGTCCTTCTACTTTTCTCGCGTAGTGTGTATGAGTAACGACTAAATAATTTACACTACTTCGAAGACACAAAGCGAAAAGTGCAGTGCAGTGTACGATCTATCAATCACCAATTATTATTTTCCATCACAGTCATGCTAGAAAAAAAAAACCAAACAGAAATTCACAAAATGATGGAAAAAATAGTTACCTCCATCGGTGGACCCTAAAGAATGATGATTGTCTACTGATGAACATATTCTAAGGTTTCAGATAACTCTACAATTCTTAAATATCTTGGCTGTGCATATGCACATCACATGTTTCGAAATGGTCAAATTGAAATTTTGCGAAAAAGAATTCACGTGTCTTGAAGGGACATGAACCCTCAACCAACCTGCTATCGCCTCGATACTCAACATCAGTGACGGGAAATGTCATATCGATGTCATGGGACTAACTTGCTAATAACTTTTCTCACAAGTCATTTACAATTATGTTTTCCTTAGAAACATGTAGCCCTTAAAGGACCTGAAAACTTTTTCTAACAGGTAATTTCTCTAAATATGATATTGGAGGCGTGAGAGCCGAATTAGTGTCGAATGACATTAATGTCATGACATTCCGTGACATTTTTTTAATCTCGCTCTCATGGCTCATACTTTGTATTTAGAACAATGATCTGTTCGACAAAGTTCTAGGACCCTTTAGGTACTACATGTTAATCAAAAAGTCCGAACTGTAAATGACTTTTGAAAAAAGTTATTAAGAAATTAGTAATAGCAATGCCATGAAATTTTTTTGACATTTCCCATCACTGCTCAACATTATAATCACATCAACATCGTCGAATGCAGCCATGTACCTGCTGCAATCACGGATCTATTTTCTGACTATTTTCCGATGAAATTTAATCCTTATCCTTTGTCGTTCCTTTGACGTTCCGTTCTTACTCCTGAACTGTTTCGAAAATTTCTTAAGAAATCCCTTGAGGATTTCTTCTGTTAATTCCTTTACAAAATTCTATTGGGAACTCCGTCCGCGAATTCCTTTAGCAGTTATTTCTGGATCTTGTACAGAAATTGTTTCGGGAATTCTGCCGAATATTATTTCGGAAATTCCTCCAGTAATTGCTCCCAAAAGTCTAAGACAAAATTCTAAGAACTTTCTTAAAAATATTTGAACGAATTGTTAAAACAGTTCAAGGAGTTCCTTAAGAAATATTCGACATTCTCAAATTTCTCTAAAAAGTTTCTTTTGAATCACCGAAAATTCCTTCAAAAGTTCCGCCAAGGATTTCTTCGAAAACACAAGGAAATTCCCTCATGTATACTTCCAGAAATTTCTTCGGTAATTTCCTTGTAAATTCCTTAGAAAATTCCATTGGAAATTCCTTTACGACTTCATTCGGGAATCCCTTCGGAAAATTCTTCAAAAATTTCTTTCGGAAAGTTCTTCTGAAATTTTCTTACAAATTCCTTCAGAGACTACTTCGGACATTCTTTTACGAATTTTGTTTTGGAACCCTTTGGAAATGCCTTCAAAAATTCCTTCATGATTTGTTTTTTCGGAAATTTCTTCAGCAATTTCTTTGGCAATGTTTTTTGAAAATTCTTTAGGGACTTTTTTGGGAATTCCTCCAGAAATATCTTTGACCACCCTTTCAGGAAATTCATCCAGGGATTCCTTCGGAAAGTATTTGAGATTTTCCTGAAGGTCATTCTTCCAGACATTCCTTTGAAAAAAATCCTCATTATTTTTTTCAGCTTTTCCTCCAATAATTTCTCTAGCATTCTATCAAAAATACAAGAAATAAATGTTTAGAATTTCTTTAAAATTCCCTCCAGGAATTTCTTCAGAACTGGCTGCGAAAATTCCAGCAAAAACCATTAGAAACTCCTTTGAGATTCTATTCAGAAATTTATTCGAAAATTCCTATACAAAATCTTTAGGAGTGTTAGCGGAAATCCTAAGGAAAGATTCAAATATGACATCCACTACGATTTGAAATATCTGGCCTTCCCTTTTCCGATCTGCGAACTGCTAGTACAGCGGTTCTCAATCTGGGGTACATGTACCACTGGGATTTTTTCTCGGCTTCGCAGTCTCTATGCAGTTAAACAACTACTTATTATCTATTTACCGACGTTTCGATGTTATATTACATCTTCTTCATAACATCGAAACGTCGGTAAATAGATAATAAGTAGTTGTTTAACTGCATAGAGACTGCGAAGCCGAGAAAAAATCCCTGTGATTCAGTAACTCAGTCGATAGCTACTCCGTGATTGTACCACTGGGGGTACATTCGCTGGCTCCATGGAATACATCGGACAAGAATGCGTAATTGCTGTTGTACTCTAATTACAATAAAAACTTATCGGAAGCCACCTTTCAAGAGGCTCGGAATCCTTCTTTCAAGACGCTCGGGAGCCTTCTTTCCAGAGGTTTAGGAGCCTTCTTTCAAGATGCTCGGGAGCCTTCTTTCAATAGGTTCAGAAGCCTCGTTCCAATAGTCTTGGATAATCTTTTCAATAGGCTCGAAAACCTCCTTGCAAGATGTTTGGGTGCTTCCTCACAGAAGGCCTCCTTTCAAGTGGCTCGAAAGCCTCCTTTCAAGAGGCTCGAAAGCCTCCTTTCGAGAGGCTCGAAAGCATCCTTTCGAGAGGCTCGAAAGCATCCTTTCCAGAGGCTCGAAAGCTTAATTTCGAGAGGCTCGAAAGCTTCCTTTTGAGAGGCACGAAAACCTTCTTTCAAGATGCTCGGGAACCTCATTTCAAAAGGCTCGGGAGCTACCTTTCAATACCGCTTGGCAGCCTCCTTTCCTGAGGTTCGGGAGCCCAAACCTCTTGAAAGAGACCTCGCTCAGAAGCCTCCTTCTATACGGCTCAGACCTTCCAATCGGCTCAAATGCATCCTTTCAAAAGGCTCGGAAGCCTTTAACAATTTTCAGGGTTGTAAGAAGCTTGATTTATGAACTTAATTTGAACTGAAAACTTTCACGGAATAATAAAATAATGCGGAAGAACGGTGATAAAAATAGGGGGTACCTCAATGAATGCAAAAGTACGAAGGGGTACCTCCCAAGAAAAAGGTTGAGAACCGCTGTGCTAGTATATTATAAAAGTTCATCACGGCTTGATGGAATTTCCTTTTGTTTATGAGGTTTCATCACTGCGAGCAACTTATTAATTGATTTTCATTGGCTTTTATCGGTGAAACGAACTACCCAAACTCAAAGTGAAAAGGAGCATTTTTACAAATCACGATGAATTGTTGTTACGTGAAAAAATCCAATAAGGAGCGCCAATTTGTGCGAATATCTGACTGATCGATAGCACTGTTTCAGAACGCCGAACAACATAAAACAAGGTTGAAACTGCTGTTATTTTGCCTGTCATGGTATGATAAGGCTTGTACCTGGGTGAACGTCAAGCAAAATAACAGAGGTTTAAATTTCTTCAATGGCCTTCTGCTTACTTTTCAACTTCTATACGATTTCATGCTTGTCGTTTGCTTGCAATAACTGTATCTTTGAAAATCCTCCGTGAGTTCTATTGGAAATTCTTTCAGGGATTCCGTTGAAAATGCTTTCATGAGTTCTTTTCGTAAGACCTTCGAGAATGTCTTCAGGTATTCCTTCGGAAAGTCCTTTGGAAAATATTTTATTCTTTAAAAAATAAAATTTTAAGAAAGCTTTAACAGCATTCTTGAAAAACATTTCTTAAGGAATTGTGAATGGTTTTACTAAAAAAAAGGTTGGAATTCCTGGAAAAAATGTCGAAGGAACTTTTGGAAAAGTTTTGTAAGGAATTTCTAGAGGAATTTTTCGAAACAGATCCACGTGGAATTTTCTAAATTACTCGCAAAGAAATTTCCTGGTGGAGTTTTTTTTTTATTAAATTTTCTGGAGAAATTCCTTAATTTCTTCAGCAATCCCTAGAAATCCCGAGTAGATGGCAAATACCTCGCTTTCATGTAGCTGAGCGACTATTATAGCAAAACAAAACATTTAAGCAACTGCTAAGCTTGGAGGTGGATTTTGATGATCCTAGGTTATTTTTTGGATCCATACGCAGATTTGAAAAGTTGAGTTGTATTCAAGGTGTTGATCATTAAAATATTCGATGGCTTAAGAAAATCACAAAGTGCGTCTGGAAGACCGCTGAAAAATGGATTGTGGTTTGAAAAATCACAAAGCGCGTCGAAACGACCGCTGGAAAAAGGACTGTGATTTGGAAAATCACAAAGCGCGTCAGGACGACATCCGGAAAAAGGATTATAGTTTGGAAAATCACAAAGCGTGTCGGGACGACCGCTGGAAAACGGATTGTGGCTTAAAAAACCACAAAGTGCCGCTGGAAGACCGCTGAAAAACAAATTGTGGTTTGGAAAATCACAAAGCGCGTCGGGGCGACCGCTGGAAAACGGATTGTGGTTTGGAAAATTACAAAGCGTGTCTGAAAGACCGCTGAAAAATGGATTGTGGTTTGGAAAATCACAAAACGCGTCGCGACGACCGCTGGAAAAAGGATTGTGGTTTGAAAAGTTACAAAGCGCGCCTGGAGAACCGCTGGGAAATTGGCTCCTCCCCTAAAACCCCTCCCCCTAAAACCTGAGACGTCATTTTTTAACAAATCCCAAGTTTATTTTGGAGTTCAGTTTTCAAAGGAATTAGGTTCCTCAAATGCAACATGGTCAATGTTCATCTTCGGCTCGCACAATTAACCTAGGAAAAAATCTTTGCATCCTATGCTAGAGGATTTTCTCTGCCTTTTTTTATGAGAGAAGAAAGGGAATGTGGAGTTTGGGTAAGTGACTTTCAACGTGACATCTCAGCGTGTCAATTGGGAGCAGCAAGCCATGACTCGGCCTCTTCTTGTCAGAACCCCGTAGCGTGCACACGCACCCACGGAGAGCTGCTCTCTCACTGCATTTTGCTCCGCCATTTGGGACCACACAGCATAGGTAGGTAGTAGAGGTAGTAATATTGACATAATCCAAAGGGAACTGAATAAACGAGAATTTGCCAGCAAGGATCAAATGGATGAAGGGGGATGTTCATTTTTCAATACGAATGACCCAAAACAATATGAAATAACCCAAAAACACACTTTCAAAGTCGCAAAACAATATTTCCACTTCAAAATGACTATAAGAATTCAAAGACCATCTCCATCCCCGGTCCATAACCCAACAATTGAGATCCCTGAGCCATTCTGGATGACATTTCCCTGAAAAAATATGGATAACTTTTCAAAAGCAGTTCAAACGTCTTAAAACTCTATTCCTGAGGAAATGTTGTGGGGCATTTTCCAAAACTATAGATGGCAGACCTGGAGAATCACGGTGGTCATACAAAGTATTGAGAATTTACCGCATAATGTGCTCTAATTTCGAATTGATCCTCTGTTCCATCATATCCAGGGGTGTATCTGATGAGATTTTTAATATATGTAACAACAAAAAATCTGGGGCAAAAAAGGCTCTCATCATTCTGACAAATCTATTTTATAGATTCAGATATTGTTTGGGTTGTGTAAATTTGATATTTGGGCGTTGCCGGTGCCGTTATTGACCAATGAAAAGTGTAGGTAGATCTTTCGGCCTGTGTACATTGAGGTTGGTAAGCAACTTCTTTGCTCCATCCAATGGATCTCTGTGCAATTACGATTGTTCTGGTTAAACCCGGAGTAGCAACTACGGTATGTTTGGTCATGATGCTCATGCTAGGTAATTTGGTATCCAATGACATCGTATTATCTATTATAGATTGAAAGTAGAAGTTTCAAACCATTAATTTTGATTTATTACATTAAAATGTAAAATAACTGAAAGAAAACAAGAAAATCAAAGTAGTTTATATAATCGCTCAGTAACACTCGAGCAACAACTACAACTGAAAACTATTTGCTGCATTATTGTCATTATCCCTTAAAGTTAATTGCGAGATATTTTGGCATAGTGATCCGACGCTAAATACCGATACCTTGAAGTTGTAATATGCTTCCAACATACACCCAGATTTTTTTTAAACGGTTTGGTTTAGTCGATTAAGACCCTTAAGCGTCAATGAAACAATGAGTTAACCTTAAGAAAAAAAAATCACAAAAAATCAAAAAAAATCAGCTGTGAAAGTTCAGGTCAACCGATAAATTAATTAATTCCATGCGCGTAAAAACAATCTCTTACGGAACTGTGGAAAACAACCTCAAACCATAGGAACATATTACTTTTCGTCCAAACTTCTCATGGGTCTCCTCGTCCGCTTTTATTGGCCAAATCACGAATCGAGATTGATTTGCTCTTTTTTATTTCTGGCGCATCGGTTTTTCTTTGTGTCATTCTGGCAGTTTATTCAATAAAATGTTCTCTGAAATTTATTAATTATACAATCGCGTGATTTATCTCAATGATGCATGTATTTTATCGGTCAACATTATCTTTCTTTATTCTTTTTTGGAACAATATTTGGCCAACTATTGTCTTTTTGGGTACTCGAGAGCTTACTTAAATTAAACCCTTAAACACGTTAATCTACATTTGCATCTGGAGTCCATAAACAAATTTGTTACCCATTTGCTAATCTACTTCTACTCGGGCCACCAACCAATAATGGATGCGACTCGAGGGGCGTGTGAATCGTTTTTCTCCGACAACAAACAATCAGAACAAAAGCACAGAACATGTTGTACCCACCAGCATAGTAACATACAAACAAAAAAAAACGTGACCCGACCAGCATAGCGCAGAGACTGACTCGCAGCTACCTACCTACGATAATGGATGATGGGAGGAAGTTGTAGCGGCCTACCTCGATTGTTATGCAAGATTTATGCACTGGCGAATCGAACACACCTACCCACCACAGCAAGCGGTTACCGTGGCAGCCATTCGTTTGGCTAATAAATGTCATCCGCCCAAAAGACACACTAATCGTGGAAGCTGTCAAATTGTTATTCTATGTGACTTCTCACTCGCTGGAAACGACGAATAAATTTGCAAACTACGACGGTTATAAAAATTACATTTTTATTTATTTTTCGTTTTTCGACTTATATTTACATACAAAATACACAATTATGGTAGGCTCATGCAGCGCTTTTTACGTAATTGCACTTCGCATTTCATTGCATTTCCGCGTCCTCATCGATCCTTGTCTTGTTCCTTTCAACGAACAACGATTTATTAAACAAAAAATAATCACATTTCAGTTGCAACACACTAAAAATAACTTAGGCAAAAACTGAACGTCACTGTTTGTGCTGCCGTTGCGTGCTTCGCATTTTGATTCCAGAAATAAAGGAGAAGCAGTAATCAAAAAGGAAGCGATCAAAATATGTATATCGGTCCCAGCCGAACGGTACCATGCGTAAATATTATTATCACGTCACGATGCCGCGGCCGGAGTGGTGGTAACTTTCGGTTTCGTAATCGCGGTTTTTTTGTTGTTTTCTTTTCTTTTGGCAAGTGTACGAGGGGTCGTACTTTTTGGTTTCAACATTTTGGCGCCCGTCCTCGGGCGGGTTGGGCTGGCCTTGAACGAGTGCACGCGGATTTCTTTTGGATGCATCAGGTTGGCGAGCGCGCGGCGGGAATCGATAATCGCTTGATAAACGACCTTGTGAGGCGGATATCGCTGCCGCGCCACTCGATCGGCTATTCAAAGTGGAATGAGAACTGAAGAAGAATTGAGTTGTTAAGCATTAATCGTAGAGTAACAATAGGGAGAGTTGATAACAAATTGGGGTGACATTGTTTCTGTTTTGCGGGTTTGGTAGTGTAGGGTGCTGCTAATCTTGCTGCCGTGGCTGCCCGTGCGGCGGCCAGGGTGATTGCATGAGTGGTGGTGGGTGACGGTGGATAACTGTACTGGCAGTGGGTTTCCGTCCACGGTTTCGCGTGTAACTAAGGTTTAGAACATCTAGAAGGTACTTAGTGGTGGTAGCTGTAGTCGTTTCCGTAGCCGCTGAAGCTCGTATAGCTGGTGTCGTAGCTGTGCTGCAGTGGCTGTTGGACGTATGTTTGGTGATGGATTGGCTCGTGGTGGTGGTGATGGTGGTAAACCGGGACGGCCACTGGGACCTTCACTGGAACCGGGACGGGTCGCTCCACTGGGACGTGCTTCTCAACGGTCACTGGGTAGGGGCGATCGACAGGGTAATGAACTGGAACTGGCACTGGCTTCTCAACAGTGTATGGGACCTGTTGATGAGAGGTGGGGAAAAAAGAAAAATAGAAGAACTTCTGCTTTTTCTACATCGTAGCTTTAGGTTGTCATTAAAACTTCCTAATTTGGATTTTCTGGCAAATAAGTGTTTTCGAGAGCATTACTACTGAAGAATTTATGCTTATTATCTCTGTATATATGCACGATATGGTTTTGATTATGCATTTCAACTTGTTTTACACAACTGTGTGAAAAATACGATCCCCAACGGAAAATGAGCGAGAACGAAGCGTTTTATCAAAGCCTGTTCGAAAATCTTAAATCCGTGTCAAAACCAGCGTAAAAAGCGACTTCACCAAAAATCGATGCTTTGTGTTTTTATGTGCTTCTGGATCATCTAAAAAACGCGTTGAAAACTTTTCTAAAAAAATTACGAAAACCGCATAGAAAACGTGTCGATTTTATTAAAATAGATAAATGATCTGAAAAGTGGACGAGGCATCTCTTTTGGCAACGTTGTTATGCACAGCATGTTTTTTAGTTGGGATTGCTCATATTATGCGATATGAAATTATTTATCGCATAACATGTCGACAAACTATAAAAAGAAAAATAGCCCCTTAATTAATAGATATATGATTATTTATCAGCAAAATAGGTGGATATAATTATCATTCAAATAATGAAACATGTTTTGGCTTTGCATCAGAAGTTGCGATAGTGTTTCTATGGTTGCGAGTCCCATTTTAAAACGAGGAAACAAAAACAAGTTAGTTTCTAAGTTAGATCTATTTTCAACAAACCTTAATCACTGAATAAATCATTATTTTGAATTCGATTTCATCCAGCTGTCACTGATTAAAAACGAATTTTTCATCAAATATCTCTCTTGACGCGTTGTAAAGATTATGACGCTCTTCAAACAAAAATCTACTCCTTCGCTTATTTTTATTCGCAACGGAAAATAAGCGCAAGATATTCGGCTAAGAAAAACATACCTCTGGAAAAAAAAAGCTACTTTGATGTTTTTGAAAACTTGGCCGGCACGTGGTAGATTCTGGCGTAGAATAATTTGAAAGCACGTGTTATTTGTACTGCAGATGAATTATACACATCTATGAGAACCTTGGAAAATGATCACGAAAGTTGTCAAAGGCACAAGGCACAATATCTTGTTACAAGGCACAATATCTTAAGCATTAGCTAACTTATGTATGTAGAAACTTCATTTGTCCATTCCCGTCAACCTCATGTGCTGATTTCAATATTAGAGAATTTCGGATCACTCTGCAATGCTTCATGTCTTTCACAAGCAGTAACAAAGTTAAAAAAAAAATAATTGTCACTTCTTACAAATTTATTTACATCATAGCTACGAAAAAACTCACCTGAGAGAGAAGACAGATAGCCATTTTTGCGTTTATCCTCATGTCTCTTCTCTCTCAAATCACTAATTCAAACGAGTTTCAAATTTTAACATACCTCACATGTCAGCAAAATGTATGTGAATAAAATTAGTTAGGGATTTTCCATTCGTAATGATAAACATTTAATTTGTTATTGTATACAATTTGCGACAGTTATCCAAATAGATCTCATCATTGAACAATATTATAGAAAAATTTAAATTTACCTTTCCCATCAAAATTTTTTATTTGCTAACCTATTTTTAAATTTATTTAAATTCGACTTTGTTAACGAACTCATATTTTTTGACGCCTCTAGCTATTTTTCAAATTCTAAACAAAAATTCAAAATGTGCTGCTTTTTAACTTTTGTCTAACATTCGCCCAATTTTCAACCAACATAAGGCCAATGCGTCAGGCAGCAGTTTTTCAGTTTTTGTTTTCGATTTTTTAATAGTAAGGAGTTCAAAAATATGAAAAGGTAGGCCTCAAATAAGTCAAAGAATCGACTGAGACAAAAAAGAGATAAACCGTTTGCCAGGAAACATCGATTCCGTTAAAAAGCGCAATTTTTGATAAACATATGCAAGATTTCATGTGAAAAACATGATTTCAATGCATTCGACCAAGAAAAACACATGAAAATCATGCAGTGTTACAAATTCACGTCAAAC
This sequence comes from Armigeres subalbatus, assembly GCF_024139115.2. Taxonomy (NCBI): domain Eukaryota; kingdom Metazoa; phylum Arthropoda; class Insecta; order Diptera; family Culicidae; genus Armigeres; species Armigeres subalbatus. The sequence goes on along the minus strand of NC_085140.1, from coordinate 426,567,373 downwards.
TATTTGAATTCGGTTGGTTTTGATACGCACTTGGTTCGAACCCTGTTTGTGCTATGAGAATTTTAGTTTTTTTTTCAACACTGGCGGTAATTTTTTATCCAAAATCGCACAGTTTAACTTTTCTATACAGACGGCTGTCTAGCTTCTGTCGAACTTTAGAAAGAAAAAATAAAGCGCACATTGAAGTAAGTCAACGAACACGAAAGTGACCTGTCATAAGACGAGTTTAAACAATCCCATTGAATTCCACCACTTAATTGTATCTTGACAGATACGTATTTCGACCTCAACAGTAAGGCCGTCTTCAGTGTCTCGTACTTGACTCGACTTCAGTGTCTCGTACTTGACTCGTCGAGTCAAGTACGAGACACTGAAGACGGCCTTACTGTTGAGGTCGAAATACGTATCTGTCAAGATACAATTAAGTGGTGGAATTCAATGGGATTGTTTAAACTCGTCTTATGACAGGTGAAAACATTCCACTAAAAAGCTCAACATAATTTTCTTAACGAAAGTGACGCCTCTATTAACTTTCGTGGCAAAACCTCATTGCTATCTGTAAGAATGTGTGTGAAACGTTGCCACCAATCACCTTTTCTTGCTCTTCCACACTGCCGTAATCATATTGAGGTTTCCATCCACATTTGTATTAGTAGATTGTTTACAAAATATTCCTTTGTTTGCTGTTAGAACTGTACAGGGAAGAAATAAACTACCCAATAGTGAGTTTAATTCACCCAACCTCAAACATCCGTACGGGAAGCCAAAATTGAGGAAGTAGGGTCGAAGTAGTTTGCCTTTACTCCCATGTTAAAAATGTACCCAACGGAAAATTTATTTACCCAAATGTAAGTTTAATTTATTCAATTTCGACCTCGGGTAATAAAACTCAAAATTGGCTTCCCGTATTGAACTGGCGTCGTTGGATTGTTTGGCTCCTTTGTTTTTGACAACAAAAGAAAGAGTGGATGAAAAAGAAGAGAAAAAATAACTCAAAAGTAAGTTTTAAAATACTCAATTTTGGGTACTTTTTATCTTCCGTGTAAGTTTTGCTTGTTTGGTGTTAGGAAACAACAAACAAATCCCGAGGTACACTAAAAAAAATAACGCAAATTTTTACTAGGACGCATGATTTTGTCTGACAGACATCAAATAAAAATGAAATTGTTAAATTTGATTCAGTGTGCAGCGCGAAAAAATGGCTCTGTAATAGTGTTGGTAAAATCTGCTTGAAGATCTTAATAAAAAACTGTATGATTGTCAGTTAAACATTTAGCTTCGTAGTCACGAATACAACCTTAGGTAATTTGCAAATTGGAGAGACAATCGCAGAAAAAAAATTACAGAGAGAGACACATTGTCACATTCAGACGCCATAAGACAACTTGTCGTGTTTTGTGTTCACGGTTGTCGTCAATGAGACGTTCAAAATCAGCTGATGTTTTCCCTTGATGACAGTTGTCAGCCTTCCCTGGCCAATACTGAAGAACAAAGATGACAAATAAGTATACCATTTTAAAGCAAAAATTATTACAAAAATTGTATACGAACCCAGTCATTATCAGAAATGGCGTTCAACAAAACGCTCACTTCAACCGCACCACCATATCGTTAGCATTGTTGACGGTTTGAAAAGAACGAAAGACGAAAAAAAAGCGAATGAGTGAGTAACTTTTGTTTCCAATGTTCAGTGAGAAATTTGAACACTGATTTTATGATTTGATAGAAATTGTGACAGCTTTTATGAATGCGATCTACAACTTGCCTTTCCCGTCAAACAATTTTCCCACGTTTTGCTGTCTTAGTCGACTTATTCAGGGTCAGAATCGACCTAAAGTTGGTTCAAAATCAAGCGAATGTAAGCCTATAATTGAATTGTAGCACTTTTTCGGTTTTTTTGTTTTAAAATTAAATAATATTTTGTGGCGTGAAGTTGTGAAAAAGTTAACCTTGAATGATTGAGCAAATACCATTTTAAGGAAGCGATTTGTTCTCATTTACCTTCTTGAAATTTTTATCCGCTATTTTCTCTTATCACAACTTTTCCATGTGCTGTATTGGTTAGTGTTGCAATGTTAATTTCTATTATTTCAATATGTTTGTTTGATTTTTTATCATTTCTGTCAATTTTGATTTAAAAATATAAAATAATTGATAATTATTTTTATAAAACTTTAATTTTTCATATAAAGTTTCATTTAGTTTCTCCCTGGGACGGGACTTGCAAAAAGGAAAAAATGTAACTTCATCTGCAACCAGCAAGTGCTGTCACGAATTGTCAGATGCAACCAGCACCTTTTTGTGTGAAAGTATTGGTATCCCTCAAAAAGTATTCCGAATGATTTTGTTTTACGAGTACTTTTTCACTTTGAAAAGTATTCTAGAATAACCGGACAGATTATTATTGAACAGTTATAAATACATGTTTTATTTCCGATAGGAAAATCTTTATAAAAATAAGTTTACAGATTCGTAAATTTCAAACACGTTTATTGTGCTCAGAAGATTCTACCCGGGATTTAGGTGAAACACTCAAGGAAACAGTTGAGAATTGATGATCAACTGTGATGAAAAGAAGAACAAGTGTCAAAACAAGGAAAAAGAAAGCCGTCTTTGCAGGTCTCGTCTCAGGTTTCTCCCATTTCTTTTGCAATATTATGATGAGGAATCAAATTGCATTCTGAAGTACACTTTAACAAGATCTGACTCTTGCTTCCTCGAATTTCCATTGATTGAGAAACAAAAAATATAATGAAAAAACTCGCAATTGACCGAAACATTTTGAAAAACGGTTTCCTTTTCCTTTTGGGATTATATTGTTTAACATCGCCAGCTCGCAGCTAACTGTTTATTAGCCTTCCTGGATGAAAAATTTGAGATTTTCAATCCTCATCAAATTCAATTATTCGGTAAAATGACAAAAAAAAATAATAACCAACATTTCTCAAGCCAAGCCGGGGTTGAACATTGGTGACCTAAGGCATGGCATTGACCACTGCGCTACGAGAGACCTAAAAAGGGTCAATAATTAGAAGAAAAAAAAACTGTAGCACGCTTTTAATAGTTTATCCGAACCAAAGATTGATAGATGATGCACAGCATAGTATGTTCTCCACACTGAAAAAAAATCCGTGGTAAAAACTACTATTTTGTAGACCACGCTCTGTTTTTAAAACAACCATGAAATTTCAGTAAATTTTACCATGGTTCCTAAGAAATTCACCACAGTTTCAGTTCATATGACAACATTCCGCATAGGCCACAGTTGATTTTTACTGCGCGCATGGTAAAATCAAACGGGTTTGTTATCTGCTGAAAATCGTGGGTGCGTATTCTTAAATTAACCCTCGGAATGGTAGTTTCGACTGCAATATTTTTTTGCGTGCATAAATATTCCAAACCACTATGGATCAATCACACGAAATAATGAACAAGTCCTTCAATTTGAAGTCAACGCAGATCAAGCGATTCCAAAAATTGAAGACTTTTTCGTGTCTCGTAAAAACATCGAATAACCCATTACCAACATCCCATCAACTTACGCGCTTCTCGACGTAGTAGGGCTGCGGAACCGGGACCTTGACTGGGTATGGGACTGGTTTCTCAACCGGGACCGGGTAGGGACGGTCCACTGGGACCTGCACTTCAACTGGGACAGGCTTCTGGACGGTGTACGGGACGGGTTTCTCCACTGGGACGGGGTACGGGGCAGGGACGGGGACTGGGTAGGGACGGTCAACCGGAACCTTAACTTCAACTGGGACCTTCTTCTCGACGGTGTACGGCACTGGGACTGGCACTTCAACCTTCACGGGCACCTGAACGTGCTTGATCACCTCGTAGGGCTGGGGAACGGGAACCTTGACCGGGACGGGCACCTGCTTTTCCACGGTGTAAGGTTGAGGCACCAGCACCTTGACGGGGTATGGACGGTCGACTGGGACATGCACTGGGTACGGAACCTTCTTCTCCACTGTGTATGGAGTTGGCACACGGACTGGGACTTTCACGTACTCCTTATAGTGGACTGGAACGTGCTTCAAAACTTCGTATGGCTGTGGAATCGGTACTTTCACTGGATATGGGACTCGCTTCTCGACAGTGTAAGGCACATGTTTCGTTACAGTATATGGCACTGGTACTCCCTTCAGCAGGGTTACGGTTTTGGTCACATCGGTGTGTTCACCAATAAGGAAGCTCTGTCCGTGACCATATCCATGAACTGGAGCCGACTGGTAAGCTCCTCCCAGGTTACCATGTCCACCAATGTAGCCCACATCCAGACCATTGATTCCGTACCCATAGCCCAGATTCAACAAAGCACGTTTGTCCAACTTTTTCTCCAATGGCACTGCATTGGCGCTAGATTTCTTTTGATCTGATTCAGCGTTAGCTGAAACCAACAAAAGCGCTGACAGACAAATCTGTATGAAACGAGAAGAACACAAATCATCTATTAACATCACTTTAACAACTCATACGAAGCATATTCTTGTTCCCTTTTCCAATAATGTCCGTTTTAGCCACTTTACACTATTCCCAATAAAGTCCTTTTACGGTCAACGTCACTTAGCACAAGAATGTATGCTTCTTCTAGAACGAAACACAACTCCAAGAATTCTACTCACAAACAACTTCATAGCGATCCCACTTATAATTGTTCGCATCGATCCCAGACAATGAACTGGATGCTGATTTGTACTAACTTGCCGCTTTTATACTACTTAAAACTATGATATTCACTTTCGTTCCATTCTGGGGTGGCTGCATCAAGTCCAACCAAAACGTGGGGTGCCCACTCTTTCGCTGAAAGTCAGGGCTTATCTCTTCTCTCCCGTTGATGTCTCTCAACTTTGCTCTCGAAAACGCGCGCACCATCATCAAGCCGGGTAGGACGAACGTCGCACGCGAACAAACTTCACATTTTCAACCCCTAATGTTTCCGTTCCGAGGGCGCCCAACATATCTCACCGCTCGCGAAACAAATCGAGAGCCATCGGTGCGCTCTCACCTTCTCTCAACTCACCCTCCACCTGAACACGCGCGACGACGCGGCGGGTCGGAAAATTCGCGACAATTTTCCTCTCCCCCGGTGAGACACGCAGACACGGTGGTGCGAGAGATTGAACCGCAGTTTGACCGCGCAACTTCCAATGTTTCAGTTTATCATCGATCTCACGAACCGGCGCGGCGGCATCGGCAGCAGTGGCGATGGCTTGCGTAGCTGTTGCTGCTCTCGCTGCTGCTGCGCCGCTGTTTGGTACTTTTGCGGCGTCACAAACTACTTAGGTTCACGAATAAGCCGGTTATCGGTTACGGGATGATAGCGTACCGCATTATTAGGTTCAAAACAGTAAAAAATGAAACATCTCATTTAAATATATGTCTGTTATCATTTTTATTAGGAGGAATTAGATGTTCGATTAGCGATCATCTCTTACAAAATAAGTCGAAGAGGTCTTCAATCAATTTGATTTGCTATTTTAATGACCGGTTATCGATTCTATTTAGTTTCCCGGATGTAATTTTCTTCTTTCTACTTTTTGGCAATGCAATGCCCGTGCCGCTGTGAGCAACATGAAATATGAAAATAAGTGCAAAGCTCATGTTTGTCAGCAGACTTCCAAATATTTAAATGCCACAAAACGGCGGTTTTACTCAAATTACATAAGAAATATGTTGATTGATAATACAAATATACGAATCTCAACAAATGTTGCATTACTAATAACCCGCCAAAATATTATGGGCCGTTGCACAGCGGAAAAATGCGTGGCTAAAAAGCAACACCATTATCAATGGTGAAGGTAACATGGTTCGAATACCGGTTCGGTCTAGGAAATTTTTAAATGAAAATTTTACACAACTTCAAAATTTTATCAATATTCTAAAACCAATTAAATCAGCACTGGTTCTTTACCAGGATTAAGTTTTACTCAGAAGACCTTTAGAGATGTTTCGCTTGGTCTGTCATTATAAACTTGTCGACTCTCATTATTTACGTATATATTATTATTATTTAATCAGACTAAGGCCGAAGTGGCCTGTGCGGTATATAAGAGTCTTCTCCATTCGGCTCGGTCCATGGCTACACGTCGCCAACCACGCAGTCTACGGAGGGTCCGCAAGTCATCTTCCACCTGATCGATCCACCTTGCCCGCTGCGCACCTCGCCTTCTTGTGCCCGTCGGATCGTTGTCGAGAACCATTTTCACCGGGTTACTGTCCGACATTCTGACTACGTGCCCGGCCCATCCCAGTCGTCCGATTTTCGCGGTGTGAACGATGGGTGGTTCTCCCAACAGCTGATGCAATTCGTGGTTCATTCGCCTCCTCCACGTACCGTCCGCCATCTGCACCCCACCATAGATGGTACGCAGCACTTTCCTTTCGAAAACTCCAAGTGCGCGTTGGTCCTCCACGAGCATCGTCCAGGTCTCGTGTCCGTAGAGGACTACCGGTCTAATTAGCGTTTTGTAGATTGTCAGTTTGGTACGGCGGTGAACTCTATTCGATCGGAGCGTCTTGCGGAGTCCAAAGTACGTACGATTTCCAGCCACTATGTGTCTCCGAATTTCTCTGCTGGTGTCATTTTCGGCAGTCACCAGTGAGCCCAAGTACACAAATTCTTCTACCACCTCGATTTCGTCACCACCGATGCAAACTCGCGGTGGGTGGCTCACATTGTCTTCTCTTGAACCTCTTCCTATCATGTACTTCGTCTGCGACGTGTTGATGACTAGTCCGATCCGCTTAGCTTCCCTCTTCAGTCTGATGTAGGCTTCCTCCATCTTCTCAAAGTTACGTGCCATAATATCTATGTCGTCGGCGAAAACAAATAGCTGAACGGACTTTTTGAAAATTGTACCACTCGTGTTAATCCCTGCTCTTCGTATTACCCTTTCCAAAGCGATATTGAATAGCAAACACGAAAGGCCATCACCTTGCCGTAACCCTCTGCGTGTTTCGAAGGGACTCGAGAATGCCCTGAAACTCGAACTACGCACATCACCCGATCCATCGTCGCTTTGATCAACCGTGTCAGTTTATCCGGAAAACCGTGTTCGTGCATTAGCTGCCATAGCTGGTCCCGATCGATTGTATCATATGCGGCTTTGAAGTCGATGAATAGATGATGTGTGGGCACGTTGTATTCGCGGCATTTCTGCAGTACTTGGCGAATGGCGAACACCTGGTCCGTGGTGGAGCGTTCGCCCATAAAACCCGCCTGGTACTGCCCCACGAACTCCCTTGCAGTTGGTGCTAGTCGACGGCATAAAATTTGGGAGAGTACCTTGTAGGCGGCGTTCAGCAATGTGATTGCGCGGTAGTTGCTACAATCCAGCTTCGCCCTTTTTGTAGATGGGACACACGACACCTTCCATCCACTCCTGCGGCAAAACTTCCTCCTCCCAAATCTTGGTAATGACCCAGTGCAGCGCTCTAGCCAGTGCCTCACCACCGTGTTTAAAAAGCTCTCCTGGTAGTTGGTCAACCCCAGGGGCTTTGTTGTTCTTCAGCCGGCCAATTTCCTCCTGGATTTCCTGGAGATCCGGAGCCGGTAGAATTATGTCCTGCGCGCGTTCTCCCAGGTCCATCACCATACCGCCATCTTCGTCTGCCACGTCGCCATTCAGGTGTTCTTCGTAGTGCTGCCGCCACCTTTGGATCACCTCACGCTCGTTCGTAAGAAGGTTCCCGTTTATGTCCTTGCACATATCAGGCTGTGGCACGTGGCCCTTACGTGAACGGTTCAACTTCTCATAGAACTTTCGTGTGTTATTAGTGCGGTACAGTTGCTCCGTTTCTTCACGGTCTCGATCTTCCTGCTGGCGCTTTTTCCTCCGGAAAATCGAGTTTTGTCTGTTCCGCGCCTGTTTATATCGTGCCTCTTTCGCCTTCGTGCGGTGTTGCAGCAATCTCCCTCATGCTGCATTCTTCTCTTCCACTAACTGCTCACATTCGCCGTCATACCAGTCGTTTCTCTGATCCGGGGGCACCGTGCCAAGTTCAGCGGTTGCGGTGCTACCAATGGCGGATCGAATATCTCTCCAGCCATCTTCAAAAGACGCTGCGCCTAGCTGCTCTTCCGTTGGAAGTGCCACTTCCAGCTGCTGCGCGTATTCTTGGGCTAGTCTACCATCTTGTAGCCGCCCAATGTTAAGTCGCGGCGTCCGACTTCGACGCGTGTTGTACACCGTCGAGAGTTTTGAGCGCAGGCATACTGCAACGAGGTAGTGGTCGGATTCAATATTCGCACTGCGGTAAGTGCGGACGTTTGTGATGTCGGAGAAGAATTTACCGTCGATTAGAACCTGGTCGATTTGGTTTTCCGTTTCTTGGTTAGGTGATCTCCATGTGGTCTTGTGGATATTTTTGCGGGGAAAGAAGGTGCTTCGGACTACCATTCCGCGGGAGGCTGCGAAGTTTATGCATCGTTGGCCGTTGTCATTCGATACGGTGTGCAGACTATCCGGTCCGATAACCGGTCTATACATTTCCTCCCTTCCTACCTGTGCGTTCATGTCACCGATGACGATTTTAACGTCCCGCAGTGGGCATCCATCGTATGTCTGCTTCAGCTGTGCGTAGAACGCTTCTTTCTCGTCGTCGGGTCTCCCTTCGTGTGGGCAGTGCACGTTGATGATGCTATAGTTGAAGAAACGGCCTTTAATCCTCAGCTTGCACATCCTTGCGTTGATTGGCTGCCACCCAATCACGCGTTGGCGCATCTTACCCAGCACTATGAAGCCGGTTCCCAGCTCGTTGGTGGTGCCACAGCTTTGGTAGAAGGTAGCCGCTCGATGCCCGCTTTTCCACACTTTCTGTCCTGTCCAGCAAATCTCCTGCAGCGCCACGACGTCGAAGTTGCGGGGATGTAATTCATCGTAGATCATCCTGTCGCAACCTGCGAAACCTAGCGACTTGCAATTCCATGTTCCAAGCTTCCAATCGTGATCCTGTATTCGTGGCCTAGGTCTTTGCCGATTATATCGAGTCGCATTATCTCTTATATTGTTCGTAATGATTGGTTTTCTAGGCGGCTTATTGGGCCAGCGCAAACCTCCTGTCTCGTCGGAGGGCCGTCGTGTCAGGGCTGTTTAGCGTCCCACCTAACACCAGGACTTGGGCTTGTGCGCTTTGAGCGGCACACGGTCGCTTTGGTGGGGCCTACTTGCGGATACATGCAGCTTTTTATAGAGGTTTAACAGGGCCCACTGTCAAACCCCACCACATCCTAGGCAAGCGTATACGTATATATAGTAGGTACAAAATAAGAAATTTCTTTTATTTTTTTTAAATGTTTTGTTTTGCTTACTTTTCTATATATATATAAAAATGAAGTGGTATCCGCATAACTCGAGAACGGCTGGATGGATTTTCTCCATTACTTCAGCAGATATGTTTATTATCGTTTCCGACGGGTTTATATGATATTTCCTTATGCGAAAATTACGAACAAAGTTGAGTAAATCGTGAAAAACTAAAATTAAGATTCGTATGGAAATTTCGCATGGACAGTTCACAACGCGCATTTTCGCCTACTATGCAGGACAACGTCTGCCGGGTCGACTAGTCTGATATAATGCTTGAGAAAAAATATAACAGATCGAATTAAAGATCGCTTGTTTATAATGTTTATTTTTCATTTATTACATTTCAGTTCCAGATATCTGCAATACAAGTGCACTGTTCCATTCAATCCAGTCCGTGTCTTCGCCACACTTAATCTATAGTTTGCAAAAAATGTGCTATTTAGACCTTAGTTGAATTACTTCATTTGTCATCAGATGAGTACTATCCACAACTTGTATGGGAAGGTGGGTAGACTTGATCCCCGGGGAGACTTGATCACCCCCTGTTTTATCGAGAACTAAAGTATTTTTGTTATAGCGTATTGTTTAGTATAGATCCTCTAGTCAAATGACCTTTATGTGGTGAGTTATTTTTTGGATTGACAACCTTATTTATTCTGCAGGGCGGTTTGTATGTTTTGACCTTCCTGAGGATTTTTTTATTGGCCACGCAAAATTTGACCAACTTTTCATAACAATGATCAAATGCTTTCGTGCAAAACAAAACGAGCGTAGTTCCGATGGAATCTCGATCTACAGTCACCATTGGTCGGCATATTAGTTCTGGTTTTTGGAGAGAGCATAAAACATGATAAAAGTAAACGACACATAAAATGACAAGCAGTGGAAAAAATGCGTTTTGAACATACCATCGGAAAACCAGGAACATCTCCGGTGGCCAAGAACTAATCTCAGGTTTTGTAAGGGGACAGTATACAAGAAGAGTGTCCGCTTCTGATGGTCCTGATTTTATCAAAATCGGAATATTCTACGCGAAGTTATGCTGATTTGAATTTTGACATAATTTTACCTATCTCAACCTTTTTGTCTAACCCCTGTTTATATGTTAAGTGGATTTATTTCGTGGCAATGTATTCAGCACAGTTGTGGAGAGGATGGGCGGTCGCGTCACTCAAGCAGGTTAGCGAGTGGGGATTCTCTGAGAAGTTCTTTGCCTTCGTCCGAAATGTCCACGTAGGACGCACTTTCAATGTTTTTATCGGGCATGCAGGGTTCTGGCGATAACGCTGTTCTTGATCGCCATAGACGGAGTCTTCTGCCCCCACCCTTCAAACATATAATGATTCATCAATGCCGATGACATTTTGTTAGTTATAACCGGAGGAAACGGAGTTATAACCGATCATTGACTCTGATCACTACCGGTAAAATTCGATCACGGTTGTCAACTGTATCGAACGAAAGATCACAGTGAACGATCTATGGGAGTCGATCCTTGGAGCGGTGAGCACAACAGCACGAGAAGTGGTAGGCACTGCACAGAGGCGACGCAGGACGGGTTTGATGTGGAGTGTCAGAAATTGACAGACGAGAAGAACGTTGCCGGATCTTGGTGTCTGGTACCCAATCGAATAGAGATCGGTAGGAAGCAAGAGCAGCCGCAAAACGAACCCACCGCATGAAGAAAAAAGAGTACGAAGAACAAGTGATTAGTGAGGCGCAGAAAAAAATGGAGCAGAATGGAGGTTTTATGAGACTGTCAATGGCGTGGGGAGAAAGACAGCGCCATCTGCCGTAATCGGCAACGACCAAGAAGGGAATTTGCTGACAGATAAAACCGAAGTGGCTGCCAGGTGGAAGTAGCACTTCGAGACATTGTTGAATAGTGGAATGACGGTGCATCGGTGAACAGAATAAATATTAGCGACGATGGACAAGCTGTGGAGTCACCTACAGTAGATGACGTTAGAAAAGCTATTGAAGAGTTGAAAACAATAAGGCTGCGGGGGAGGACCAACTCCCATCTCAAACATGGCAGTGAGCAGCTTCATGAAGTTCTACACCATATTATACCGAACACATGGTAAGACGAGGAATTGCCTGCTAACTGGTTGGACGGCCTCATTTGTTTTCTCTTTAAGAAAGGGTACAGACTGGAGTGCGCTAATTACCTAAGAATAACCCTCCATAGTTCGGCGTACAAAATGTCCCGTATTCTG